>NC_084929.1:16480000-16788750 GCF_958298935.1 Phragmites australis
CGTTCCAGCAACTGCATCGTTTCATCGTTTTAAAAACAGCAGAAGAAGTACATATTAGGGGAGTGAACTGTGCTCACCGTTCTATGCACAAGTTCTTATAGAAACTAAAATGCTGAAACCTGGGGAGTAAACCGAGCTCACCTTGACTGGGGACGAGCGGCAGGAGCCAGCTTGAAGAGGTGCGGGCGGGATAAGCGAGGGGAGACGCCAGATGGGATGCGTTCTTGACGGACAAACACCGAGGAGGACGCTGGGTAAGGAGCGGGGACGAGACTGAGGATGCGCATCAACGTCCGACGGCGCAGTGAGGTCCGGAGAACAACAAGGAGGTCGGAGGAGCTATAAGGTGGCGTCTGGATGCTTTAGAGTATGCTGAGGCTACATTTTCCGGTGCCTTAGGCCATTTCCAACAGCATCGGTATACCCCATGTGTTATCACTGATTAGTACGATTTGCCGATCGTGAGCGGCCGTATCGTTTTTCAACAGAACCTCTATCCAGTGCTACAGTATTGCAGCCGTGACACTATAGCAGCTGGTTCGAGGTAAATTTGCCG
This sequence comes from Phragmites australis, assembly GCF_958298935.1. Lineage (NCBI taxonomy): Eukaryota > Viridiplantae > Streptophyta > Magnoliopsida > Poales > Poaceae > Phragmites > Phragmites australis. The sequence continues at coordinate 16,480,557 of NC_084929.1, forward strand.
ATGCTTTGAGGAGTCCGTATCACTTTTTACTGAGTATGCATGTGGGTTTAAGGGAAGACGAGAGTAATATAAGGTAGGAAATAGGGTAGCGGTTAGAGATAAAATTAAATAGAGAATACTGTAATAGTATTAAGAGATGCTGTAATAGTGTTATAGAGGATTGATTTTTAGAGTATCTGTTGAAGATGGCATTAGATCATATCTAAACATATTCTCTTTATTTCTTTTCTTTTAATTCTCTTCTTTATTTTTATTTTCTTTATTTTCTCTCATCTCCAACAGCTTCCCTTCGAGGAGAATCGCGAAGGAAAAGAAGAGAGAATCTTATTCTGTAGGGAATAACCTTAGGAATCCCTTCGTGACGAGAACTGTGAAGAGAAACCGTTGGAGAGCTGAAGGGAACGAAAAACTCTTCACGACGGGACTCTAGGCCGTGAAAAGAAACTCTTGGCCATAGTCTTAGTAGTGGTGGTGACATTCTAGGGTTTGGGAAGAGCAAGGAGAGAAGTGAGTCGGACGAGCAGAAGCGAGACGAGTCAAGAGGGAAGGGGCGGGGGCAGAGCCAAGGGCGGGGGTGGGGCAGGCGAGTCTAGAGTTACCAAGACAATTGTGGCTAATTATTTCTCAACTCTATGAATACCATGATAAATAGAGTGAGAAGCACCTATTTTACTGCTCCACTAAAATGAATAACCTGATCTGCTTCATGAAGTTGGATGCTCTAAATTTAGTAGAACTAGAGTATTTGACAGAACTCCACTAAATCTGTTGTGGAGTTTGGAGTTAGAGCTGTGTCAAATACCCCCATAGCTTTAACATACTAGTTCACAAATCTATATTCATAGTTTACTTCAAACATAGAATGTCGGAAATTAAAACATAAGAATTGAAAATTTTAAACTCAGAGTAATATAAACTATTTGAATATGTGAAATTTATAATTCAACATTAAATAATTCTATGATTCAAATTTCTAAATTTTCAATTTTTGAGAATAAATTTGCTTCTTCTCTATTTAATTTTGTAGTTTTAACTTTGGTAGTTTCGAAATCAAATGTTAATACTTTGGAAAGGAAATGCCAATAGTTTGAATTCAGTTGTCAAGTTCCAAAACAAACAATAATAGTGTAACAACAACGGTACCACTACCTCAACGATTATAGCCAGCTTTTTCTAGTGAAACGTATTACTTCAACCTGACTCTCGAGACCATCTTTTATTTAGTTATTCATATATCTAATTACTTAATTGCCAAAACACAGTAATCCCAGGATTCCACTATGGTCGAGCCGTAAGCAGGGTTCAAAAATTCGACGGTTACCATTAGAGATGCACAGTAACCGAACATCTCGGTTCGGCTCGGTTTTAATGTTGGAGCGGTAACCGAATTTGAATTCAAAAAATTCAAACCGATTTTAAAAAACTCAAAAATTCCATAAAAAGCTAGAGCGAATTCTAAGAGTATCTGTGCAAACAAAATTCAAAACAGATCTTGTTCACAACACCAAATTAGCAATCAAAGTGCGTAACTCGGTTAAATGGGTCGACACGTGCAAAAGGCTGACATGGGCCGAATGCACAGTAATTGCAGCCTGTTTTGGCCCACATGGAAGGGATAAGGATCCCGGCGGTGTGGTGAGCGCTATGCACAGTAGAAAATCCCCATGCCCCTCTCCACAGCCGAAACAGCAGCTTCGTCACCCGCCCGACCAAATCTGCAGCTATCTTGCATGAATCCGGCGTCAGAGCAGCGATTATCGAGCTCATGGGCTCGATAACTGACCACATCACAGCGGTTACTAACTGACTTCGACGAGTTGCGCGGACTCCCTGACGCAGATTGGTAACCGATGAAGGTGGCTCGGTAACCACTCTATCCTTTGCGATTTCTTGTGTTTTTCGATCGGTAACCATGGCTATGGGGTCGGTACGGGATGTGTGCGGTCGATTTTGACGATGCAGTGGTGTGCTTGGTTATCGATCGTTCAGTAGCGCTTTTTCGTGTAATGGCCAGTAATCTATGTTAGAAGGGTGACAGTTCATTGTGTAGTCGATTAGGAAGATGTAGTGGTTGAATCGCTCGGTTATCGACCTTATTACATCGGTTACCGTATACAGGTGAATGTTGTTAATATTTGTACAAGATAATCGATCATTTACTAGTGATTTTAGGTGCAAATGTTGCTAATATTCGTTCAATTGAGTTTATTAGTAGGCTAACTATTGATAATATTCGTTCAATTGAGTTTACTAGAGATTTTAATATGTATGGAGATATTTATTAGTAGGCTAACCATTGAGTTTTCTTCTTCCAACAGAGAAATCGCAAACTAATCGATGACAGATAGAGATATGGTGTGGCAGCACGGGGACAATTTGGCCCTGGGGTTTAGGTGCAATTACTGCAATAAGGAAAAGAAAGGTGGTGGTGCCACAAGGTTGAAAGAACATTTAGCAGGATGCAGATCGAATGTTATACATTATGATATGATGCCTCCAAATGTGCGTGATTATTTCAGACGTAAGCTGGATAGGGCAAGAGATAAGAGGAAGGGAAAGGCTGAGGAGAGGGTTCGGAGACAAGAATCAGCAAGAGTTCAGGTAGATTTGACAAACGACAATGAGGACATGGAAAAGGAACAGGTGCAGCGTGTAATGACTCAGTCGAGGGATGAGGAAGAGTTCAGGAGGAGGGCAGATGAGTCCTACGAGCATGGAGGTGGTAATGGTAGTGACAGAGGGGGCTCTGTGTTAAAGAGGATGCTTAGGAGAGCATCTTCAACAAGGGAGCCACCACCAAGTATCAGAGATTGCAATGTTACTTTAGCAAAAGCCCCTGTGCAGCCGAGGATTGACACCGGGTCATGGAATGCGAAGGGAAAGAAAGCGAAGGAAGCTATTGGTTTGGCATGGTCCAAATTTTTCCACACTTCAAGCATTCCTGGTAGAAGGGCGGACGATGCATCCTTTGTCGCTGCAGTGAAAGAAACACGGAAATAGGGTGAGTGATTAAGTTTGTAATGAATTTATTGTTGTCATATTTCTTTCTTTTTGACTTCTGACCATTTATTCCGTAACAGGCGAGGGTGTACCATCTCTAACTAGTCGGGATATAGATGGTAAGTATCTGGAAGAGAACGAAAGTGCATTGAAGAAAATATTTGATAAGTGGAAGCTAGAATGGCCAGAGTATGGTGTGACCATAATATGCAGTTCGTGGACGGGACCGACGCACATGAGTACTATTAATTTCCTCTTATATTGCGATGGTCGTATGGTTTTTCACAAATCTGTAGATGCGACTAGCTACAGTCAAGATGCAAAGTATTTGAACAAGGTACATTATTTTGCTAAGTTGGTAACATAGTATTTCAATTGTTGCATATTTATTTGGTTCATTCTTTTAGGCAGGAGATAAGAGCAGTGGTCAATGATTTGGGGCCACAAAATATTGTGCAGATCGTGACTGATAATGGGTCCAACTACAAGAAGGCCTATCAGGTTCTCAGAAGGGAATATCCTGATATCGCGTGGCAGCCTTGTGTGACGCATACGATAAATTTGATGTTAAAATCAGTTGGTGATTTTAGAGAACACGACATGGTCATCCAAAGTGCATGTAGAATGGAAGGTTGAAGTCACTATCTATGACTACAAGCGAAGCCAAGATGAAGGCCTAGATATTTATCGAGTTGTGGGTATTCACTCAGCAATGGCCCCAAGAGCAACTTTCACCACCGGTGTTCGAGATGTAGCTCGTCAAGCCATATCCCATGTTCAAGATCAATAGAATAGCAAGATGGTCGACTCTCCTTATGCATATTGTCCCCGGAGAACTTGTGGAAGTAATGAACCGTTCGTGAAGCGTCCCTTTGGAGAAAACCCCAAGCTACGTGAACAAGTTGCACTCACTATGGCCTTGGAAGACGAGCTAGACTGCGCCTTATGGGAGTTGGGAGATGTTCGCCAATGCTTAGCTTTCATCACTACACTTCTTGAGGATGAACATGATGCCAACCAAAAGAATCTAAAGATGAAGAAGAAGACCTGTCTATCCACTCACCCCCGCACAAGAGGATATGTCTCAACGCCCCCACCATAGATGAAGATGGATCAGTCGATTCCTCCCCCTCAGGATCTCACACTAGAGAGGAGTCCCAATAGTATAGTATTTTAGTAGATCGTCTTAGCATCGTTAGAGTCGAGCGTCGATGTAATCGTTAAGAATAATAATGTTGCTAGTGTGAAAAATGTTATGGTGCTAAGTGTGTGATTTGGATTTTGTTTGAATATCGATGTGAGCTATGGAATGCTTTGGCACCTTGTCCACATACGCATTTTTATTATCTATATAATATAATATAGTTGGGTTTCCTTAGTTAAATTATTTCCAGTCTTGCTTATTTACTCCCATCCCTCTTTCCAACCCTAATCAGATGGTTAACACAAGGAGGAGCACCAATACCCACGAGGAGAACAACAACAACCAAAATCCACCCCCACCTCCTCCAATGATCTTAAAACAACAGATGGCTATGTAGACTCAGATCTTGCAAGCTTTAGCCCAAACCATAGTGACGATGTAGCAGGAACAACCAAATCATGTTCTTCAACCACATCAACCATCAAGACTTGAAGAATTCAAGAGAACTCAACCCCCAGTCTTCAGTCATGCAGTAGAACCTATGGATGCAGATGATTGGTTAAAGGACATTGAGAGGAAGCTATAAGTTGCACAGTGCAATGATAGAGAAATGGTTCTTTTTGCTTCGCACCAACTCGCCGGTCAAGCCTTGGACTGGTGGGAAGCATATTGCACTACACATGAGAATTCAACAGCTATTACTTGGATGGAGTTCAAATCCAGTTTCCACACTCATCACGTGTCATCAGGAGATGTCTGTATGAAGAAGAAGGAATTGATAAGCCTGAAGCAAGGAACAATGACTATAAGGAAGTATGTGACTAAGTTTACTTAGTTGTCTAGGTATGCTCCAAATGAACTGGATACAGATGAGAGGAAGCAGGAATGCTTTATGGAAGGTCTAAATGATGCCATAGAGTATGTCCTACTTCCTCAAGAGTTTCCCAATTTCCAAGCAATGGTGAACAAAGCTTTGGTAGTTGAACACAAGCGCCGTCAGCTGGATGAGAAGAAAAGGAAGATGTCTTTTCAAGGAGAAGGAGGCAACACATGTTCCCGTGTGGCAACTAAAAATGTCTCCTTAAGGCCCAATGTTCTGTTCCAACAATCAGTACAGGACTTAGTCAGAAGTCCCTATTCAGCGCTCCAACTATCAGACACTCCGTTCAACTCCACCAGCTGCTCCTCAAGTCAAGAATAGCCTAGCTACTCCTAGCCCAAACAAAGGATGCTTCTACTGTGCAGAGGAAGGTAATTATGTGAATAAATGCCTTAAGAAGATGCAGGATCAGGCCAAAACTAGTAACACACCAAGGTCAACTCCAGCCCCAGCTCAGTCACGTAGTGGAAGTCAGAACCCTGGTCAGAACAATCGTGGACAACAGAATTACGTTCATGGGAAGATCAACCATGTCACAACAGAAGAAGCTTGCGATGCTCAGGATGTGGTGTATGGTATGTTCCTCGTCAATTCTCGACCTGCATCTGTTTTGTTTGATTCTGGAGCTTCGCATTCTTTCATAACTACTCAATATGTTGCAAAGCATGGTCTATTATGATGAAGAATAATATGCTTATTGTCTCTCCTGGAGGAGGATTGAGGGCAAAGTATATATGTCCTAGGATGAAACTTAAAATAAGGGGGGTAGACTTCCCAGGAAATCTCATAGTCTTGGAATCTAAGGGAATAGATGTTATTCTTGGAATGGATTAGTTAGCCAAGTACGATGGAGTAATAGAGTGTGCCAGAAAGGCAGTTCACCTAACAAATGGAGATGGAATAAAAGTTGAGTTTGTAGCTACCATACCAGCAGTAGAGGATTGTTCTCTCAACCTACTGGAAGATGCACCCATTGATCAGATCAGAGTGGTTTGCAAATTTCCCGATGTCTTCCCTGATGAATTGCTAGGTATGCCACCAGATTGAGATATTAAGTTTGTTATTGAATTGGTACCTGGTACGGCCCCCATAGCCAAAAGGCCATGTAGAATGTCCGCTAATGACCTAGTTGAGTTAAAGAAGCAAATTCAAGAGTAGTTAGATAAATGTTTTATCAGACCAAGTGTGTCACCTTGGGGAGCCCCAGTTCTTTTTGTAGATAAGAAAGATGGTACCCGATGAATGTGTGTAGATTATAGAGAACTCAATGATGTGACCACTAAGAACAAGTATCTGTTACCCTAGATTGAGGATTTTTTTTATCAGATGAGAGGAGCCTGAGTGTTTTCCAAGATTGATCTAAGGTCTGGATACTATCAATTAAAGATTTGATCGTCAGATGTGCCCAAGACTGCCTTCAGTACTCGATATGGATTATATGAGTATACCATCATGACTTTTGGATTGACCAATGCACCAGCCTATTTCATGAACCTTATGAACAAAGTATGGACTTGGATAAATTTGTGGTAGTGTTCATAGATGACATTCTGGTTTTCTCTAAGAGTGAGGAAGAACATGAAGAGTATTTGAGAATAGTGTTACAGACACTCAGAGAGTATCAGTTGTATGCCAAGCTTAGCAAGTGTGATTTTTGGTTAGCAGCAGTTCCAAGTAAAGTGAAGGATGTGTTGAATTGGTTAACACCTACCAATGTGTCAAAGATCAGGAGTTTACTTGGATTAGCAGGATATTATTGCCGCTTTATAGAAGGGTTCTCTAAAATAGCTCAACCTCTTACCTTTTTGCTTCAGAAAAATATGGTTTTTAAGTGGAGCCCAGCTTATCAAGCAAGTTTTGAAGACTTGGACAAGAGATTGACTACAGCCCCAGTGCTAGTTCTACCAGACATCAATAAGAACTTTGATATCTGCTGTGATGCTTCGCCATAAGGACTTGGATGTGTTCTCATGAAAGAAGGTCAAATCGTAGCCTATGCGTCAAGGCAGTTAAGGAAGCATGATGAGCACTATCCTACACAAGACCTAGAGTTAGCAGCTATGGTTCATACATTAAAGATTTGGAGACACTATCTCGTTGAAAAACGGTGTGCGATATATACGAATCACAAGAGTTTAAAGTACATCTTCACCCAACCAGATTTAAACCTTTGTCAGTGCAGATGGCTAGAGTTAATCAAGGACTATGATGTGGGAATTCACTACCATCTAGGAAAGGTTAATGTAGTAGCCGATGCTTTGAGATGGAAGAGTTACGGTAACTCAGTGATGGTTCAAGATAGTCAATCTGGGTTATGGAAAGAGTTTGAGAAACTCAACCTTGGATTTGTGCCAGATATGGAAACAACCACGATGGAAGTAGATTACACTCTTGAACAAGATATTTGTAAGGGTCAAGTGGAGGATGAGAAGCTCAAGGAAATTAGGCAGCTTATCAAGGATGATAAAGCTCCAGACTTTACAGAGGATAGTCAAGGTACTGTGTGGTTCAGAAAGAGAATCTATATGCCTAACCAAAAGGGTATTAAAGGGTTAATTATGAGAGAAGCACATGATTTGGCATATTCTATTCACCCCGTAAGTTCAAAGATGTATCAAGATCTCAAGGATCTCTACTGGTGGTATTGAATGAAGAGAGATGTTGCAGAATACGTAGCCATGTGTGATACTTGCCAGAAGGTCAAAGATGAACATCAGAGACTAGCAGGATTACTGCAACCCTTGAAGCTACTTGAATGGAAATGGGAGGAAATTGGTATGGATTTCATTGTTGGTTTACCCCGTATGCAAGGAGGATATGATTCAATATGGGTTATAGTTGATCGCCTGACTAAAGTCGCTCACTCCATTCCGGTTAAGACTACATATAGTGGGGCTAGACTAGTAGAGTTGTATATGTCAAGGATAGTATGTTTGCACGGAGTGCCAAAGAAGATTGTCTCGGATAGAGGTACATAATTTACATCCAAGTTTTGGCAGAAGCTACATGAGTCTATGGGTATGAAGCTGAACTTCAGTTCCGCCTATCACCCTCAAATAGTTGGTCAAACTAAGACAGTAAATCAGTTGAACCATTGAATATGATAAGGGTGAGGATGGTTTCTTGTCGGCAAGGCAAGCTTCTTGATCATATCTGAACTTATCAAGTTGTTGCAGCTTCCTCCATCAATAATGACTCGAACATGATAATCCTTGACTATGAGGAACATCTAAAATAAATTGTGGTGTTGTAGCTATTCCGCTTGCTCCATTTGAGTGCTTAACACTCACTGCACAATGAGAGTCCAATAATCCTCTGTGGCACTGGCATCGAACACTTCCTCATGGTCGATATCTGTCTCACGTCCATCCTCATCACCTGCATGGTGAGTTGCAAGAGTATATTCATCCACAACATCACTAGCACTTACATATCCACCGTCTTTTGTTACAATGTACGCTCACTGAATTGGGCAATCCTTCATGATGTGGCCTATTTCCTTGCATCAGTGGCATACAATCCCGGTCGATTGGCCCGTAGAAGCAATCGAAGAAGAGCTCTTGGCTGGACCCTGCACACTTACGGATTTCCTTACCTCGGGAGCGTGCGACGGTGTCGAAGGTACTGCTGAACGTGCCCTACTCGAGAAGAGAGCAGCAGACCCTGTGGCTAAACGTGGGGCTATTTTGACTTATCCCGGTGTTGATTTTGAAGTAATCGAGATTCCAAAATTGTTCCTTGGCCTCTGTTGTCATCCCTGCAATTCTTTTTCTGCCAGACATGCGAGTTGGAACAATCTAGGAACATTATTGTATTCTTTGTAATCAACTATGTCCGGAATTTCACGCCTTAACCCTCCATAAAAGCGGGCCATTGCAACCTCATCCTTAATAATATCACAACGCTTACTAATTTGTAGCTCCTGATAATATTCTTCTATAGATCTATCACCTTGATTTAAGTGCTGTAATTTCTTACGCAAATCAAGTTTAAAAGAGGGTGAAACAAATCTATTATGCATAGCAACCTTTAAAGCATTCCATGTGGTAGACGCTAATCCATCGATGCATACTCTATTCCACAAGATAACTGCAAATTCTTTAAATTCACTAGTGGCCTCCCTAACTTTATGTACTTCAGGAACTAAATGAGCATTAAACTTCTGTTCAACTGTCATCTTCCAATCTAAATATTTTTCAGCATCATAAGCACCTGCAAAAGATGGTACGGTAAACTTAACCTTAGCAAATGGATCATCATTAACACGTAGGTTATGTTGCTGAAAATTATTACCTCTCAAGCCTTGACGGTTGAAGTATAATCAGTCTTGTTGTCGTGCATCAAAGGCGTCTTGTTCTTGCCTCAAAATTTCATCATCTGCAACGGACTCCTCTTGCTCATGGTCTGCACTATGAGGATCCACACACCCATGGTTTGGTGGCTGATTAACCACTCGATCAAAGCGTGTATTGAGCATGGCAATACTATCATTAAGTCGTTGCAATGTAGTGTTTGTCTCCGCAAGCTTCTTATCGAAGTCGTCAGTAATAGCTTGTCAATGATCATTCAACACCATTGTGAGTTCTTCCCTCAAAACACACTCATGTGCATCCGATGCTTCTCCTGCCATGGTTAGTCAAAGATAGAAAACAACGAAAGATAAATTATTCATATCGACTACTAGGTGGTGGAGGTGTAGTCACATATTTTCAAGCGTCTTACCATTCTCTTGCAAGTGTTCTTACCAATCACTGCAGTTGGCTCAACCGGTGGTTAGTTCGTGATACCTTATCGGATGAGAGTGAGGTAGTTGCAAGGGGAGAAACCATTCTGATCAAGAGAAGGTGTAGCTTGGAAAGGCAGTATTTAGAAGCAAGAAATATCAATAATTTAAATCAGATTAGCAAAGCTGAATAGAAGTCCATAGTACTCGTCACAATTACTGTCCTGAACATGTTCTTAGAACTAGCTCAAGCAAGCCAAAAACTATAGTAGACACAAGCACAATGGAACAAAATTCACAATGCTAACTGATTCTCTCTTTTTTTTGAATTCTCTCTCTTTTTTGCACTCTTTTGCACTCTTTGCTTCTTTTTTTTTTTTGCACTCTTTGCTTCTTGCTTGCTTTTCTTTTCTTTCTTTTTTTTTTGAATGTGACACAAACTCAAAAATTCTTCTACTACCTTTTCTAAGACTAGTGAGGTACATCGGTCACAAACTTTTTTTCTGGAGAGCAGGGGTATAAAGGTAACAAAAATTCTTCTACGACCTCTCTCTCTGAACTTTGGCTACCTCTATTTTGGCTATGGATTGCTACTCAAACTTTTTCAGACAATGCTCGATATGAAGGGTGTATGAGGGTATCCGAGAGCAGCCAAAAACAAATATACTTGACTACATTGTGGAGGCAAAATCAAATCAATAGTCGAATACGAAAGGATGGTCAAATCCAACTAGTGGTCGAATCCAAAGAGGTGGTTGAAAACGACTAGTGATCGAACCCGAGTAGATGGTCGACTCGACTAGTGGTCGAACTCAAATAGGTGATTGAAGCGACTAGTGGTCAAACATGACTTGATAGTCAACTCGACTAGTGGTCGAACTCGAGTAGATGGTTAAAACGACTAGTGGTATAACACGACTTATTGGTCAACTCGACTAGTGGTCGAACTCGAGTAGATGGTTAAAGGGACTAGTGGTCGAACACGAGTTGATGGTCGACTCGACTAGTGGTCGAACTCGAGTAGATGGTTAAAGTGACTAGTGGTCGAACATGACTTGATGGTCGACTCGACTAGTGGTTGAACTCGAGTAGATGGTCAAAGTGACTAGTGGTCGAACACGAGTTGATGGTCGAGTCGACTAGAGACACAATCTCGGCTATAGCAAACAAGGCCAGGCTGGGATACCCGATGACTATAACAGCGAAGACTCAACACTAGAAACTAAAACACGATGACCAAGATCGGCAACAAAGACATCGATGATGGACTCAAACTCAACAACGCGAAAAATGAAAACAAAATTGCGAAAAGGGTCAAAGTGGTTTGGACAGCAGAAAAAACTAAGATCTAAATATTTTTGTGGGGTAATTTTCTAGACTCTAGGTAATAGAAAACAACGAAACAAAGGGGATAACTGAGATTACCTAACGGGCAACCGAGGCTCTGATACCACTTGATGCACGTTTTCTCGATCTTCCGAAAAGTAATATGATAAGTCGATTAGTGGAGTTTCGACGTTGATGATCCAAAGGCTCCGAACAGAACAGATCGAGAACCCTCGTAACCACTACACCACTACTCTATGGTTATCAACCGTGCCAAAATACGGTTGACCTCGCCAAGAAGGCTTTTCCTGCAAGCGAATTGAGAACACAAGAAAGAATAGGTAGATGCAATCTGAATATTGCTAATTACCAATGAAGTGCTCAAGTTGGGGTTCCAAAAATCGAACAAGCGGCGAAACTGTATAAAACAGAATAATCTAAATAAAAACCCGAGCCTAAACTACGATGACTATTGTGTATATATATGGGGGATTTGAGGAGGTCGACCTAGGGTTGTGCAGCCATGGAAAGAGACATACACAACCTGGGCTCCAACACTGACATGATTACAAGACCCAACTAGGTCCAAAATGGTGGCTCAATATCTTATTTCTTTGACTCTAACTAAACTATAAGGAATATTTAGTCGAGCTCATATCCATTGGAAAGGCTCGTCGTAAGCTTTCCAGAATGTCCACAATTTCCTAAAACGGACTTCGTATGAGAGAGTTATACCTGTTTTACTGATGTGTCATCCTGCGACTCAACCACGACCACGACTTCGACCACGACCATGATTAGAGCTCAGCTTCAAGTCTAAGTAGATTTAGCCTTCATGGGGTGACGTTTGGGTAATGTTGTGGTGCTTCTCTCACGTACCTAAGCAATAAAATATCACAAGAATTTAGTAGGAATCCATCAAAGGAAGCATGAACAGCGAGAAACGAGTTCACCTGGTGGTCTAATTATCGTGCATGTGCTCTTGTAATTAGACCTTGTATGATTTGAGGATTATTGGTGGTATTGATCGTATCCGAAGGAGCCATGAGCTCATTAGGATAGATGGAAGAATTGGTTGAATCTAAGAAGGCCGAACTATATTAAAGCGTATTCGGGTAGATATATGGGAGTTTTACGTGTTCAAATATATGTTTGTTATAGAAAGTTTGGAGATCAGGTAGGCGTAGCCAAATCATATCTGTAAGTTTTGTTCGGTTTGAATTAGGAGTCCTGATCTCTTACGGCTAAGACCTTCTGCCCTTTAAATATGAGAGGGTCATGACCGATTGAGGACATTAACCGATCAATCAAACACAATTTACATTATCTTTTGTCCTTTTCCCAGCTCTAGTAGTCCTGTTCGTTTTTCCCATCTATATTTCTTTCTGTTCTTGATCTCAACAACCAAGGACAAGCCACCGATCATCCACACTCCGACGGGGTCCCTCCCGTGTATGGGTGACAATGAAGGTCCGACGACACAATGCCACGACTAGAGCATCCTGGGTGCTGCTTGCCGGATGTTACACACGAGGTGCTTGGTGTGTTAGCGTGCCACATTTTTGCGTCAACATCAACGTATGCCAAGCCGGCTGCCGATGATGAAAGAGTGATCCATACATGCTCTGCTTCCATCAACCCTCGCCATTGAACCGGCAGTAGCTGAGGTCGCACTTTGGTCCCTGCTACCGTCAACCCTCAACAACGAAATGGCTACCGCCGAGATGGCGCTATGGTGTAGTTCATCTTCTCTCATTGCTACACCAACCTAGTTGTTGTCGTTGGTATGCAAGTCTTTTACTTGGAGATGATCAAGATGCCACACTGATGTCTGGTGCTCGAAAATTACATTTTTGATGAAGTAAAAAATCATGCAACATTTAGGAGTAGGCATTCTTCGAATTTTTTTCTCAGGTTCATATGTCGACTTCTGCCATGGTTGCTGCAGAGACTTTTCCCCCTCCCTTTGGTTCATATTTGGAGTTTTCCGACGGTTGCCATCCGAGCCCTCCTATAGATGACCTACTCTGTCTTGAGGCCCGTTGCAGCTTTGTGTGGTACCATCTCCGCCACCAATGCCTATGACAAGAGAATTGGAGAAGGTGCATGTTCCCAAAAATTTTGCATCCATAGAAAGAAAAGCATGTGACCAATTTGTTGGACTAGAGGAATATAGAAACAATGGAAAAGAGATAGCATGCATTATGGCCTGATGGGATGGGGAGAGAGAGAGGAGAAAACAAAAAAGGTGACCGGATGCGATTGAATGCCACATCACTACTTAATCCAAGGTGGATGACATGTCTGCAATTAGAAAACCTTTTTTGAACCTCATACGTATGCTTCCACAAGTTTGTGGACATGAATGTTTAATTTCCTAGTTTGTGGACTTATTTGCACCCACCGTGCAAGTTTATGTACCTGTGATGCAATTTACTATTGTTCTAAATTGTCTCCCGTTTTATATCACTGTATGGAACAACAATGATTCTTGGGTTAGCATAGGTATTGATTCATGGTCATGTTTTACTGGTCATAGATATAGAAATATCAAATCAAAGATTTGTACCGATGCTAGAAAACATGGTGGTGAATTAACCTAATCTGAGATACTGCTAAGATTGTTATGTTTATACGGGCCATCAACGGGTCTTATGTGGTAGACCTATAGTATCTGTGATATGCTTTTGGGCTACCAAATGCTACTATGTAACAAGTTATAAAAATGGTACCCGGATATGTCATGAAACCTGTAATGGGATGTGAATGGTCAAGATCACTATATCAAAAAAGCTTATTAGTGATAGATGATAACTCTCATTAGTGATGGGTGCCACACCGGTCACTCCGAATGCGTCACTAATGTAGACTCATTAGAGGTGTGTCTGGACCCATTAGAAATGATACATTAGTGATGGGTTTGGACTCGACCTGTCACTGATGATTGAGTCATTAATGATGAGTCTGGATCCGACCCGTCATTGATGATTGTACATCAGTGATGCATGTATTTAAAAAAAGAAAAAAGGGAAACTTTTTTCACAGTCGATGAACGACCCCCCTCTTGGCTCCTGTGGTCGCTCTCACTCAAACCGTGCAAATTACACACCTTTGCATTTTTTTGGATTCGAACCGGCGACTTCCCTCTCATGCGAAGCTTCCTTACCATCTCACCTCATTTATTTATTTTTGCATTTTCTGCTTAAATATTAGGATGATTCTTTGGGCATCTATATGGCTTTAAATGAAAAAGTTTTTAACTACAAAGTTGTAGATCTCATTGACTTTTACAATGCTCATATAATGTTTGTCTCCATCCAATTGCGTATGGAAAAGTTTGTCTCCATCCGACTGCGTATGGAAAAGTTTGTATCTAATCCGTACAGTGTTCAGTTAAATAGTCATAACTTTTGCATACGAAGTTCGATTTCAACATTTGACCTCTACATTCAAAGCTAACGAGGATGCACATCCGAATAAAATATAGTGTTTACACATGTACCATTTTTTACCCAAAAAAGCTCAGAAGACTCTCGATAGGACCTCTAAAGTTTTTGGTCAAAAATTGACCTTCTCTAATTTACCTGAACTTTTTTGGAGACATAGTGCTATATCTGAAAGTTAGTACTGCATAGATGTTTCATCAATCCGAGTTACCGAACTCATGATAAAAATCTTTAAATATACAGTTTTCAACTTTATTTGTCTTGTTTGTGACTTTTTCAATCATTCCTACTAGTTTTATACTAGAGCTAGCAATTTAGTTTGTGGTCAAGTGTGTGATTTCCTTCGATAGTATCTAGAAGTTTATTTGTGCATCTATATTGTTTCAAATACATCTATATTGTTTTAAACAAATAAAAAAGTGATCAACTACAAAGTTGTAGATCTCGTTGAGAGCTATAATTTTCATATAAAGTTTGTCTTTATCCAACCCTGTATAAAAAATTATGAATTTATGAAATGAGCTGCATTTAATCATCACTGATGGGTTATAGCTATCACCTATCACTAATGTGCATTCTTCTGACCAGTTATCCACATAGAAGTACTTGAGATCCGACCAATCATTAGTGATGGGTTATAGCTATCACCTCCACTAATGTGAAGTCATTAGTGATGGGTCATAGCTATAACCTGTCACTAATGTGCATTCTTTCGACCAGTTATAACTCGAGATCCGACCAGTCATTAGTGATGGGTTATAGCTTTCACATTAGTGACAGGTCATTGTTGTCACCCATCAGTAATGAGTGGCCCTGACACTATGCAGACTAGAGACTATCTTTTGTGACGTGTGCAGACTAGAGGCTTTTATGTGAGCCATGACTATGGCCTTTAGTGGCGGGTGATTTCCTCTCCTACCACTAATGACGTGTCTTTAGTTATGGGTCTTTGCTAGGTCCCAGCCCGAGGTCACATTAGTGATGGGTCTTCATTGGACCCATCACTAATATAACATTAGTGACAGTCTCTAAGCGGCCATCACTAATGTGGTGTCTCCTATATTCGTTTCTTATGCCGAGAGATACCTCTAGGCCCCTCTCTTGGTTGGATTAGTAAAGTGCATGGACATGTCAAAGTAATTACAGAGTTATTCATGATATGACTAAAGAGTTAATCATGATATAATCCACTACTTGATCGAGTAAATGGTCAAGCTATAACAAGGGTGGCACAAATTTAACCTTGAGCTTGACTGTTGTCATGAGGCACAAAGATCGATGTATGTGTATATCAAGGTTCAAGCCAATATGATCTTCATATTTATTCGGGGCTCACCGCGTCTTGCTAGAGACCAATGATGACCAGTGATCAGAGAGGAGTTTTTGAGTCATGGCCGGTTATGTATGAACCTATGGGGAAACACACTTAATGGGTAGGGATACTGATTCAGATTAGATCCATTTTGAGTTTTGTTACGAATAAAGATTGGTGAGGAATTAGAGTCCTAACGAGTCTCGAACATTGAATCCCATTAGCGGACTCTAAATAAAGAGAGGCCAAGGATTGAGTTGCGATATCCAATTGTGCATCACCTCGAAACCAGTAGTCACCTCCACCTTGAGAAAAACCCTAGTCATGCATGAGGGTGCTAACACACTAGAACACGATGTTCCTTTCCTGAACTTGTGGATACAAATAGAGACATCACTGCTACTGCGATGTTGATCTATAAGGCATCAAGGCTATTACTGGAGATCGTCGACTTGTCTTGTGATCAAGTCTATAGTTCTCTAGGCGAGAAGATCAGTCTCCCAAGGCATACAACTGGTCTATGGATGTGAGGAGCAGATCGTGCCTGAGGGACGGACGTCTACTTCCTTTACATCAATATACTTCAAGTTGGATCGGGCTACTTCAACTCTCCTTTGGTTGTACTACATGTCTAGTAGTAGCGATCCATGACATTCTACTTGCATGGCTTCCTAATTGAATGTGGCAGAAAACTTTTGTTTTGCACTAGTGTACCCTACCCAGTACCCAATACATTAGTGGTCAAAGTAGAATGTTAGTGTAACATGTTCACGTTACCTGACACATTAGCAAGACCATCGTGTTGTCTAATCGTAGTGCATGTTATAGTGTAACATGTTCACGTCAAAACTTGTAGAATTCCATTCTTTGCTTAACTTGTTTCTGTAGGGTATGATATGAATAGTATGGCATGAAGTGTACATGATGCATGTGTGATTTTCATGATTTGTGTGTCGTTGCGAGTCAACTTGTGATTTTTGAAGATCTCATGTAATACATTACTTGCAATTAGAAGGAATATGATGTGACCATGCTTGCTCAGATAACTACAGCTAGTATATCTAGTGATGCTCTAAAAATTGATAAAGCTGCAGTTAGTGTTTCCAAAGATGTGCTAGTTATTGTTTTTGAAACTTCTTGTAAGAATTCAAAAATTGCAGCTGCTACTATCACTCAAGATGTTTCAATAGTTGCCTCTACTATTTCTTAAATTGCTTGTAAGTATCCGAGTAAATCTTCCTTTCAGCTTGGTTCCACCTCTGATTTATTGAAGCAAGGGATGACGAAGGGAGAAAGCAAATATACTGCAAAGAAGGTGGAGGCCTTCCCTGCAGCAGAGGTGTTCAAGAATACCTCAAAGCTGAGGAGGCTTTGTTTAAAGAAGAGGAAGATGATGAGACCATGCATCCTCAACTCATTTCAACTAGTCATCATGAATTGAAGTGAATGATGATGCGGGGATGCCTGATCTTCTGTAGGTAATAAGATAAGTCAATTTGGTAGAGCTTCGACGTTGATGGTCCAAAGGCTCTGATCAAAACAAATTAAGAGCCATCGCAACCACTACACCATTACTCCGTGGTTATCAACCGTGCCAAGATGTAGTTGACCTTGCCAAGAAGTCTTTTCTTGCCAATGAATTGAGAAGACAAGCAAAAACATGTAGATGCAATCTGAATATTATTGATTACTAATGAAGTGCTCGAGTTGGGGTTCAACAAACCGATAAATGGTGAAACTATCTAAAACAGAATAATCTAAGCTAAACTTGAGCCTAAACTATGATGGCTATTGTATATTTATAGGGGGATGTGATGAGGTCAACCCAGTGTTGTGCAGCCATGGAAAGAGGCGTACACAACCTGGACTCTGACCCCGACATAATTACAAGACCCAACTAGGTCTAAAACGGTAGTGCATCACCTTATTTCTTTGACTCTGACTAAATTATAAGGAATATTTGGTCGAGCTCGTATCCATTGGAAAAGGCTCATCGTAAACTTTCCAGAATGTCCAAGATCGTCTAAAATAGACTTCGTATGAGAGATTTATGCCTGTTTTACTGACATGCTATTTAAGACTCGACCACGACCACGACCATGACTTCGACCATGACCACGACCACGACCTCGAGTCCGAGTAGAGATTGTGGTGCTTCTCCCACGTTCCTAAGCAATAAAACATCATAAGAATTTAGTAGTAATCCATCCATGGAAGCATGAACAGTGAGAAACGAGTTCACCTGGTGGTCTAATTGTCATGCGCGTGCTCTTGTAATTGGACCTTGTATGATTTGAGGATTAGTGGCAGTATTGATCATATCTGAAGGAGCCTTGGGCTCATCAAATGATATACATATTTCAAAAGGTAATGTTCTGCAAATTGAGCCTATTCAGTTTGGTTCTTTCCCTAATTTTGAGAAGCAATGTAAGGAGGGAGAGAACAACATGGCTGCTGATACTTGGCGCATGAAAATATTCATGGGTATTAATTTGCAGAAAGAAGAGAAGCAAGCAAGGAAGCGGCACACATTTCAGATTTGGTCTTTGTTTCTACATGTTAGCTAGAATCAGGCTTGTTTAATTAGAAAAGTTAAACTAGGAGTATTAGCAAGTGGACACATTATTTTAATATTTTCTTATTTTAATATTTTCTTTGTTTCAGTTGTGTTGGGTCCAGGTTTGGTCTGGTCGAGTCTATTATGTAAAGGAGCCTGCTTGGTTCTATTACGACTCGGACTTGTGGTGTTCGAGTCTGACTTCATTTTGCTGGTTGAGTCCGAGCTTGGTTCAATTCGAGTCTAGGGCCTGCGTGCCATATATATATATATACATACATACATACAAACACACACACACACACACACACACACACACACACACACACACACACACACACACACACACACACACACACACACACACACACACACACACACACACACACACACACATATATATATGCCTTGGGTCGGTGACCTTTGTAATCATACGTGATTTTTATCTTGTGTTTCTCGTCGAGGGTCTAAAGAACTGACAAGATGATGATCCCATCTTGAGTACTTTGTTGATCCACATTGGTTGTTCTAGTGCGTGATCAGGCTTTTGTGCCCTAGGTGCATTGCTTGATTCCTGTGGAATCCCATCTCTCTGATCGTGTTTCTACTGGATGCACGGGTGGAGGAAATATTTTCTAGGGTTTTGGTTTGTCCTTCTCCAACAATTGCAAACCGATCCAATTTGCTATCACTTTTGGTTTGACTCAGTTTATTCTTGATTGCTTCTTGCTAATTGGTCAACTAATTAAGGATTAATCTCATTGCCATAAATTCTTGTTGGTCAGCTATTTTACCGCTTTGATTATTTACTCGAGTTCGACCACTAGTCGAGTCGACCATGTACTCGGGTTCGACCACCAGTCGTGTTCGACCCCTTACTCGAGTTTAACCATAAAGTCAAATTCATCCACTCACTCAAATTCTCCTCTACAACCTAGTCAAAGTCTACCTGTTTCTAGTTGCTCTCGAACACCCACACTCTTCCATCATATCGAGTATTCCAAACAAAGATCGAGTAGAAATTCCATAGCCGAAACAGAGTTTGCCAAAGTTAAGAGAGAGATATCTGCTGCTGTTTGTGGTACCGTGAAAGATTGGGACAAGTTTTAGGCATCACAGGCGTGTTCTCATCGCATGGTATCAATTTTGCTAGGTTGCTCACAGTACATCTAGAATTTTTGCTGCTGATTTGTGATGATGGATGATTCTAGTTTTGCCAAGGAAATTAAGTTTGTGCTGAAACTTTATTCAAGAACATCTCCATCTGAGTACTATGAGTGGGAAGATGCAATGGAGAATTTCTTGTGGGGTCATGAACTAGAATCACGTTTGTAGATATACTTTGCGAGGCAGACTTTTTCTGATTGTGTTTCAAAGTGGTGGGTACATCTGCAGCAAGGACACTTTGAAAGAGGTGAAGATCCTTGCGGGACATGCATAGGGATGAAGGTGGTGTTATGAGATTGATATGATCCACCAATTGAGATGTCTATAGATGAAAAGAAGACATCGACTATGGGAGGAAAAAATTCTATAGGCACCAAGGAGGATATGCGTTCATCATGGACTGCATCTATAATTGGAGATGTGCTTAAACAGCAAGCCGATGCAGTCAAACATGATGAAAAGAATAAGGTAGCAACTGGTGGTTAGAATTTTCTTGTCCCTAAACAACAAGTTATGCCTCTATCTAGTGGAAGTGATTGCAACAAGGAGAAGGCCATGATTTTTGCAAAAAATTCTTCTCCTAGACAACAAGTAAAAATAATATATTCTAGTGCCCGTAAATTGAAAGAGGAGAAGACTATAGTTGGGAGTGCTGAAATTTCTTCTCCACTAGGACTGCATATTATGGATTATGCGGATCATGCTCTTGGTGACTCCACAACTGATTCAAATGATAATACTCCGAATGATTTATCTATATTGGCTTGAGAAGTACAACGGGATGGCACTATTGCAAATGTGAAAGGGCAACGCTCAAATATCTTTCAGTCGGAGTAATTCAGGACAAGGTACGCAAGCTGATTTTTGATGGTGGTAGCTTCACAAATGCTGTTAGTTTAGATTTAGTTCATGCTTTATCCTTGTCTACATGGAGGCTTACTACACCATGCTATATTCAATGGTTGAATCAAACTGGTACGCTAAAAATTACTCACGAGGCACAAGTTCATTTTTCTATTGGAAATTATGTTGATAAGATGGATTGTGATGTGGTACCGGTTAGTCCATGCAATTTGTTGTTAGGGAGACCATGGTAGTATGATGTTGATGCAACAATGGAGGTCGATCCAACAGTTCTTCTTTTGTGCACAAGGGTGTACAACATGTGCTGAAACTGATGACACATAGTGCTATGAAGGCTGAGGTGTTCCCTGGTGTGAAGAAGAAGAAAGAGCCACCGAACGAGATCCCAAAGCCAAGGACGACTTTGCTTCAAGAGGCGGAAAATGATGTGACCATGCCTGCTTAGCTAACTACATCTAGTGTATCTAGTGATGCTTTAAGAATTGATAAAGCTACAATTAGTGTTTCTAAAGATGTGCTAGTTATTGTTTTTAAAACTTCTTGCAAGGATTAAAAAATTGCAGCTTCTACTGTCACTCAAGATGTTTCTATAGTGGCCTCTACTATTTCTGAAATTGCTTGTAAGGATTCGAGTAAATCTTCCTTTCAGCTTGGTTCCACCTCTGATTTATTGAAGCAAGAGACGATGAAGGGAGAGAGCATATATACTACAAAGAAGGTTGAGGCCTTCCCTGCAGCAAAGGAGATGTCTGAGAATACCTTAAAGCCGAGGACGGCTTTGTTTAAAGAAGGGGAGGATGATGAGCCCATGTCTCATCAACTCATTTCAACTAGTCATCCTAATTGAAGTATAATGATTTGCATATTTCAAAAGGTAATGTTTTGCAAATTGAGCCTATTCATTTCAGTTCTTTCCCTAATTTTGAGAAGCAGTTCAAGGAGGGAGAGAACAACATGGCTGTTGATACTTGGCACAAGAAAATATTCATGGGTATTAATTTGCGCAAAGAAGAGAAGCAAGCATGGAAGGAGCATACAATTCAGATTTGGTCTATGTTTGTACGTGTTTGCTAGAATCAGGCTTGTTTAATTAGGAAAGGTAAACTAGGAGTATTAGCAAGTGGACACATTATTTTAATATTTTCTTTGTTTGAGTTGTGTTGGGTCCAGGTTTGGTCTGGTCGAGTCTATTGTGTAAAGGAGCTTGCGTGCTTCTATTACGAGTCGATCTTTTTGTGTTCGAGTCTGACTTCATTTCGCTGGTTGAGTCCGAGCCTGGTTCAGGTCGAGTCTAGGGCTTGCGTGTGTGCCATACATACATACATACATACATATATATATATATACATATATATATATATATACATATATATATATATATACATATATATATATATACATATATATATATATATATGCCTAGGGCCGGTGACCTTTGTAATCAGACGTGATTTTTATCTTGTGTTTCTCGTCGAGGATTTCCTCTGAAGAATAGATAAGATGGCGATCCCATCTTGAGTACTTTGGTGATCCATTATTGGGTTGTTTGAGTGTGTGATTAGGCTTTTGTGTCCCAGGTGCGTTGCTTGATTCCTGTGGAATCCCATCTCTTTGATCGTGTTTCCACTGGATGCATGGATGGAGGAAATATTTTCTAGGGTTTTGGTTTGTTTTCTCCAACAATTGCAAACTGATCCAATCTGCTATTGCTTATGGTTTGGCTCACTTTATTCTTGATTGCTTCTTACTAATTGTTCAGCGGATTAAGGATTAATCCCATCGCCATAAATTCTTGTTGGTCGGCTGTTTTACCGCTTCGATCATTTACTCGAGTTCAACAACTAGTTGAGATGACCATCTACTCGGGTTCGACCACTAGTTGTGTTCGACCTCCTACTCAAGTTCGACCATCAAGTCGAATTCGTCAACTCACTCAGATTCGCCTCTACAATCTAGTTGGAGTCTACCTATTTCTGGTTGGTCTCAAAGACCCACACATTTCCATCATATCGAGTATTCCGAACAAAGTTCCAATAGAAATTCCATAGCCGAAATAGAGTTTGCCAAAGTTAAGAGAGAGATACCTGCTGTTGTTTGTGGAACCGTGAAGATTGGGACAAAATCGGGCGTCGTAGGCATGTGTTCATCAGAATAATTCATTACTTCCTATTAGGAGTAATGTCTTATTACTTCATCATGGAAATCTCAAGCGCAATGGCATAGTGGACAAGAAGCATGGAGATTGGAGATGGCCATGTGAAGGGCCATACTATTTCACAGTTTAATATAATTATCTGTGATACTTATTTATGTTTCTATTATACTATTGTTTCATGTTTTATAAGTTATGGATATAATGATCTTAATAGAATGGATTCCCTTAGAAAGATTAAGAACCATTGATGCCCTTATGATTGTTGCACCTATGAGGATGGTGCAATCATCTATATTAATCCAATAGGTTGGATGTCAGACACTTACAAACATATGTGTTGGTTTGCTTGACGAGGCTGTCAAATTGGTTTTCAGCCTTGAGGCATGGTGTTGGACACAGGGGTATAAGATGCCACCCAACTCGCAAGTCACATTATATCACTAGGTTTCTAGCAGTGATGCCAAAATTCACTAGAGCTTAATGAATATGGATCTTGTTCTACTGGATGACATTAGAGGGAATATTTTTTCAGTGGTAGAATATTTTGTTAAATCGTTTAATGATATATTCACATAAACATAGTGCTGAAAGTTTGCATGTTTATTTTCTATTGTAGATCATGGCTCCTATTACCTACAATAATTCAGATTTTAACTTACGGTCAGCTATCAATAAAGAAAAGTTGTCTAGAACAACCTTTATTGATTGGTATCGTAATCTGATAATTATTGTCAAGTACGAGAAAAAGGAGTACGTTCTAGAAACTCGTATCCTAATGATGTCCTTGATAATGCTACTGCAGCTGATCACATAGCTTATGAGAAGCGCTGCAATGACTCACTTAATGTTAGTTGTCTCATGCTTGCCACTATGATCTCTAAGTTTCAGAACCAATATAAGAATATAGATGCCATAATATGGTTGAGGGACTCCGTAGCAAGTTTGAGAAGCAGGCTACGGCTGAAAAGTTTTCAGCCTCCAAGTCCTTGTTTGCTTGTAGGCCGACAAAAGGTAGTCTGGTCAGTCCTCATATAATCAAGATGATTGGTTATGATGATGACTACTAGATAACTGCCATATGTAGTCACCGTAGGGTTTCTCGTAATTCCTATGGCATATCTCTATCTTCAGGAAGGGGATCCTTGGATTGAAGGAAATTACCTGTAGGTACCCAAGGTATCCCGTAAATAGGGAAGTTTATCTCAAAGAATGGGAAGAAAGATTCTAAAGGGCATACACCCCCTATATATACAAAGCCCGGGGCCCCTATGGAGGACAAGTTCAATGAGTTCAACAAGTTGCACAAGCTAGAAGATGCCATAAGCTAAGCTAGGAAGTGGCCGACTAGTTCTAGATCCATCTAGGCTAGCCACACACCCCCTTGTATAAGATCATGTTAATACAAGACAAACATGATATAGGATTATTATCCTAAGCGAGGTCTAAACCCATCTAAAAAACCCTTTGTCTGATCCTTTGATTTGTCTACTAGAAGCATCCCCCTTCTATCCTATAAGAACGTAGTCATCAAGAGTTGGCACCGGCTATGGGGATCATGACAATAGGCATTGAAGATTCTGCATAGAACATGCCGTCGACTTCACCAAAGTTTGCACCAAGGACCGGTTTTTCGATGTGGATTCTATGACAACTTTACCCCTCCCCTAGATGGACCGGCGATCGATCGAATTAATTTCGATGAAGATCTTTCTGGTGACGTTTATAGGAATGAGGTAAGTCACTTTATGTATCAATGCACCAAGGATTATGGTATCGAGTTCAAACCACTCATCTGCCAAGAAAATCGTGAATGCCCAACTCACCACGAGTCAGGATCTTCTCCCGCAACTTCTAACAACATAGATTGTCAAGACACTTATCTAGAGCAATCCGATGAAAAATTCATGATGGATCTGGACACTTCCTCTAGAGGAGGTTACACCTGAGAAGTCTTCACCACCGGAGACATGGGTGATGGTCTGGGAAATGTTGATGACGACCCTGCAATCGTGTAGGTCCCTCTCGCTCCGGGTCTAGGTGACGACCAGCAATAGCTGAGCACACCACCCCAGATCCTAAACGCCAACGGGGTGCATGGTCCACAACCTCTTGATCATCAGCTGGGGGCTTAGTGCTTTAGATCTGTGACTACTAAGAGGATCCTCCTTCTACAAGAGGCCCTCACGCATCCTCCAACTACAGATTTGACAACCTCAGCTGGCAAGGACTTGATGAACTCAGTGATCAACATGACAAAAGAGGTTCTCATCCAGGTTGAGAATTCCAATCAAGCCCTAGCCAGGAACAACTCTAATCGAAGGAGATGCAACAATGCCCCGTAATGAGATTTATTGAATTCGAAGAGGCATAATCCCTAGAGCAAGGCTTCCCAGGATGATAACTAGGCAAATAATCATCATCGAGCCTCGCCAGTCAAATGTCATCTGATCAAGGACTTGCATGAGGTCATCAACAGTTGGCGAAGATGTTCGAGGACCCCAGAGGTGGCTTTATCTGCCCCTTGGAGTTTTGATAAGGGGACATCTTGACACTTCAAGTCAGGGCTGATCCGCAACCCCCATGGAAAAAGATACCTGAGGCTGCCAGAACCAAGCGGGGCAAGGTTCTATGAAACGTAAAGTGTCCAGCAAGGTTCTACCATGGATCGATCGAGATGTACAATGAGAGCACAAATCCTTTTGATTTCCTCTATATCTATACCATGACCATCCAGGCAGCTGGTGGCGCTACCACAAAATTATTGAAAGTAGATTGTATGTCATAGACGCTATCTTAGGAGCCATCACAGACTAAATGTTCTTAGATGGTTGCTAAGACAGACGTATCTATAACAAGCCAGACATCTAGGCATGAATAAAATTTTAGAAAATCCATATGTTTCTATCATTCAGACACATACGACTTTTAGAAAAAAAAAATCTTTTGTGATATTGTCGCAGACGGTTTCTTGTAAGATCCCTCTATTTCTATATGGTAGACACAGACATATTTTATAAAAAAATTGTCTGTATTTAAAGACCCACAAATATTTTCAAATCTGACCGCCTGTCTCTCCTGACTCTTTTGGCTTCCAACACACACAAACCGCTCATCTCCCAAAGCTCTTTTGGCTATACACACACAAAACCCCTTGTGTCTCCTCAATATAAATTGATGACGAGTGTTCTTCTTCCTCACTCACCATATCTAAGTGTCCACTGCATTGAGCAGCAAAGAGTGTTCTCCGTTCTCACTTGCCATCCACATCGAAGAAGCTAGATCTCCGTGGGGGCCTAATCCCTTTGACAACACCGAGGTGATTATCATATGGTTCCTTTCACTGCATCGAAGTTTTAACTGCTTCGATCTGTCCAACTGATGGCACAACCTTGTTTCCGTCATACATTTGTAATGGCACAATTCATGGCAATCAAGAGGTGGTAGGATGGGGTTGTCCCTATGGCGGCTTCGACGGCGTGGATGCTTGGCATCGACTTTGGCCCGGTGGAGTTCATCTTCTTCGCTGCTACTAAGAACCCTTTCATCGACCCTATGTACACCATCAACCGCATTCTCCATTCGGTTCTACCAGATGAAAATTTCTCAATTGCTGCTCGTCAGAATGGAGACATTTTCATCAATTGTAAGACAGGCTTGAATGCCCATTTCTTGCTGAAGCATTATTGGTGGTTTGGCAGCAACGTGGTCTGGTTCTGGCTGATGCGTAAGATCATCAAGGTATAGCCAGATCCGGATCACTATGAGCAGCTAATTGAAGATGATTCTTGGGTTGACATTATGCTGAAATGCAGGAGGCTGAGGTGATGTCTGTCATCTCATCTTTTTGAAAGGCGGTGTTGATCGACCCAAGTTTGTCAATCACTTTTTGAAAGACGGTGTCGCCATGATGTCAATCATTTCATCCTTTTAGAATACGATGCTAATCAACCAATAAAGATGTATAGCTAGCTAGGTTTATGTGTTCTGAATAATGTGTGATTTGAATCTGTGTGCTGTCCTTAACCTTTGTGATATATATGTAAATTCATGTGTGTTTGTGTTATGAACAATGTATGATCGATGTTATGAACAATGTAGCATTGTTTCTATTTTGAGAATCATAAAGGGTGGATCTAGGAAGGAAATTTACTTATAGGGGGAAGGGAGACATAGACGATTTTAAAAAATTCTGTTTGTGACAATATACACAGACAGATTCAAACAAAACTCATATGTGACTCTTAGTTATCATAGATGGGTGTAAAGAAACACCGTTTGTGACTCTTACTATGCCTAGATGGTTATTTGGAAAATCCATCATTGTGCAAGTGTATTGCAGATAGTTCTGAATCTGTGACAAGCTTGATATCACACACTTTTGCATTGACGGAACCTATAACTGTTTGTGATAGGGTTTAAAATGCGTCTATAAATTCCCATTCTAGGGTAGTGCAGGGATGAGAAGTAATGACAAATTATCTCCCCACAACCCTTGAAGGGGTAGACAAGACATGGTCGACCAACCTAGCACCAGGAACAATCTACTCATGGGAGCAGCTTTGCGATGTGTTTCGAGCTAACTTCCAAGGTACGTACGTTTGCCTCGGCATGAAAATGACCTCCACCACTATGAGCAGATGGAGAATAAAACCTTACGCTAGTTTGTGCACTGCTTTAGCAATACACAGAACACTATCCCCAAGATTAGCCACTATGATGTCATCTAGGCGTTCACTCAAGGGGTTAAGAGCCGATGGTGTGTTGAAGACATCACTAGAAAGAAGACCAAAATGGTCAAAGAGCTCATGCAGATCGTTGACATGTTTTCTAGGGCTGAGGACATGCTCCTCCACATCAAGGAGAAGACCCAGGGCATCAAGCGTCCTTAACCCAGGCTCGATGGTGACAAGGTCAAGAGCAAGCACAAGGAACAACATGGGAGGTAAGAGAAAGAAAGCTAAATTTGACTTTTTGTAACTCTGCCTGTCATCTACCCCAATAAGAGATTCAGTTCTTCCTAGAGCAAGAGCTTCACACCAGGATCTGGTTAGCGCAATGGCAAGCCCTGGTGTGATCTCCACTAGATTGACAACCATAGACTTCATGAGTGTCATCTCCAGAAGAAGATGGTCAAGGCGGAGGTCGAGAAAGCGCCCAAAGAGAAAAAGACCTAGGTCATGGCCCAGAGTAGGGACACTAGCTCCAGCACTACTGAGGACGACACCGACATGATGTCTTTTCAGTCTAATGAGAGGATGGTCGACCACATGTTCGATGTGCCTCCTACAAGTCCAAGAGCTAGTACAAGACGATGGCCCAAGAAATTTTAGCTACCATCCCTAAGGGTCATCAGGCCATTAAGTGGTCAAACGTCAAGATCTCCTTTGGCCAAAATGATTGCCTTGAGAACTTCATACGGCCAGGCCGCTCCAGATAGAGGTTGAGCCTACTATAAAGATCATGGTCACCCGATTACTCATCGACAGAGAAAGTTCCCTAAACATTTTCTTCGCTAGCACACTCGAAGGGATGTAGATCTCTTGATATGCCATCAAGCCGGTTACTGAGATCTGTCTATGTGTAGCTATATTACAAACAGAGTGTTACCCATCTTTAACAAGCTTGATAACACATATACTTTTGCAGAGGCGGAAACCAAGCCCATCTATGATAGGGTTTAACAACAGTCTATGACAACCCATTTTGAGGTAGTGTATCCACACGTCATGGGGTAGAACACTGTGTGCTGGTGTGCTAGCACTGTACTCATGACTAGTGTTTTGGGAGGTCAGGTGGAGGGTCATGTCTAGGGCTTGGTGTGGCTAAACCATGTGCACCCTCCCCACCGCCTCCCCTTATATGGAGCACTAATGGGCTTCCATGTTGGTAGCCCATTAGGACTCTAATCCCTCATGGATCGCAATCCGATCAAACCCACTAATGGATCTAATCTGTATATGTTGTTCTAACCCATTAAGTGTGTGACTCGTTAGGTTCACATATAAATGGCACAACACAGAAACTCTTTTTCCAAACCAAAATAAACAGTGGTCCCTAACAGGACATATTGGCTTCCCGAGCATACATAAATATCATATCGATCGAACCATGATATACACATGCACCAATCTCTTTTCCTCACGATACCAGTCAATCTCAAGGCAAGACAAGTGTCATTCTTGTGATAGCTCGACTATTCACTCAATGTTGTAGCTGATTACTAAACAAATGATTAGCTCTTTAATCACATTGGCATAGCCATGCGCATTCTAATCCAACCACATTGAGAGGCCCAGAGATATCTCTCCCATTATATAGGAGGGGTAAATTCGATTTTGATCGCTCACACCCATGACATGTTTTATGACAAACCCAAAAACTATCTTTACAACTACCTAGTTACGGAGTAGCATTTGGCAGCCCCAAAGTGTGCCATTACACATTCTGAGAATCAATGACAATCTCAGGTCTAAGGATCCTGTAGGTATATTATTTGAGATTACAACTAATGGCACATCATATAACAATCTCAGTAGTATCTCAAGTGGGTCTATCGAACACCATGTTCTCTAACATATGTCCATAATATTGATTTCATGTCTCTATATGTATGATTCGTGGAACATGACCATCAATCAATACATGTGCTAGTCTTTGAATCATAAATGAACTCTAAGAAGCAACGATCTGCATCGTACATCCAACTTCTCTCCATCTACAAATGAAATGTACATTGAGTTACTAACCTAGACAATCTAGCAAATAAACTAAACACAAACGAAATGTATATCAAGTTACCAACCATGGATTCCTCCAAATTATGAAGTCTCAAAGAAACAAGTCACCACAAATGGTTGTTGCAAAAAAAAAAATAGAGCTTCTCTCTGTTCTGCTCGGGCTTAGGACAAGGGTGATCGTGTCCAATATATACTACACCTATCAATGCCAGTTGGGGAACCAAACCGGAAGTGATAAAGAACATATAACTGACAGTTCATAACACAAACCAACAATGATTATTTATTGTCGGTTCCTACCATGAACTAGTAGTGAAGCATCACTGCTAGATGCTAATACGAACCGACACTAATAATGGGTATCACTGCCAGTTCCAATAGACCGAATGATTGATTTTGCGGTAGAAGGTTAAGAACCGGCAGTGATACCTTATTAGTACCGGCTCTAGGTAGAGAGGTATTGATAGCTGGTCATCAATTGCTAGTTTAGTAGTAGTGTTAGAGCCATGTATTTGAAATTTTCATATGGACAACATGGAGAAGATTATGGTTGGCCTGCATGGTATGCTAAAGTCAGTTGAGGAGAGCATTAAGAAATGAACCAGTCATGTGATAATGGTTAAGAAGAATAGTAAGAAGAGAAAGCACAGGCCAAAGGAACATGAGATCTCAAGCACAAAGCCTAAACCTATTGGAAGGTCCAAGACTGGTTTTGCTAATGATGCATGTCATCAATGCCGTATGATTGGTCATTGGCAGAGGTTCTACACACTCTACTTGGAGGAGTTAAAGAAAAAAGGGAAGTAAGACCTAGCTTCAGATATAAATGTTATAGAATTAATCCTACTACACGTCTTAGTGATTCATAGGTATTTGATATTGGATCAATGATTCATAGTTGCAAGGTCTAAGAAGGACTAGAAGTTGTCCAAGAGGCAAGGTGGATACTCGCATCGGCAATGGAGCAAAGGTTGTTGCATTGATCGATGTATTGTCATTACTATTGAAATTAGTTTTGAAATTAAATGTTTATTATTATATTCCTTCCTTGGGAAAAATATTATCTTTTCTTCATGTTTGGAAGAAGTTGATGATTATGTAGTTAGAATAAAAAACAAGTGTTGTTCAATATTCCTGAATGATTTGTTCTATAGTGATTGGGTATTAGTGAATGGGCTATATGTTTTGAATCTTAAGGATATACTAGTCAATAACATTAATGCGAAAAAACTTCGGCCTAATGATTTGAATCCCACATTTATTTGGCATTGTTGTTTGGGTCATAAATGAGAAGTGCATAGAAGAGCTCCAAAAAGATGGTCTCCTGGACTCATTTGATTATGAATCACTCGAGACATGTGAATCTTATTTAGTTGACAAGATGACTATGATATCTTTCACCGATCTAAGTTAGAGGGTGCTGATCTATTGGCCCTAGTACATAATGATGTATTTGGACCGATGTTTAACAACAAGGGATGGTTTTTAGTACTTCATAACTTTTGCCAATGACTATAGTAGATATGGCTATGCCTACTTAATGAGGCACTAGTCTGAATCTTTTGAAAAGTTCATAGAATTAATTTCAAAATAAAGTACAAAATCAGAAGGGCAAGCAAATTAATTTTTGCGATGTTATCATAGAGATGAATATTTGAGCTATAAATTTGGTGATCATCTAAAGTAATATAGAATAGTGCCACATACAACTGTAATAAAACTGGAGATAATTTTGTTAGCAACATGAAATATAAGATTTGGGCAGGTCGCTGGTGGAGACCAGTGCAGGTTGTATGACTTCTTGGTTGGTGATAATCTTGCCCAAATCAATTAATGTCCAATTCATGGTGTGATTGGACTAAACTTTATAGTACAACTATAAGTAAAGTTATAGGAGTGGCCTAGCTT
Source organism: Phragmites australis (assembly GCF_958298935.1). NCBI lineage: Eukaryota > Viridiplantae > Streptophyta > Magnoliopsida > Poales > Poaceae > Phragmites > Phragmites australis. The sequence goes on from NC_084929.1 coordinate 16,511,776, forward strand.
ATTAATTAGAAACCCTCCTAGCATAGTGTCGGTCATATGGTGGTATAGGGACAGAAGGGCATACCTCTCGGAACTATTTGGCGCAAGAGGGTCTTTTGGAGTGGATGGTTATAATCCCATGCCGGTGAATCCTTAGCAGGCAGACATGGTGGGAGATACTTTGTAACGGCCTTGTAGTGTATTTCTATCCACACACCATAAAATGTTTAACTGTTGGCAAACATGGGCAAATCGGGAAAACACGACTTGTGGGTAAAATGTACAACCTTTGCAGAGGATAAAACTGATTAATAAATCGTGCTCATAGTCAAGACTTGCGAGGGAAAGGAAGGCTGAATCATGATTAGAACTTAATGACTTCCCGGCCATCACCCTTCTTCCTGGCCGAATGCAGCACATGATTAGAACTTAATGGTAAATGATTTTGGGTAACCATGGTGGTGGGAATTATGTTTTGGGTGGTTAAAATTCTAGTTAAGGAAAGGTGATTGGACCCTTCAGGTTTGGATGAGTGGTTGGAACCTGTAATTAGTTCAAAATGGTGGGAATCTTTATATTATTTATTAATTAAGTTTAATTAATTAATTATTTACTTTTCAATTTTTGTTTATAAATAAATTGCGCTTTTCTACAAATAAGCCATGTTAAGCCTTTATCTTGAGTTAAGCCTTTATATGTATATTTTTTTTCACAACTTGCAGAGTACGATATGGGCTCACACGAAGGCATTGAGGACTGCATTGAAGATGGTGTGCATGTTTTAGGATGTGATTCTAGTCGATTGCCTATGCGGTTGCCCTGAAGTAATTGAAGATTTTATTTGAAATTTCTGTAGTCAGGTAAAATATAGCCAACTTGATCCTCTACCTCTTGCAAAACTGCTGCCACTGCGCTTTTTTCAGCTATATAGCTCTCAGGTGATTGGATGCTAGAGGCAACAATATTGATAAATTCTTCTTTGCTTGCCAGCATCTAAAAACTAATTAATATCTTCCTTGTGCCACCATCACCTATAGTGGTAGTCACAACAGGTTGTGTACAACTCTTTATATCAACAATCATTCCGTTTAACCAAATTAGAGGAGGAATCTTTAACAACTACACATTTTCCAATTATCTGTTGTCCAACCAAACTAGATGAGAGGTATACTATTTTGTTCATCCCTGAGGGCGTCGGGGAGGGTGGAGTGAAGCCATCGTAGGGCAATAGGCTGGAAGGACGCGGGAGCACCACATGTCAGGTACTTGCTAGCACTGCTACATGATTAGAACTTAATGGTAAATGATTTTGGGTAACCATGGTGGTGGGAATTATGTTTAGGGTGGTTAAAATGCTAGTTAAGGAAAGGTGATTGGAACCTTCAGGTTTGGATGAGTGGTTGGAACCTGTAATTAGTTCAAAATGGTGGGATCTTTATATTATTTATTAATTAAGTTTAATTAATTAATTATTTACTTTTCAATTGTTGTTTATAAATAAATTGTGCTTTTCTACAAATAAGCCATGTTAAGCCTTTATCTTGAGTTAAGCCTTTATGTGCATATTTTTTCACAACTTGCGGAGTACGATATGGGCTCACACGAGGACATTGAGGACTGCATTGAAGATGGTGTACATGTTTTAGGATGTGTTTCTAGTCGATTGTCTGTGCGGTTCCCCTGAAGCAATTGAAGATTTTATTTGAGATTTCTGTAGTCAGGTAAAATATACCCAACTTGATTCTCTACCTCTTGCAAAACCGCTGCCTCTGTGCTTTTTTTCGCCATATAGCTCCCAGGTGATTGGATGCCAGAGGCAATAGTATTGATAGATTCTTCTTCGCTTGCTAGCATCTAAAAACTAATTAATATCTTCCTTGTACCACCATCACCTATAGTGGTAGTCATAATAGGTTGTGTACAACCCATTATGTCAGCAATCATTCGGTTTAACCAAACTCGATGAGGAATCTTTAACAACTACATATTTTTCAATTACCAGTTATCCAACCAAACTAGATGAGAGGTATATTATTTTGATCATCCCTGAGGGTGTCGGGGAGGGCGGGGCGAAGCCATCGTAGGGCAATAGGCTGGAAGGACGCGGGGGTACCACATGTCGGTACCTGCTAGCACTACTATATGATTAGAACTTAATGATAAATGATTTTGGGTAACCATGGTGGTGGAAACTGTGTTTAGGGTGGTTGAAATGCTAGTTAAGGAAAGGTGATTGGAACCTTCAGGTTTGGATGAGTGGTTGGAACCTGTAATTAATTCAAAATGGTGGGAATCTTTATATTATTTATTAATTAAGTTTAATTAATTAATCATTCACTTTTCAATTGTTGTTAATAAATAAATTGCGCTTTTCTACAAATAAGCCCTGTTAAGCCTTTATCTTGAGTTAAGCCTTCACTTGTATATTTTTTCGCAACTTGTGGAGTACGATATGGATTCACACGAAGACATTGAGGACTGCATTGAAGATGGTGTATATGTTTTAGGATGTGTTTCTAGTCGATTGCCTGTGTGGTTACCCTGAAGCAATTGAAGATTTTATTTGAGATTTCTGTTGCTAGTTCTTCTATTTCATTTTGACACTCGAATTTCCCATTTGTAATACAATAAATATTATTGTTAATAAAAGATATTGTTGTGTTATTCATCTATGATGTGTATCAGATTGATTCTTGTCTGTACACACAGGAGAAGTTGGACTGTTTGTTCGATCCGGTCTCGACCAGTACTATTCAAACTAACAGAAAAGAAAGGGAAATGAAAGGGTAGACAGATGCTATGTAGTGAACTGAACGGGCTTAGGCATACTTTAAATAAAATAAGGATACGTGGCGAACTTTACTGTCTACTACTCGTTGTCGGTGGCCACACTGACCGACACTCTGACACGATACTCATCACTTTTACTCCTACACGCGTGCTGATATATAGTGCTATTTCTGCAGCCATATGCTAGGACTTCTAGGGTTCCAAATGTGTTAATTAATTGTTGCAACACTAAACAGCAAGAAAAGGTTACAGCAGAATGGAGGCGAACGGGTCGCAACAACCACTTCATCGCCCTCCGCTCAACGTCGTCGATCATGAGTCCCATCAGCAGCCGAGCGATCCGGCCAGGAAGAAGGGTGGATGGATCACCTTCCCTTTCCTCGCAGGTCTCTCTCTCTCTCTCTCTCTCGCTCGTGTCAGCTCGGAACGTGAGGCATGTTACATGCGTGTATGTCGTGGTGCAGTGGCGATGATGGGGCTGGGTGTGGCGACGAGCGGCGCGTTGAGCAACCTGGTGGTCTACCTGATAAAAGAGTACAACGTGCCGAGCGTCGACGCGGCGCAGATCTCCAACATCGTCTCCGGCTGCCTCAGCGTGGCCCCGGTGGCTGGAGCCATCGTCGCCGATGCCTTCTTCGGCTGCTACCCAATCGTCGCGGTCTCCATGTTTTTCTCCGTCCTGGTGAGTAGTTACTTCACGTACCACGTTCGTCTTCGTACATAAGCTCAAATCGATCCGATCATGACGCCTTTATTAACTCGCTCGACGACTAATGCGTTCACGCAGGCCTTGGTCGTGTTCACGCTCACCGCGAGCCTGCGCGGCCTCCAGCCGGCGCCGTGCCCGCTGGGCGCTGGCCCCTGCGAACCGGCCTCCGCCGGGCAGATAGCGGCGCTGTACGCTGGCGTGTTCCTGATGTGCGTGAGCGCCGCGGGCTCGCGGTTCAACCAGGCGACCATGGGCGCCGACCAGTTCGACTCCACGGCCGACCGCGACGTTCTGTTCAACTGGTTTTTCATCTTCTTCTACGCCTCCAACGTGCTCGGCTCCACGGTCATCGTCTACGTCCAGGACACGGTGTCGTGGACGCTGGGGTTCGGCATATCCGGCGCCGCAAGCGTCGTCGGCCTTGCGGCGCTGCTCCTCGGTTCACGTTACTACCGCCGGCCAGCCGTGCGAGGCAGCCCGTTTACGGGGCTCGCGAGGGTGGCCGTCGCCGCCGCTAGGAAGAGGAAGGTCAACGTGGCGACGTCAGGGAAGTTGAGGTTTTACCAGGGACGATGCTGCGGTGACAGCGACGGCAAGACTAGCGGCACTAATCTTGCTCCAAGCGATAGCTTTAGGTAAGAAAATTCTGCCTTCAATATGCTTACACGTATAATGTCATCATGCATGATGATTAAAGAATAATAAACTGTTGACAAGATTAGTTAATGGATAGATAATTTAGATTTCACTAAGTCTATTTTACTCTCCTAAAAATTTTCAATTGTCTAGATAACCCTGTAAACTAGTTCAGTTTGCTCCCAAACTACTACAACGAGGTCACTTCACACTCCAATGACGCTCGTCTTTTTTTGCTTCTCATTATAAAGTTCACATTTAAAATTGAAATTTTGTTTGATAATAGACAACATCTTACCCTATGCCACAAAATTTGTTTTGTAATTTTTTTACTATTAGCGCACATTTTCATATCTCAAGCGTTAGACCGGGTGCTCCAACCCTATGCAAATAGTCATGACATTTATGAAAATAACTTCTAACATAGGGTGTCGTCGCATAGAGTTTAGCTTAAAACACGACTTGTATAAATAAAATACAAATAGAAATATCATTACGGAGTGAAGTGATCTAATTTCAGTAGTTCAGGATTAAAATATACGGACAATTGAAAATTTTGACAGAGTAAAATGAACTTTTCCATATTAATTATTGTTAAGTTGCAACCGCTAGTATGGTTAGGCGGTGTCAGTAAGTGCAAGTCATTTTTCCTAACCAGAGATGTCCAGTTCAGGACACAGGTACTATCCAATTTTCTGAAACGGATTCTTTGAAAAAAAAATTCTTAATAAAAGTCTCTCGTTCCTCCATTTGGCAATTTTGTCTAAGCTCGCCTTAGACTGTTACACATAGATTAATAAAACAATAAATGTAACAATACGATAATGAAGAATCTTGTCGCCAATTGCTAAAAGATATATATATATATATATTGTTGCATGACTCTTCAGTTTAGATGCACTTTAGTTTATTGTTGTATGACTCTTCATTACAACTCAAATAACTGTAAGTTACAATCTATTAGATAGATCAGTTACAATCATGCGTCTAGAAGTACATAATTACAACACGAAAATCTAACGAGTCACATTTTAGATTGCACTATGATTACAATCATATTCTTTAGGATGTACATCATTAGGTAAGAAATTCTTTAAAAGTTACATTTGCCTATAATGCAATTTCAACTCATATTTTTTTATTTACATCTGATTGTAACTCTCTGTCTTACGGATTATAACTCTACTATTTTTTATATTGTAACTAGGGAGTTGAACCTAGCCACATATTATATACATAAATGACTAGGTCATTACAAATAATTATAGGCGTGCAACCTGTTTACCCTTTCAAGCCTTGCATTACTTTTTTCATGTGCAGCAAGCATATATTCCTGAAATTTTCTTGGAAAGGCACGATCCGCTATCGCATATAATTTCTGTCGTCTCAGTTGACCATGCACACAATTACAATCCTTCGCTTTATTCCAAACCGCCGGATAAATATGTTTACTGCAAACAACCAGCTGCACATGGGCTTCCACTTTGATAGGCCAATCGTCAAAGATGTAAGCAGCAAGCTAGCAAGAATATATCCAAAGGCAGCAACTTAAATATTAGCCATCGGGAGGCAATATATTATGCTATACTAGCCACAGTGATCAGAAGATAAGTGAGAAAAAGTGATAAGTTAGCAGCATATCATCCATCGCTTTGATAGTCTGGCTGATATCATCATCAAGCTTCCAAGATCATGTGGGTTTTATTTTGATAACCAAAACATCAGTGTGTTGGATCATTAGTAAAAAATGATATGCACAGATGGTTCAGAAACTCCGTGTTGGATATTTTTTTAACTGTGTGTAGAAAAGAGTACGTATAAATCAGATTTGTACAAACGGTTTTTGAACCGTCTATACTAATTATATATATATATAGGTGACTCGTTATTGGAACCATTTGTATGGTTGATTATTAGAATCGTATGTACTAAGTTTTTTAGAGTTAAAAAAATATTTTTTCTATCTACACCAGCCCCTATATAATTATGTAGCTGCGGTCACAAGTCACATAATTTTTCATACAAAATACCACGAGTGTGTTTTCTAGGAGTCGAACCCGCAATCTCTAACCTCACGTGAACCTTCCTTACCGTCTCACTTGTCGTTTATTGCTGACCATTATATAAAAATAGTCTATATAAGATATAGGCTCAAAACGAGCGAGACACTATTAGTACAGACAGTTCTAAATTTAAAAACGTCTATACTATTGCCACTAATAGTACATGAACCGTCTGTACTATTGCCACTAATAGTACAAACGATTCCAAATTAGAACTGTCTGTAAAAAAGGAACAGTACAGATGGTTCTAGACTAGAACCGTATGTACTATTAGTACAGACGGTTGTAGTTTGTAACCGTTTGTACTGTAGCATCTTGTTTTGTAGCAACTGCTCGTTGCTCTTTTTTAAGACGATTCTAGTTTGGAGCCATCTGTAATATCCTTTATATATACGGCTCTATAGATTCATCTATAAAGGGCATCGCACTAAATAGAATCTGTAGTAGTGGACTTCATGAGCTAACCAAGTCATTCCTCCTCTACAACAAATTAAGGATCCGTAGAGTCTATACGATATGCTCTATTTCTTTACAATCTGCATGCGGGTGCATTTAGCGGAAAATGCATGTATACGCCTGCGCCAATGATTCTTGGATATATTCTTTCCCAAGTAGTCTAAGTATGTGCGTATCAGCTAAGTATGTGCGTATGAGCTGACTGGCAGTAGCGGGTGCAATATTTTAACAATAGGGGTACAATTGTACATAGCTAAATAATTATGTTGACGCACTCACGTCATCGTGGCAGCGCTCTACCACGCTGGCACATTCCACTACTACAGAAAAGGTAATCAGTGTTAGCTCAAAAAACTATCAATAGCAGTTTTTGTACCGGCACTGATTATTCAGCATCGATAGTCTTAGACTATCAGTGCCGGTCTATAATAAAGAACCGGCACTGATTGTCTGAGTATCAGTGCCGGCTAGTGGGACAAGCCGGCATTGATACTTTTGTAGGTACAGATTAATTACAAATTCAATAATACAACATTCAAAATCCGATTTCAAATTTGTATTCATATATATATATATAAGCATTCATCATAGAAAGATATATACATAAACACATGCATCATAAATAGTTAATCCACATCCACACATAATCATGAGTTCATCAATATCCATACATAATCATGAGTTCATCAACATTCGTAATTTACATTATCATAGTTCATATCATAAAATTAAACACATTGCAAATGCACTTATCCATGATTCTACGGTGCATAAGGAATCATATTGTCTTCATAGTTGACATCTACGATATCAACTCCATATCTCATCCAAATGGCATAGTGCATAAATAGGCACACTATCTCGACCAAGAAAGGGCAAATCTAACGACTTTCCATAAACAGAGAAATTGATGATACTTGAATCAAACTCCGCATAAGCCCGATATATGCCTTCATGAACCTTCTTCACTTTCGGGTCAATCATTATGTACCCAAGCCACTCTATGACATAGCGTAAGAGTGAACCCAAGCTAATATCAAATAGCATCTTGTTGTTCCAGTAAAAATCCCACAGGCAAATAGCATGAACATGAATAGAAAATTTTATAATATATGAAATAATAATATAAGCTAAAATTCATGTCACCGACTGTGTCAAGTGCATGTAACCGTGAGAGACTGGTAGTCATTGAAGCCACATCCTTCACATTCTACTCAAGTGTTTTCAAATTTAAATAGCTATAGTTAGGGAAAATATACCCAACTTGATCCTCTACCTTTTGCAAAACCGCTGCCACTGCTTCTTTCAGCCATATAGCTGTCAGGTGATTAGATGCCAGAGGCAACATTATTGATAGATTCTTCTTCAATTCCCAGGATCCAAAAAGTAATTAATATCTTCTTTGTACCACCATCACCTATAGTGGTAGTCACAACAGGTTGTGTACAACCCTTTCTGTCAGGAATCATTCTGTTTAACCAAAATAGAGGAGGAATCTTTAACAACTACACGTTTTCCAATTATCAATTGTCCAACCCAACTAGTTGAGAGGTATACTATTTTGATCATCCCTGAGGGTGTCGGGGAGGGCGGGGCGAAGCCATCATAGGGCAATAGGCTGGAAGGACGTGGGGGCACCACATGTCGGGTACCTGCTAGCACTACTATAGAAATCCCTTTCACTCCTAGCTGGTAAACCCCCTTCACTGTCGGTTTTTTAGCTGGTAGTAGGCAACGGGTAGTGACAGTCCCCGATCATCACTACTGGCCTGGGTCACTGGCAGTGAAGGTGCTTATCAGTGTCGACTTATGGCTTCAGCCGTCAATGATACCCATGGAATCACTGCTGGCTAAAGCCTTGAGCTAGCAGTGCTTTGCCTCTCCCTCTCTCTCCTCCCATCCACTCTCTCACTGATCTCTCTCTCCTCTCAATACATGCATACAATGAAATCTAGGTTGACATTAATACATAGTAATTCATGTCCTTCATTAATATACAAATAAAGCTACTTAATTTGACTTAATACATAGTAATTTATATCATTCATTAATATGCAAATAAAGCTATTTAATCTAGCTTAATGATTCGCCCTTCAGTATGATCGCGATGTACATAGAGAGATTCGTCAATGTCTTCCAAAACCTAGATCGACGTCCTCTCCGAAAGGAGGGAGCGCATTGAATTGAGAAATGCGGTGTCATCTGAACATATATACCCTGTCAAAGTTTCTGGTAGCCTTCCTCTTTATCGCATACTCTCTACTAGAAGGTATGGTGTCATTTGAAGGTCCCTCATGCGGCGACGGCACAATCGGTTTAGGAAACTCGTCGTTTGGGTTGATAAAATGTTCGATGAAGAACCTGACGATCTGTTCTTGAATGGCATGTATTTCAGCAAGGAGTATCACACTTGTGTGGTGTTTGAAGCGCTGCATTTGAAGAATAGAAAGAATTAGTCCTTGAACATGTAGATAAATTGGAAAGAAGGCATCGATATTTAATTTATACCTCAACATCATTAAACATGGAAGCGTCTCTATCTCTGCTGAATGTGTGTATGAAATTAAAAACATAGAACTCGCAGAGATTATTGTCGGGTGGCTGCCTCATACACTTCAAGAGGAAATGATTCATCAGTTGAATGAATTGAACCTTTTTATTTAGTAGGAAATGCAAGACATGAATATTCCCTGCGTATCAGAAAGTCAATTTTTATATCATACTGCTTACTGTAAGGAAAGTAGACAACACTCTTTTTGCAGTATCTTGTGTACGCCCAGTACATGAATATGAATATTAATTAAACTTAGATGTAATCGACGTGAAGATTTAATGATCGAGTTTACTTGTTTAACACGTCGATGAGGTATTGCTAAGTTGACTGAGCTCTCTTTTCTGATTCCAAGACAATAACCCTGCTCAAGTCTGGGTGGATGACAAGGAGGATCTAATGAAAACAGCAGAAATATGTCACCATAGAAAATTTGTACTAGAATCGAGTTGCACATAAAAGTAGAACGCCCTAGCACTCAAACACGTACTCAAAGCTATAGGGTAAGAGTACGAACTTCTTGTGCTGGTGGTGAAGCAGACATTTCAATAAGTAGTTCACGGTGAAGTTTGGATTCGTCTGTACAAGTTCCTCGTTGACAAGCCCGTGATCAATGAATCCTACTTTATTATCTAATTCTTATCTAAATGTGTGGATCTTCATTCTATGAGAGAGAAGTTAGCTATGCAATTTCAAGGTACAAGATCATATAATGTGAATTATATGCATTAGTCACATAGAGTCCACGCTCTAATTATGGACATGTTGAAGGCATCTTCCTAGACAATTCATACAAACACTTGAATTTCACCCAAAAGGAGCCGTTCCCATTGAGCAAATCTTTATCTTTGTATCTTGGTATACCCTGCTTGGACTGCTCAAAGTATCAAAGATGTAATCAACACATTTGAGTTGTCAGGTTATTTTCAATATCTGATTTGACCAGAGGTTTGCCCAACACAAACATCCATCTAATATCCAACTTTGGGATTTCCGCTTCCACAACAAGCCGTGCCAGTTGCTCTGCTTTTAATCTAGAAGTAGCCAGAAAGCCCTCAATGCTTGGAGCATTCTCAACAATTGGACTTGGTTTTTGCTCTTGGCATGCTTCTTGTTGATGCATTCATAGTCAGTCAGTGGGTTACTTGAAGCCACCCCCGTCTGTTTAACTTTGGCTATATTCATGAAAAATTTCATGCTATCTTTTTGGTTTGCTCAGCATTAAGTGAATAGATATCGTTGTGGTCCGCTAACTTTTTAGATGGCACCAACTTCTTAGATGATGTCGTCTTCTAGGATATTGAGGAACCTAATCGTGTTCTCTAAGATGATGGCTAGCTTCTTGATCGTGCTAATTTCTTGAGCGATGGACTTCTTCGAAGCGATGGCTGAGGAGGTAGCCTTCTTCTAGGAGATGGCTAAGGAGAGAAAGATGTATGAGGCGACAGCGGCCTGAGGTGTCGTGGAGAGTAAAGGTTCTTGGGAGCTGTCCCTGGTGGAAACACTATGTAGGTCTTCTCTCACGCAATGAATGTGCGCTCGTTCTCTCATATAGTGTCCACCCCCTCCTCTGCGGGATAGGCCATCTCAACATGACGGTAATGGTCAACTACCTTGTCTACTTCAACCATGGTGTAGCCCTTCGGTATCGGACATCCGTGCAAAAGTTCATGGGTATCACGGGGATAGGCCACGTTGGAAGCCACCTTGATAGTAGTGTTCTTAGCACCAACGTGTAGTTCACACGGTGTCCATACTATGATATGGTCCATGGGATAAGTGATGGAGTCAGCTCCTGGAACATCTGTGGATGCACATCTACTCCGACAACCACTAGGGCTAGAGCACAAAACATTAGGACACATTGTTGGTTGTTCTTGTTCTCTCCCAATGGCTGCCCGTTCAAGTGTAATTGCTTCCTGTATTGCTTATATTATTTTTACTTGTGTATGTTTCCTCTCACATTGTAGCACAAGTTAAAACATGTTCATCATCCTAGCTTGTTCTTGCTCTTGTTTTACTACTTTCTCTACTTGGAATCGACCTCTTTTGACTCTTGTAACTGTCGACGGTGCCTAGGAATCCATATTTCCAACCCATCACACAAACGCCTTGTGTGCGGCCACTGTGATCCTTGTTTCCCAAGGCCAAGGTGAGCTCGTCCCTATCCTTATCTTGCTTGAAAGAACCTTGTGCAGACTGCATGTGGGCGTCCACAAGCTTTTTGCAAGAGTTTACGTCACTTCCTGGTCTTTGGAGGTTGTAATGCATAAGCTTCTATGAGCCGAGTAAGAAGCACCCCTCTCATGAACAAAGTGCGTCAGTCGTTCACTCCAGCCCTCCATCTCAGGTGTGAAACCTCTCTCTCTTGCAGTTCATCTAGCTCTTGTTGCCACTGCCGTTCTTTCCTCACATACCTACGACTGCTGACTTGGTGGGGGTAAAGGTTCTTCTTCGAGTTTTCTTTGTTCACCTCACTCAAATTCTATGCTTCTTTCGACAACTTGTACTCCGCAAAGGCTTCCCAATGATCTTGCAGTTGTGACCATTTGTTGAAATTTGGTACTGTACCTTTCTACACATAGGTTCTGTTCAGTGTGCCATTCCAATTCTTAAATTAAGGTCCCATGATCATTAGCGCCTTATGCTTAACTACTTTCATATAGGTCTCTTTAGGGAACTCAAACTTCCCTAACATGATGGGCCACAAGATGTCGTTTTTGATTGAATCAGGAACCATGTGCAGATTACCTCATTCACCAATCCACAATTTGTAGCTGATGGGCACGTGATCCTTAACAGCTAGCCAACAAACTGACTTGTATGACCCTAGAACTTTCTCTGGTGCAGTTGGCTCCCCAGATGGTGAGACTTCCGTGATGACAAATCATCCCCCAGGCATCTTCGAGGGACCTCGGACACAATGCTGCTCCCTCGATTGATCATTGTCGTGACCCTCTAGAGCATCAGTCATCTACACATAAGTGAAAAAAGTATTAAGAACCTATAAAATCATATGTATAATAGACGCATTCATCTACTTATGAATTACCTCATCGCCTCCACTGGCGTCTGTTTAGTCCAGGTTGTGGTAGTTGCATGGGCTACCTTCTTCAATGTTTGACGGCGGCACATCTCCTTTCGGCACCTAGACTAGATCGGAGGAGCCACCTTCTTGAGTGTTCTACATATGATGGTGATGAGCGGTTGGTGGTGCCATCCATCCTGAGAGTTCTGCATATGATGATGACAAGTAATTGAGTGTTCTACAGATAGAGAGCTGCGGAGAGAGAGAGAGAGAGAGAGAGAGAGCCGACCAGGGTGGGAGAGAGGATGTCAAAAGAGTGAGATAACTGGAAGGGAGTCGATAGATAGAATACATACACATACAATATTACAAATGAGTACATTCTAATCACATATAACAAAAAAAGTACATTGCCATGATCTGTTTGTGTTTGTTCACAACTCATACAACATAATTAAAAAATACAACACATTTGCCAAAAAAGAGTACAATATTGTGGTTACATAATTATTATTCATTGTACATAATTAGAAAAATACAACACATTTGCACTTGCACTTGTCATGATTTTCAGTCTAGCACATACCCTAAACCCTAATCTCTTCACTCTTGGAAAATCACATGATTTCGCTTCCAGAAAATAGGAAACCGACCATACAGAAAATAAAAGCCCCCAAACTTGTAGAGAAGAGCATCTGTTCTTATAATGAGTAGAAAGACAGTAGAGAGAAGAAGCAACAGTAGCAAAAAGGAGGGAGAGAGAAGGAACATCATCTGTTCTTATCATTTTTAGCAGAAAGGGAGCAAAACGAGAAGGAGCAGCATATGTTCTTATCATTTTTAGCAAAAAGGTAGCAAAGAACTGTAACACCCAGTTTTCAAGGAACCGGTCCTTTGGACCCCACACAGAAACAAACACAAGTCTACTATTGAGCACCACTTCAAACCAACCATTCTATTGGGATCCCTATACCATGTTGCTACAAAATTATTGTTGCATAGTTCATTAGTCAATGTTAACATTTCTCCCTACCCTGACTTCACTAGCATATCTACCCATTTTATAACATGATAAAATAACGGCGATGAGGAATATTTATTCCAAACTAATAAACCCTAACATGGGATTTCATATTTAGACAAGCATGCATCAAAGGTAAAACATCTACATAAATATCTTAAAAATAGGTGCAAGATGCTCAAGGACACTTGCCTTCGACGGAGTGTTGCTCAAAATCCTCGAATGCTTGGTTTTGGAGATTTCCGGACAGCACAACTCCTACTCGACAAACCGAAAAAGCACACAAAATAAAACTCTAAGGATAGTACACCAAACAATACTGAATCTAAAAAAAACCTATAAAAAAATCTACATGTCTCTATGAACATTTGAGCGCGAAAATCTCTCAAATCAGAGCTACGAGCAAAACGTATTGAGCTTTTAAAGATCCAGGGACTAATCTGCAAATTTTAGTTGAATTCCAGAATAAAGCGAATTGTTTTTATACTGAAAAAGTGGATTTATGATGTCATAAACATTTGCTGAATTATTTCTCTGAAGGAAAATTAATGGAAAAGGTTCACGGGACCCGTGGACCACGGCCTTATGGCCGGTCCATGGTCCAAGTGTATCGGGGCTCAAAGGGTTATGCCTGGTCTAATCTGAGCTGTCGGATTTGAATCAGGTGGCCGAGATCAAACACAGGTGGCGACGGGCGGTGCAGGACGAGAGAGCCGGCGGCCGACGGCGGTGGGCGACCAGGAGCTCACCGGCGCAACGCGAAAGGTGCCTCCGGGCTTCAATCTTGTCGGGATTAGGCGCGAAAGAGAGAGGAGGGGACGGGGGTCATCACTGTGGGATCAGCGGCGGTGGAGGGGCTCCGGAGATGGCTGGCAACGGGGAACAACGGGCGGCGGCCTTCGGTCATGGCGGGGACAGCGTCCGACTGCGGATGAGGCTGCGAAAAGCGTTGGGAAATCAAGCTTGAGGTCCTGCAAAGCCGAAGGGAGGAAAACCAAGGTCATAGAAGGTCCGATCATGGAGAATTTTGGGCGGCGACAAGCTTTTACTGTCGACAATGGCAGAGATGGTGGCGAGCTCAAATCCATGTGCAAAACAAAGAAAAAATGGGTGTTTCGGGTGGGGAACGACGCAAAGGACAGGATGAGGGGCTTAAATACCCGAGAGAGGGAGAGGAAAGGGCAGATTGGAAGGGATTCGGTCGGCGCCATGATTTCCAATTAAAGCTTTGGTTTCCAAAATAATGAGGGCAATGGAAGGGGGAAACGGCTGGGAAGTGGGAAAGGAAGGGAGGGGATTGCGATGGTGTGGTTTAATTAGTGAGTAAAGGCTCAGAGAGGCGGGATTTTGAAGAGGGTGTGTGATTTTGGGGGCGGTTCATCCAGCGGTGGGAGGCGGAAGAGAGGGAGCCAGCTCGGGTGCGAGCGGCTCAGCCGCTCGGCTCAGGCCGGGCCCACCTGGTGGAGAGAGAGGCAGGAGGCGGTGGCTCGGCCAGCAGCGTAGGCCAGCTCGGCGCTAGTGGGCCGGCGCGAGGGAGAAAAATGGAGGCACAAGCAAAAGAAGGGAGGGGAGAGGGGTTGGGCCAGGGAGAGAGGTTTTGGCCCAAGAGCTAGTTTCCATTTAGAAAAGCTTGTTCTTTTTAGGTTTCCAATAAATTTTCAAAAGGGGTTTTAAACGAGCGACTTCTAGCGAACTTTTACAAACTTTTTTCACGCATAAAAACCTATTGCAACTAGGACAGCATGAATGCATCAACACAAATATAACATATGGCCAAATTAAATTTAGAAATTAATTTCTCTCTATAGAAGAAAATTGCATCTCCTATTTAAATTCTAGCAAAATTTTAAATTATTTCAAAAGTTTGAAATTTAGGGTGTTACAAACCTACCCCCTTAGACTGAATCTCGCCCTCGAGATTCGGAAGGATTGGAGAAGAGATGGGGAAACTCGGTCTTTAGATCATCTTCTCTTTCCTAGGTTGCTTCTTCTTCTGAGTGATGCTTCCACTGCACCTTGCACATACAGACTCACCTATTTCTGGTGACCCGTTCTAACGTGTCGAGAATCTTGACTGGATATTTAGAATATGAGAGTCTTCACTAGATATTTAGAATATGAGAGATCTTCTCGCACATCCAGTTCTTCTAATGGGAATTGTTCTTCGGGAACTCTTAAGCACTTCTTTAACTATGACACATGGAAAACATCATGTACTCCCGAGAGTTGAGGTGGTAACTCAAGCTGGTAAGCTATTTCTCCTCGTCTTCCCAATATCTTGTACGGACCAATAAACCGAGGTGAAAGCTTGACTTTGACCTTGAATCTGCGTAAACCTCTGATCGGCGATATTTTGAGATACACGAAGTCTCCTACTTCAAAGGTCAGTTCTCGGCATCGATTATCTGCGTAACTCTTTTGTCTTGATTGTGCTATTTTCATATTATCTCTGATCTCTTGCACTTTTCTTTCTGCTTCTCTTAGAACTTGTAGACCAAAAACTGGGCTTTCCCCGGTCTGGTTCTAGAACAACGGGGTTCTGCCCTTTCTTTCGTACAAAGCTTCAAATAGGGACATCTTGAGACTAGCTTGATAACTGTTGTTGCACGAGAATTTCGCATATGTCAGATTCTTGTCCTAACTATTACCATTCTTCAAAGCACATGCTCTCAACATATCTTTAAGGATTTGATTTACCTTTTCTGTTTGTCCGTCTGTCTACAGGTGATATGTTGAGTTGAAATTCAACCTTGTGTCCATAGACTCATGTAGATGTTGCCAGAACTGTGAGGTAAATTGACTGCCATGATCGGATACAATTATCTTAGGTACCCCATGCAAACACACAATTATGGACATATACAATTCAGCTAGCTTCAAACCTTTATAGGTTTCCTTGACTGGAATGAAATGAGCTACTTTTGTCAGCCGATCAACTACAAACCATATAGAATCATATCCTGACTGGGTTCGAGGTAGACCCACTATGAAATCCATGCTAATTTCTTCCCACTTCCATTTAGATATTTTCAAAGGTTGTAGTAGTCCTGCTGGTCTTTGATGCTCGACTTTGACTCGCTAATAGATTGAACTCCGATGAACCTCTCGTAAGGGTACATATGATGCAGAAATACGAGGCCAAGAATCCATATCTTTCTCACAATGTGAACAATGAGATGCACCATGACATAAAAAATGATGGAGGGAAACACGCCTCAAGTTGGGGAAGAGTCTCGACCACATCTTCCTACATCTTATCTAGCTTGGTCGGATCGATTCCTTCTACGATATCATGTTGAAGAAGGAACGTAGCTTTATGATTGGTGTCGGTGAATCAGGAACCAGGGGTCCCCGAATCCCAAGGCCAGGCCAGCAATCCGCCATGTGGTGCCATCCCGCGGGGTGGCCTCCGCAAGGTAAAAAAGACCAATTCCCGGGAGAGGGCGCTCGGGGCCACAGTCAGTGGTCCCCGAGTACCCGGGTTCCCCGATGATCTGCGAAGACTAAGTGATCAGGAAGAAAGTGCTCGGGGAGGTAAACGGTGACCCCCGAGCACCCGAGTCCCCCGACGACCAGGAGAACCAAGTACCAGGAGGGGTGTGCCCGGGGCTGCGAGCAGTAGCCCCCCGGGCACCCGAGTACCCCGAGGACCCACTGAAGGAAGTTCCGGGAGGGAGTGCTCGGGGCTGCGAGCAGCGGCCCCCGAGCACTCGGTTCCCCGAGGATCCGTACAAGCATGCCCGGGAGAGAGTGCTCGGGGAGGTGAACAGTGACCCCCCCGGGCACTTGGTTCCCCGACGACCCAGGAAACCCCTCCGTCAGTGGCCCCCACAGGGGTCCAGCGATGAGGTGTCAGCCGGTGAAAGGCTCGAGGCCGCATTTAAGAGCGCGCGTGGCCTGTCACCTCCAACTGCTCCCGCCACGCTCGGTGTCAGTTCCTGCCATATTCTGGCAGAAGGGCGTGGGGACATTAAATGCACGGGTCCCATCTCGTGCCATCCGGCGCGCCTCGGGATAGCATCGCAAGGCACGAGGCGTTCCATCTGCTGCGCTGCTGTGGCAGGAGAACAAGACAGGGCGGGCACGCCGGGCCGCTCTGCGGCTGCCCGGTGGGCCCTCTCCACGGCGCCCGTTGCCAATGCCATCATGACAACTGATGACCGGGCACGGGGCGCGTTTTCAACCCCCGTCACTTCGCACAAAGGCTATGATGACTCCCTTTCCATTTATGATGCCTTGGAACTCGTGCCCTCCCATTCGGGGCACGCTACTGCCGGCGGGTATTTAAAGCAGCCGGCAGCACGGACAAAGATAATCTCTCAACAAGCAAAAAGAAGCGCTCAGGCTGAAAGAACTCGGCAAGCTCTGCACGGTTGAAGAAGTTAAGGAAGTAGAGAAGATCGAGAAGCCCAAGAGCACCCAAAGCCAACAGATGCACACAAACTGAAAAACAAGGAGCCCCAGGCTCTAAGATAGACAAACATTCTTGTAACTAGCACATTCCTAAGAGACATTCTCAGGACATTTATAGCATCCACACAGGAGTAGGGTGTTACGCCTCCGTGCGGCCTGAACCTGTCTAAACCCCCAGTGCATTTACTTCATTCCGCACTAGATCATTCCACCCCACCAGCCATCCCATTCATTTCCATTTATTTCTCCAGCAAACATATTCAGAATCATCCCCCCGACCGAATCTCTAAAAGGGGGTCCCTCAGGATCCCTGCGACAGGAGTTAACCCTCCGACAATTGGGTTTCAGACCTTTAGCGATAGAATACCTCTAATTACAATTGAAAGCATCTATGTGATCAACACATGACAATCATAAGACTTCATGCCAGTTCATTTCAAATCTTTCATGTTTATTAGTCTCTTTATGTTGGCGGAGTAACCAGATAGAACTTTAATTCCATGCAAGCACTCACATATTGCAATTTTCTCCACCTTGCTCATACTGTCGCCTTCTTCATTTTCTTTAGACCTTGTCTAAGTTTCAAATGTTTTAGGTCCTTAGATACTTGGAGTGTATCCTTTGTTTTGCCATGTATGTCTAGTAATGTACCAATCAAGCTATCACATATGTTCTTCTCAATGTGCATGACATTGATTGCATCTTGAACCACCAAATCTGGCTAATAAGCTAAGTCATAAAAACCATATTTCTTTTTCAACATAGGATCTCTAAGATTAGATTTTAAAACCGGTATACTCCCGCATCCTCCTCTAAGGATAACCCTAAGTCCCTTTACCATCTCATATACCTGCCTCCCAGTACGATGCTTAGGAGGTGGTCAAGTCTCAACTTTTCCATCAAAAGCTCTCCTATTGCTGTGGTATGGGTGATCCTTGCAAAGAATTTTACGATGACATAGGTACACCTTTTTTTTGGCAGTTCTTCAGCCACAAGCTCTCTATTTCATCCAAGCAATACACGCATGCAAACTAGCCTTTGATAGTCTGGCCTGATAGGTTTTCAAGGGCTGGTCAATCTTGGATTGTTACGAATAGCATTGCGCATAGGGTGAAGTTCTCTCATATGTATTCATCCCATACCTACACAACATCGTTCTATAGTGTTGCACGATTTTCCATTAATGGTTTCAGGTAGACCTCAATACCATTGCTAGGTTGCCTCAGCCCTTGTATCAAAACCGGCATCATAAGGTACTTCTGCTTCATACACAACTAAGGAGGAAGGTTATAGATACATAGAGTCACTGGCCAAGTACTATGACTATTGCTCATGTTGCCGAATGGATTAATCCCATCCGTACTCAACCTAAATCTTTTACTCCTCACATATTCTGGAAAGGGCTTCTTGGATTTCCTATCGATGTTGCTCCACTGCGTAGAATTGACAGGGTGTCTTAGCATTCTATCATTCTTGCTCTCCTCGGTGTGCCATCGCATCAATTCGGCATGCTTTTTGTTTACGAATAAACGCTTCGAACGGGGAGCTACAGGAAAATACCACACCATCGTGATGGGAGGCCTATTCTTCTTTCCTTCACCATCGATATCATCACCGTCGCGCTTGTACTGTGCTGCACCATAGATGAGACATTGCTTCCAAGACTGCATGCTCTTCGCAATACAACATGCAATCATTTGGATATGCATGTATTTTCTATAGTTCTAATCTCAATGGGCACACAACCTGCTTGGCCTAGTACTTGTAAACTGACAGCACATTCCCCTTTGGAAGCAATTTCTGCAAGAACAGTAACAACTCTGTGAAGCTCGTATCTGACCACCTATTGTTTGCTTTCAATTGTAGCAGTGAAAACATAGTATGCAACCTTGTGTGCTCCTTCTTGTAACCTGGGAATAATAGTGTTTTAGAGTCCTCTACCATATGTTGGAACTTTTGAAACTCTATTTCATTGGTGCAATCCCCTTCCCCATCGTGCAACATTTGCTCTAGATAGTCGTTGGCGGCGGCCAACATCTACTATAGATCATCATTGACCAACGTATCTCCGACAGACGGTATATAGATGTATTCATTAGTTGGCATATCAGTGCACAAGTTTTTGTTTTCTTTGGCAATGTGTTGCTCTTCCTGTATGATCTCAGCTTCACCTTGCTTGCTCCAATGGGTATAGCCAGGCCTAAAGCCCATTGGCATGAAGTGGAAATGTAACTGCTGGGTGGTAGAAAATTGCTTTTTGTTCTTGCAATTGATGCATGGACAATAAATGTATTGAGACTATATATTTGACTTGTGCGCCACGGTTGCCATTAGGAAATATTCCATGTTGTTCTTGTACTCTGTGCTCACACGGCTCGCATCGTATATCCATCTTCTATCAATCTACAATTATAACATTATTGTAAATCCATATTCAAAATATATAAAAGATTTTGCAATCACCTAAAAATAAATTACCTCACCATCTCCTATCAATAATTGATCTAGATTGGAGGAGGCACCTTTTGTATGCTTTCGCATCCACTTTCTATTAGTGTTTGTTAGTGCCATCCCTAGAAATTTTCATTATTATTCAACCCTTATGTGGGACTACATAAGTAAAAATAAAAATATATATGCTCATAACTGAAGTTTTTATATTGCAGCTTGCTAATTAAATAAAATATAAAAAATAAAAAATGGATCTTGCTACATACCTAAATATCATGGCTAAATTTTTTAATTCATAAAAAATAATAAATAAATAGGATCATACCTAAAGTTTCCATATTGGAGCATGCTAATTAATTAAAATATAAAACAATAATTAGAGCTTGCTACATACCTAAATATCATGGCCAAAATTTCTACTTCCTTAAATATCAAAAATAAATATGCGCATACCTAAATTTTCTATATTGGAGCTTGATAATTGATTAAAATTAAAAATTATAATTGGAGCTTGCTTCATACATTAATATCATGGTTGATTTTTCTAATTAGTTAAAAATGAAAAATAAATATGCTCATACCTAAATTTTCTATATTGGAGCTTGCTAATTAATTGAAAAAATATATATAATTGGGGTTTGCTACATACCTTAATTTCATGGCGAATTGTTCTAATTCATTAAAAAATCAAAAATAAATATGCTCATGCCTATAGACAATCTAAATCAATAATAAAGAACATTTCCACCATAAGCTACTAATTGAAGCTTTCATATCCTAAATGAGGAATAATTGCATCTATATTGTCTTAAAACATCATGGACATAGGTTTATCTCCATTATTTCAAAATCTAGAGCAATTTAGACAACAAAATCCAACTAGCAATGGATTAGACGAAGCCCTCAAGCACAAGGGCATGAGAAATCCTAAAATTTTTGAAGCCCCCAACGAAGCCCTCAAGCACAAGGGCATGAGAAATCCTAAAATTTTTGAAGCCCCCAAGAAATAGGTGATCAAAAATGGCCGCCATCAAGCAAGAACAGAGCTCCTCTCTATAGTGCTCGGACTTGGGGAAGTGGAGGGCCACTGTTTAATATTGTAGACATCACTGTCGGTGCATACCACAAGCTGGTAGTGATGTCCTGCTATTACTATCGATTGATGCCCAAACTACAGCAGGGAATCACTACCGGCTCAATCCATCGACTGGTAGTGAAGCCCCTTTTTATTACCGGTTTATAAGCCACATTGGCTGATTTGTCTCACGTGAATTATGAATCGGCAGTGATGCCCCATCACTGTTAGCCCATTAGGTACTGGCAATGATGGGTCAGCATAAATGGCTTTGTAGTAGTGTAGATCCACGTAGCATCTACAAAGAGTAAGGCATATGTGCTAACAGAACTAAACAATAGAAGTAACATTTCAGTTTCACTGATAAATCAATGAAACCTTACACATAAACACATCATGATTTGTTTTTTTTGTTATTATTCACATTCTACACCATCTATTGCGCTCGGCCTGCATTTTATGTTCAAAGACATGACAACTTATGTTTCAAAATCTGGTTGTTTCTCTATTTTATTTATCATATGGTAAAAAAATTGAGTAAAAGCATGAAAATTAGCAGTCATCTGTTATGCAAATAGTCTTAAGAAACTAAATAGGATCATGCATATTGTACCTGAAGCTATCACAAATTTACAATTGATTAACATTGTTTTGTTGTCTCGTGATCACCAGTAGCAACTAGAAAGGTGGCCACAACATCACCAACTAATATTCACAACTGATTAACATTGTTCTGTTGTACTTATAATTTGGACATTGATCGATTAGTCATCATACATACAATCTATCCAAACTCTTCTGAAAAAGAACAAGAACTCAATCCGTCCTAGCCCTAATACAATTACCTTAATATATAACTTAGCTTACTTGTATAAAGGCAACAAGAGTTTTGGACAAGTACAAATTGGTAATCGTTTCATCATTCTTTTCCTAAGCACGAAGGCAGGGCATAGAAAAATCTTCCATCCATCCACCCTTGGCTACTGATTCAAGGGAAGAAAGAAGGGTGGTGGGGTTCTTACTGGAGTTGTGGTGAGTGGTCACTGGGGAAAAGGTCGCTAGGGAGGAGGCCACCGAGGACAAGGTCATTGGAGTGGAGCTCGGGGATGATGACGCCAGGCATAGGCTCAGGCACCGAGAAGGAGGTGCTCAGGACGGTGGGCTTGGGGACAAGGAGGCCACCAGGGAGGAGGTGCTCGGAGTGGCATCAGGCTTAGGGATGAGGGCACAGGGAGGAGTCCTCGTGGAGAAGGTCGTCGAGAAGGAGGACACCGGGGACGAGGTCATCGAACTGGAGCTCGGGGACGACGATGCTGGTCTCAGGCTCGGGACGCTGGGGAGGAAGTGCTTAGGGTGGTGTTAGGCTTGGAGACAAGGAGTCTACTAGGGAGGAGGTGCTCAGGGCGGAATTACGCTTGGCGATGAGGGTGGCAGAGTCCGAGAGGCGCAACGGTGGCGTCGATAGGGTGGAGGAGCCATCATGGAGATGCGAGGGGCACTAGCCGTGGCTTCAGGAGATGAATGGAGGATGCTATGGCTAAAAGCTAAGATATATAGGATAGAGCATCAGTGCCAGGTTTAGTCTACATCCGGTGCTACGGCACTGATAAGAGCATCAATGCTGGCTGTAGACACAATTGGCACTGATTCTAGGACTATTAATGTTGGTTTCTTCATAGAATCAGCACTGATATTATTTTTTCCTTTTTTATCTATAATTAGGGGTTATATTAGATCTATAATTTTTATAGTGGTTTATATTAAACTTATAATTTGTGTTTTGACATGCATGTATTTTCTCTACTTTGAGCCCCAACGGACAAACAATCTGCTTGGCGTGTTACATATTTTTAGGCAATTCGTTGTCCTCTGGATGCAAGTCCCTCAAGAATAGTAGCAATTTATTGAACCCATGATGATGCCTCAAGAGCTCATCCCCCTGCCTAAGAGCTTAGATGGTGCCTCCATGGTTAAGGACATTTAAAAAATCGATGCTCAGAGAGACATTGGAATTTCTAATGATGAAGATGACTTACTATCTGATGAGCTAAAGTCTGATAGGATGAAATTGGGATATCAAAAATTAGAGGAAGTCCATGTTCCGGGGTTGAATAGGTGCTCTATACTTGAATATCATCGACAAGTTGATGTGACTGACATTACCTTGGCACCAGTCAATCATGAATTGGGAGAGATACATGTGTTCTCTGTAGATCTCATTCACAAACCTCGAGAGGAAGTTTTTTCTGAAGATCTTCACCCCAATGCTCCTGCTCAAGACCCTACAAAAGCCACTGAGAAGTGTGCTCACCTGGTGGTATCTACTGTTCAAGAGATTGATGTTCAAAGGGCTAAGAAATGGAACCTGGAAGGTAATTTTGACTCTACCTATCAACAACATAGTAATCATTCGTTTGTTGTTCTTCCATCTGATGTTATTATATCCAAAGCTCATGATATGGGGTGTCACTTAACTCTAATGATTATGAGGAAGTTAATATGATTAAAAATCTAGAACATGCTAGATGTGCCTTGATGGTCAAATCTCAACCTCTCCTCATCCCTAAGGATTCTAGGCTCATGCTTGAACAGATCTCATCCCCTAAACCTTTGAGTGTTAAAGATAACTGGAACTTTTAGATAGATATACAGTTGAGTTCTTCCAAGAAGAATAGCTCCTCCAAGAAACATGTGAAAATTACTCCTCTTAGTATTAAAAAGAGAAGAGCACTGAGAATAGATGCTATAAAGGAAAACATTCCCATATCACAGAGACCTGTGAGGGAAGCAAGGAAAAAACCCAATAGAAGGGTTGCTTTTGGAATTGTAGAGGTATATATATAAGAAGGGGATAAGTTCATGTTTGAAAGATTACATGGGGACTTATCAGTTTGCCTTTATATGCCTCCAAGATACTATGAAGAAAGAGTTATCTCAGGCAAAATTAAGAAAATTTGATCCTAGGCCCAAATATAAATGGTTCTAGATTCTTGCTCAAGGGAAGTCAGGTGGATTCTAAGTGGGATTAACACTGATGAATTTGAGATTAAACATGAGGGGTGAGAAGCATATCCTTCATATGGTCTTACATGATACGGCTATCAAAAAAGATTGGATGCCTTCGACTGTGGGCTGCTCTTCATGCACAAGCTCCTCATGTTCACCTTGCTCGGTCCAGCATATATAGTCAGGCTTGAAACCCCTGCGAAGCAAGTGTGCATGGATTTGCTCTATGCCTAAGAACTGCTTCTCAATCTTGTAATCAATGCATGGACAACATATATAGTAATCATCATGCTTGTTTTTTGGCTTTCTGTATGCCGCGATAGCCCTCAAAAAAATCTCCACGCCATGAATGAAACCTAGGCCACTGTCAGCCTTAAAGTCTCCATACAATGAGAAAATTATAATTTTTACTCAATTAGAGCTCAATTTTGAAGTCTCCAAACACAAGGTTGGCCACAAATGGCGGGAGCCGAGCAGAATAGAGCTCCTCTCTATTCTGTTCGAGTTTGGGGGAAAGAAAGCGCCTCTTTTATAATGTAGATTTATTAGTGCCGGCCAGTAACACGAACCAACACTAATAAAAAGTATCAGTGATGGTTCATGGTTACTAGCCAGCACTAAAGTATCAGTGACAGTTTGTGCCAAGAGAAGGAGCTGATACTAAGTATTAGTGTCGGTTCAACCCGACTGAATCATTGATCGAGGGCGGGATGTTATGAACCGGCACTGATACTTCATTAGTGCTATTTGTGGCTTAGCTGGCACTGATGATACAACACGGATGACCAAATCTGTTGTAGTGTCCCATTCAAGCTGTGCATGTGCTTGCATCGCCATGATAGCACCCTTTCGCGCTCGCGCCGTCCCTCCATGCTATGCTCGTGCTGCCATCGGGCTCGGTGCCATCACCCTCTATCTCGTGCGCTTGTTTGGGTGTTGGGCCACCGGGATGTCATTGCATATTTGGGTAAATAGGGGCCTATTGGACATTATCCATCCACTGTTGGGCGTTGATGACTTACAGCATTGGGCTTGGGCCATTGCATGTTACTGTGTTGGGCTTGGGCTGCTTTGGCCACCGGGAGTAGCGCCTGTTTTGGTGGAAAAAAAGGCAAAGGCCCGGGAGACTAAGGAAAATATTGTTAGCGTAACTGTCACAGTACCGGTTGGTGCTGCTAAGTCTTTCGGCACATCCTCAAACACAGTACCAGCTGTTGCTGCCAAGTCTTTCGGCGCATCCTCAACCACTGCATGCCTTACGGAGTCATCCAACATGTTCTTAACTTTTGCATGTGCTTCACCGACTCATCATGCATGTCCTCAGTGACTTGTTTGTTTGCGGGCTGTGTACTCTTTGAAACAACAAAAAAGTAGGTTACAGCATTTCAGACTGAAGCAAGACTTGCAACCAGGAGCATTTCGGACCATGAAAAGATTTCCACCTATCACGAACCACGACAACCTACGACAAATATTAGCATCTAGTTTCAAAGATAACACAGAAGAATCTGCAATGTACTCAACCATGATTGCTATTTTGCATTATCGATACTTTAATCCCTTTTTATCAGTAATAACACTGGCGACGACATCACCAACAATTGTAGCTTCCTGAACCGCGCTGCACTGATCACCGACGGCGACATCATCACGGCGGACGGGTCGGTGGCCCGGCCGTGGCTCATCTGCACGGTGCAGCAGGTGGAAGACTTCAAGACGGTGCTCCGCATCCTGCCGCTCTGGAGCGCGGCCATCTTCCTCAGTGTTGCCATCGGGGTGCAGATCAACTTCACCATCCTGCAGGCTCTCGCCATGGACCGCACCGTCGGCCGGTTCACCGTGCCGGCGGGCTCTATGATCGTTGGCTGCCTAATCGCCGGGGTCATCTCTCTTGGCCTCCTCGACCGTGTTCTCCTCCCGCTCTGGCAGCGACTCACCGGGCACAACCTTACGCCGCTGCAGCGCATCGGCGCGGGCCACGTGCTCACCGTCGTCAGCATGGCTGCGTCCGCCGCCATCGAGCGCCGGCGGCTGGCCACCGTGCACGAGCACGGCGAGGAGGGCAACCCGGGGTGGGTGTCGCCCCTGTCGGTAATGTGGCTGGTCCTGCCGTTTGCACTGTCTGGCGCCGGCGAAGCACTCCACTTCCCCGGGCAGGTGACGCTGTACTACCAGGAGTTCCCGCCGTCGCTCAAGAACACCGCGACGGGCATGGTCTCAATGATCATCGCACTCGGGTTCTACCTGAGCACGGCCCTCGTCGGCATCGTCCGGCACACTACGGCGTGGCTGCCGGACAACATGAACGCCTCCAGGATGGAGAACTTCTACTGGCTGCTCGCTGTGCTGGTGGCCGTCAACTTCGGGTACTACCTGTTATGTGCGAGGTTCTACAAGTACCAGAACATCGGCAAGTAGCTGAAGATGTCAAGATCCGTACCAGCAGTAAACACCGGCTGCAATCTGGCCAGTTACTTGTAGTTCTATGCTGTACGGTCTCCTGAACAAATGTTTCGTCTGAAGAAGTCGAGCTGGGCAATAAGATATTATGGGACAAACGCGTTGATCTGTTCCCTGCTTCTCTTGCATGTCTATAGCCTGAACAGCACACAAAGTGGAACCCAGGTTCACCATCTAATTATCAAGTATCCTGGGCCAAGCTAAACTGAGATTACACTTAACTTTGCTACACTAGAGCTTCCAATGGTTGTTCTCGCTGACCTTGAAAAACCTTTCTCAGAGGAGTAAGTCTGGAAAATGATTCGAGACGTGCATGCTTCAGACAAGGCGTTGGGACTTGGGACCAGATGGATTTACAGGTTTGTTCTATAGAACTGTTTGGTCGATCATCAAACCTGACATTATGCGAGCCTTTCAGGTCTTATCATCTCCTAGTTTTGTTGGAGTGGAACTCCTAGTCGTGCTGCCCAAGGAAAAGGAAGCCAAAAAATGTTAAAAGTACAATCCTATAAGCCTTGTACGTAGTTTCAGCGATATTTTCTCAAAGGCCCTGGCCAACAGGCTAGTTACAAGGTTCTCGGACATGATCAAACCAAACTAGAGTGCATTCGCTGATGGAAGGCATGTACATGGCAAGTTACATTCAGCAATCAGTAACAATGTTGCACAACAAGAATGATTCCGAGCTGTTGCTCCAGCTCAATATTGCGCCAACATTTATCAGTTTCCTTGGTCTTCCTACTGGAGTTCTGCGATTCATATGTTTTTCGGAAAAAAAGGACAAAAATTTGGTTTCAATCCTGCTTTCGACACCAATTTGCCATGCTCTTTCTACTATCAAGGACTGTATGAATGCGATGATAGATAGGCCAAGCAAACTAAAATGCACTATTCCAGTCGATTGGTCACCGTGCTTATATCTTTAATTGGATTTTTAAAATAAAAGTGGTATATTCCCATAATAAGAAGATACCATATGATCCACAGAAGGGGAGGCCCCATGAGTGAATTGTCCTAACTAGCGGAAAGACAACATTGCTTCTGTTCCATCATTTTCCGTGCAGATACTTGTGTTATACGTGCACAAATACTGGTGAAAACATGGCCGCAAAGAAATAAATACTGATGAAAACAGAGGATGCAACAGAAAACATACGGATTTGTATGCGATTCATACTTGAGGCACAATTGCAGTTAGAACGTGGGTTTGCTACGAAATTCCTGCATGAATCCTGCACTTTAAACGGGATCTAATTATTTTCTCAGCAATATGCCTAATCTTTTGCCAATTTGGCTGTCCAGTGGTCTGACAGCTATCTGTAAGAGAGCGGTTGCAATTAACAAGTATAAGCTTCGTCAGGGATTGGGATAGCGTCAAAACTGGCTCGATGTTTGGTCACTCCTGGATGCTCAACTCCCGACAACCAACTTGGGTATCTCCGACCACCGTAGTCCCTGATACAAAGTGATATTACCTGGACGGTGGATGCATACCCTCAAGTGCTTCCATTTGAAGTTCTGGAGAAAGAGTCATCCATTCCGGCACGTTCACAGGCAATAAAAAGATTTTCTTATATGCCTCTACTTCTTTATTCAACCTGGAGATATGAGAATATCATACCTTCAGATACATGCAACACTACTCCTCGAGATATATAAGGACTAATTAGAAGAGCATATGTGCGGCAATTAAATGACTAGGTGAACTCGTTCCGTATTGTTCCTGTTTTTTTTATAGGTTGCTACTAAATTCTTACGATGTTTTGCTGCTTAGGAATTTAGGAGAAAAGCATCACAAGCTCATCTGGATATCATCCCTCGAACATCAAGTCCACTCGGACTCAAAAACAAGCTCTAGTCAGACTCCAAATTTAGTTCGAAATCTTAGAATAGCACGTCAATAAAATAGATATAACTTTCATATACGAGTCCAATTGAGACGTTCTTAGACTTACTGGAAAGCTTATGATGAGCTATTTTCAATGGATATAATCTCACTCTTAGATTACTTTTAGATTAATTAGAGACAATAAAATAAAATGTTGCATCACCGTTGTGGGTCTTGTTGGGTCTTGTAAGTATATCGAAATCGAAGCCTAGGTTATGTACGCCTCTCCCCACGACCACAAAACCCTAGTTCGACCTCCTCATATCCCTCCTATATATACAATAGTCATTGTAGATTATTCTGCATTAGAAAGTTTCACCATATATCGGTGTGTGGAGCCTCAACTTCAAGTTCTTTATTCATAATTAGTAATATTCAAATTACATCTACCATGTTCTTACTTGTGTTTTTTATTCACTTGAAAGAAAAACCTTCTCGGTGAGATCAATCATATTTTGGCATAGTTGATAACCACATAGTAGTGATATACTGGTTACGAGGATTCTTAATATGTTCTGGTTAGAGCTTCTGGATCATCAACGTCGAAACTCCACAAAATTGACTTATCACATTACATTTTGAAAGATCAGGCAAAACTCTCATTAAGTGGTATCAGAGTTTCGGTTGCCTGTTATGTAACCTCATGTATCCCCTTTTATTTAGTCGTGTTCCATTACCTAGAGTCTAGAAAATTACCCCACAAAAGGATTTAGATCATAGTTCTTACACCGTCCAAACCATTTTGAGCCTTCTCACAATTTTGATTTTAGTTTTCACGTTGTTGAGTTCGATTCCATCGTCATTGTTTTTGTTGTTGGTCTAGTTATCGTGTTCTAGTTTCTATCTTCAAGTCTTTGCTAATTTAGTTGTCATGTATCTCTACTTGCCCTTGGTTGCATGGTTGCAATTAGGGTTTCATCTATTCCAAGAATGAGACCATAGCCACCATCGACCACCTACTCCGATTTGACTCCTACTCAGATTTGACCATCTAGTTGGATTCGACCACCTACTTGGTTTCGCCCCCAAAACCTAGTCAGAGTATATCTGTTTCTGGCTGCTCTCATATATGCACTCATCATATCGTGTCTGCCAAACAAAGTCCGAGAAGAAATTCCATAGCCAAAATAGAGCTAGCCAAAGTTCAGAGAGAGAGAGAGAGTTTTTATTAACTTTATACCCCACCTAGCTTTTTATTACCTTTATACCCTTGTTATCTGGAAAAAGTTTGTGTCCCGCTCACCTCATTGGACCTAGAAAAGTTAGTAGAAGAATTTTGAGTTTATGTCCCTTTTGAAAAAAGATAAAAAGAGAAAAAACAAAGAATGCAAAAAAAAGAGAAAAGATAACATGAAGCAAAGGCTGCCAAAAAGAGTACAAAAAATAAAGAATTCAAAAAAAAAGAAGAAGGAAAATTCAGTTTGCTTTGTGAAATTTGTTCCATTGTGCTTGTATCCTATTTTGGCTTGCTTGAGCTAGTTCTAGGAACAAGTTCGGGCCAGCAACTGCGACGAGTATTATGAATTCTTATTCAGCTTTGCAAATCTAAATTGATTAATTGTTATTCCTTGCTACTAAATATTGCCTATCCGAGCTCTACCTTCTCTTGTTTAGAACAAGTTCTCCCCTTGCATCCGTCTTATTTGCACTCGATAAGGTATCACGAACCAACCACCGGTTGTGCCACCTGTTGTGATTGGTATGAACACTTGAAGGAGTGTGATAAGATGCTTGAGAGTGTGTGATTCCACCTCCACCTCCACCACCTAGTAGTTGATAGGGATAATAAGTATTGTTGTCTCCTATTTGCTGTTAACTATGGCAGGTGAAGCATCGGATGTGCAAGAGTGTGCTTTGAGGGAAGAACTCACAATGGTGTTGGATGAGCATTGCCATACTCAATGCACATTTCGATAGGTTTAATCAGCCATCCAATAATGTGCATGTAGATCCTCATGGAGCAGTCCATGAACAGGAGCTTGTCGATGATAATGAGATGCGCAACCACACTGTCTTTGATGCACGACAATGGAATCAATTGAACTTCAACCATCAAAGTATGAGAGGTGATAACTTTCAACAACATAATGCATGTGTTAATGATGATCCATTTGCTAAAGTTAAGTTTATCATATCATCTTTTATAGTGTTTATGATGTTGAAATGTATTTAGATTGGGAGATGACGATAGAGCAGAAATTTAATGCTCAATTAGTTCCTGAAGTGCATAGAGTTAGGCAAGCTATTAGTGAATTTAAAGATTTTACCATCTTCTACTGGAATGGTATGCAACGATGGGTTAACACCTATGAAATGGGATGTTTTAGAGGTTGCTATATGTAATAGATTTGTTCTACCCTTATTTAAATGTGATTTGAATAAGAAATTACCGCGCTTAAGCCAAGATAATAGATCTATAGAAGAATATTATCAAGAGTTACAAATTAGTATGTTGTATTGTGATATTATTAAGGACGAAGAGGCTACAATGACATGCTTTTATGAAGGGTTAAGACATAAAATTTAGGACATAGTTGATTACATAGAAAATGATAGTGCTCCTAGATTGTTCCAACTTGCATGTTTGGTAGAATAAAAATTGCAGGGATGACAGCATAGGCCAATGATCAATTTTGGAAGCACGACTACACCAAGATCAACTACGGAACAAATCAAAATATCCCCACCCTCTATTACATGGTATGTTGCCCCTTTCTCAAGTAGGGCACGTTTAGCAACACCTCCGACACCGTCACATACACCCGAGGTAAGCAAATCTGCTAGTGTACAGATTTCAGCATAAAGCTCTTCTTCCGATGCTTCTACGAGTTGTGCAACAGGGATTGTATGATATCATTGCAAGGGAATTGGCCATGTCATAATGGATTGTCCAAGTCAGCGAGCGTACATTGCAATAGAAGATGGTGAATATTTAAGTGCCAGTGATGTTAAAGATGAATATGCTCTTGCAGCTAACCATGCAGGTGATGACAACAAACATGAGACGGATATCGACAACGAGGAAGTGTTGGGCACCGCAGGCACTGAGAATTACAGGATCCTTATAGTGCAACGAGTGTTAAGCACTCAAATGGAGTAAGCGAAATAGCTACAACGCCACCAATTATTTTAGATGTTACTCATAGTGAAGGATTTTCGTGTTCATGTCATTATTGGAGGGAGATAAAACAATTTGGTAAGTTTAGATTTGATCAAAAAGCTTGACTTGAAGACAAGAAGACATCATCACCTATGCCACATTTAGTGGTTCAAGAACAGAGGTAAGGTGAAGATAATGCAAATAGCTAGGGTGAATTTTACAACCGGTTCATACAATGATTCTGCTGATTTTGGTGTAGTGCCCATGGAAGCATGCTCACTTTTGTTAGGACAATCATCGGAGTTTACATTTAACCCTAGCTAAAATTGTAAAATGTGGAAAAGAGAGAGCTGAAAATGATAGAAAAGAGCGTGAGCATGACTCTAAAAATCAACATGTAGCAAAATATGTGGAAAATTCCCACCCAAAAAAGGAGAAAGCGATGATAAATCCTATGTCCTATGGAATTAAATTGAAAGGATGTTGTCGGTGATACAGGAACCAGGGGTCCCCGAGTCCCGAGGCCGGATCAGCAAGTTGCCATGTGGCGACCTCCCGCGAGGATCATCTCCCCGAAGCATGAGAAGACTAAGTTCCGGGAGAGGGTGCTCGGGGCCATGAACAGTGGTCCCCGAGTGCCCGAGTTCCTTGATGACCCAAGAAGACCAAGTGCCGGGAAGAGAGTGCTCGGGGTCGCGAGCAGTGGCCCCCGAGCACTCAAGTCCCCCGACGAATAGAAGAGCCGAGTACCAGGGGGTGCTCGGGGTCGTGAACAGCGGCCCCCGAGCACCCGAGTACCCCAAAGACCCAAAGGAAATCAGTTCCGGGAGAGAGTGCTCGGGGTCGCGAGCAGTGGCCCCCGAGCACTCGGTTCCCCGAGGACCCGACCAGTCAGATTCTGGGAGAGAGTGCTCGGGGTCGTTAACAGTGGCCCCCGAACACTCGGTTCCCCGAGGACCAAGAGAGGGCATATCCAGGAGAGAGTACTCGGGACTGTGAACATCGATCCCTGAGCACTCGGTCCCCCGACGGCCTAAGAAATCATTGCCAATGGCCCCCACAGAGGTCCAGTGGTGAGGTGTCAACCAGTGAAAGGCCCGATGGCGCATTTAAGAGGGCGCGTGGCCTGTCACTTCCAACTGCTCCTGCCACGCTCGGTGTCAGCCCCTGCCACGGCTTGGTAGAGAGGCGTGGGGACATTTAATGCACGGGTCCCATCCCACATCATCCGGCGCGCCTCGGGATAACATCGCGAAGCCCAAAGCACCCCGCCTGCCGCCCTGCTGTGTCAGACCCGCTCTGACCGGACGGGCACGCCGGGCTGCTCGGTGGATGCTCGGTGGGCCCTCTTCGTGGCGCCCATGGCAGAATGACATTATGACGACCAAGATCGGGTGAGGGCGCGTTTTCAACTCCCCCCGTCGCTTCGCATAGCAGCCCATGATGGTTGCTTTCCATTTATAGCGCCTTGGAACTCGTGCCCTCCCTTTCTAGGCACGCTACCGCCGGTGAGTATTTAAGGAGGAGCCGGTGGACACGGAAAGAGGATCCAGATCCGGACGAAGATCAAAGACAGAAGAACACTCTAGTACAAGCATAGAAGCTGAGATCACCGAAGAACAAGGAGCCTGAAGCTCTAGGATAGACAAATATTCTTGTAACCAGTAACATCCCTGAGAGACATTCTCAGTGCATTTATACCATCCACACAGGAGTAGGGTATTACGCTCAGTGCGGCCTGAACCTGTCTAAAAAACCTCCAGTGCATTTACTGCATTCTGCATTCGATCATTCCATTCCACCTGCCATCGCATTTACGCCCATTTATTTCACTCGCAAAACAGATTCAGAATCATCCCTCCAGCCGAATCTTAAAGGGGGTCCCTCCGGATCCCTGCTTTAGGAGTTCACCCTCCAACAGATGTGTTATACTTGCTACTAAATTTGACCTTACTAAAATTTATAATAATGAGCTGTCATGTTATATTTTCATATGCAAAGATGCTTTAGTTTCAATTGAGGATATATCTAGCTCTTTACTTCCTACTGTTGCTAGCCTTTTCCAGGAGTATATTGATGTATTTCTATCTGAGATACCTCCAAGATTACCATCTATTCGAAAGATTGAGCATCAAATTGATTCTATCCCGGGAGCGACTTTGCCAAACCTTGTTACATATAGAACTAACCTGGAGGGGACTAAGGAAATTCAGTGACAAGTATAAGACCTTTTGGACCACGGGTATGTATGAGAAAGCCTTAGTCTTTGTGTTTTTCCTATTCTTTTGGTTCATAAGAAAGATGGTAGTTGATGTATGTGTGTTGATTGTAGAGTCATCAATAATATTATCACAAGATATCATCATCCTATCCCAATATTAGATGACATGATTGATGAGTTGAGTGTTTTATACTTTTCACTAAAATTGAATTGCGAAGTGGATACTACCAAATTAGAATGAAACTTGGAGATGAATGGAAAACTACATTTAAAATTAAGTTTAGCTTGTATGAGTGGTTACTAATGTCTTTTGGGTTAACTGATGCACCCGTAATCACATAATTAAGCATAACCATGCTTCTTAAGCATTATATTTACTTTTGTGTAATTTTGTTTTAGAACACTAGAGCATTTCTTTTAGAGTCAAACGGTTCAGAGAAAGTAATTCGATAGAGAAAGAATAGAATTCACAGCTAAAATGGATTAGTTTCTCTAATACGTGGGGCCCATAGGAGTTAGCCAACTACTCCCCTACCTCTCTCTCTCCCACCCATGCTCTCTCTCGCTCCCTCTCCCACGCCAACAGCAGGGGCAGCAACCCCTCTCCCTCACTCTCTCTCACTCTCACACCCTCTCCCTCCCTAACCGAGCCAAAGAAAGGAGGAGGAGCAAGGAGGAGAAAGGGGAGGCCAAGGAGGAGGTTCCCGGTGAGCTCCTCCACCGCAACCCACTGAAGGCCGTCGTCCCTGTTGAGCTCAAGCCCGTCGGCCACCTCTTCTTCTTCTTCATCAAGCCGGCCACCACCTCCCTGACATCATCTCGAGCTCTGGCCCTTTCCCAACTCCTATGACTGAGCCACAAGCTTGCTAGGACGTGTTGAGCACCCTAACCTCCTCCCATTTCATTCCCACAGCCAAATCTACCAGCATCAAGCTCAAAAGAGCTCAACAATGGCTGCCACCACCATTGGAAGCAATAGCCAAGTTTCATTCATTTTTTACTTATGCATGTTATCCTACATGGTAGGAGAGGTCAAGATGATACTCTATATCCAAAACCCCAATCCCAAAAGCCGCCAGAATCATTGCCGAAGAGATCCTGGCAAAAATCAGTATTTCTAACCTCACCCGGAGGTTCCGGGTGATCATAGCCAAAAATACCTGAGGACCCCTACCTGGAGGTTCACCCGGAAGTTCCAGAACCCAGAGGTTCTGAGTTCAACCCAGAATATCCGGATTGTACTGTTCATCAAGCGTTTTTCTTTTTTTCTCTGCTAAAATTTGTAAAATCCATAATAATTTCTCTGTAGCTCCAAAAATTATGAAACTAATTTTGTTTCATAATAACCTCGTCGACCTATTAAAAATATCTCCAGCCATGAAATTATTAAATAAACTTTCTGAGATAAATTAATTAGGTTAATGCTTTATTAATTTACTGTTAATTCTTTACAAGTCCGTGATGGATTACATGTAGGAGTTCAACTCTTTAGCTCAGTATGCACCTGAATACATCTCCACCGATAAGCACAAACAAGAGTACTTTATGGAAGGGTTTTCTACGAAGATGCAAAAGAAGCTCCCCGCCCATGACTTTGATGATTTCAACATGTTGGTGAGGAAGTTAATCATGGTGTAGTACAAAATGGAGAAACATCAGGATGAGAAGAAGCGCAAGAGGGAGAAATAATTTTCTGATGGAGACAATGAGTAGCAATTGTGTGCAGGCTAGTCGCTTATGTCTCATGCGGTGACCATGGTGCCTCCCCAATATATGTGGTTGGCCCATTCTTTTTCTTCCCAAGGGTAATCCCAAGAAACTGTGAAGATTCGGAGAAGCAACTCGGATCATGGAAAGGGGCATCCATGCTATAAGTGAGGCCAAGTTAGGCACCTTACAAAGCGTTGCCATTACCCAAAGCATGATGGTGTGATAAACATCCCAATTATACCACCACCTCATGGGTCATGAAAGGTCCCAGCTTTGAAGCAGGGGAATATCAACATCATCACCATTGATGAAGTCCAAAAGGACGTCGGGGTGCTATTAAGCACGCTTCCTATCAACTCTCACCTAGTGAAAGTGCTCTTTGATTCTGGGGCTTCTCATTCTTTTATCAAGTGGAGTTGTGCCACAACCCATGCATTTTCCATCCAAGCCATACACACTCCATGTCTCATCGTGTGACCCGTTGGAAAGATATTCTGGAAGGGTGTTGTTCGGGATGCATAAATTCTTATCAATGGAGTCACTTTTCCCGCCAATTTGATTGTGATTGACTCAATGGGCTTGGATGTTATCTTGGGGATGAATTTGTTGACTCAGAATGATGTGGTCATCAAGTGTGCTCTAAGGTCCATTTCCCTTGCAAGTTCTTTCGGCGATCGGATCGCTTTATGCCTTGATGAGGGTGGTCACCACCTCTATGCAATAGTGTGTGAGTACCAGATGTCTTTCTGGATGAGTTGCCCAGAATACCTCCTGACCGAGAAGTGGAGTTTGGCATTGAGCTTGTCCCTGAAATAGCTCCCATATTCGAAAGGTCTTATCAGATGCTGTCAAATGAGTTGGTGGAGTTAAAGAAGCAAATTCAGGAATTACTTGCAAAGGGTTTCATTCGTCTAAATTCCTCACCTTGGGGATGCTGATGCTCTTTGTGCAGAAGAAGGTTCAATCTTTGCGGATGTGTGTTGACTACTGCTTGTTGAACGTGGTCACTATCGAGAACAAGTATCCGCTTCCTCAAATTGACATTTTGTTCAATCAGTTGACAGGTGCTCGAGTTTTCTCCAAAATTGATTTGAGGTCGGGCTATCATCAAATAAACTCCGGAAGGAGGACATTCCAAAGACATCTTTCTCTTCTCGCTATAGACTATATGAATATACGGTTATGTTCTTCGCCTTGACCAATGTACCGGCATACTTCATGTATTTGATGAACACAATTTTCATGGAGGAGCTTGACTAGTTTGTCATGGTGTTCATCGACGACATTCTCATTTACTCCAAGACCGAAGAAGAACATGTCGGTCACCTCCGTGTCGTTCTTGAGAGACTTCGAGAGCATCGCCTTTATGCTAAGTTCAGCAAGTGTGACTTCTAGCTAAAGGAAGTCTCATTCCTCGGACACGTTCTTTCTGAAGGTGGTGTCACGGTTGCCCAAGCAAGGTGCATGATGTGCTCAATTAGGTGCAACCTTGGACTGTCATAGACATCTGGAGTTTTCTCGGACTTGCGGGTTGTTACCGCCAGTTTATCGAGAACATCTCCAAAATCGCAAAGTCCATGACTGAATTTTTGAAGAAGAATGTCAAATTCAAATGGTCCTAGGTGTGTGAAGTGACTTTCCAGACATTGAAGTCTTGTCTCACCACAACGTCAGTTCTAGCACAACCAGATGTTCACAAGAGCTTTGATGCCTCTCACATTAGGCTCAGTTGTGTTCTTATGCAAGAGGGTCACGTGGTTTCTTATGATTCACGCCATTTGAAGCCACATGAAGAGAATTACCCTACTCATGATCTAGAGCTTGCATCGGTAGTAAATGTCCTACAAATTTTGCATCACTATCTCCTTGGGACTGTGTGCAACATTTACACAGACCACAAGAGCCTCAAATATATTTTCACCCAAGCTGATCTCAACATGAGGCAAAGGAGATGTTGAGCTAATCAAGGACTATGAGTTAGAGGTCCATTACCATCCGGAAAAGGCAAACGTTGTTGCCGATGCCTTGAGCCAGAAAGCTCAATGCAATTGTGTTATGGTCTCGCCTGAGAGCTCCACCCTTTGTGATGATTTCCCGAGACTTGGACTTGAGATGGTTCCTAAGGGTTACCTCTCCAACTTGGAGATAAGGTCAACCCTCCTCGACCAAATCAACGAGGCTCAGAAGAATGACAGAGGCATGGAAAGGATCCGTTGCAAGTTTAAGGAAGGGCAAGCCAAATGTTTTACCCTAGATAATGAAGGGGTATTGTGGTTCGGGAAGAGACTAGTGGTCTCCAAAGTTTTGGAGCTGAGAAAGAAGATTCTGGACAAAGCTCATGGTTCGTTGTTATCCATTCATTCGATGAGTACCAAGATGTACTAGGACCTTAAGCTCAGATTTTGGTGGACCTGCATGGAGCGCAAAGTCGCTCGATATGTTGCTGAGTGTTATATTTTCTAGAGGGTGAAGACCGAACACCTCAAGCTGGTCAGTACACTCTAGCCCTTACCTATTCCATCCTGTAAGTGGGAGGAGATCGATATGGATTTCATTACCGGTTTGTCAAAGACTTCACATGGGTATGACTCAATTTGGGTTATCGTGGATTACCTCATGAAGTCCACACATTTCCTCCCTGTGAAGACTCGATACAGTGCCAAGGATTATATAGAGTTATAGCTCACTCGAATTGTTTATATCTATGGGATTCTGAAGAAAATTATCTCCGATCGAGGCACTCAGTTCACCTCTTATTTCTGGAAGATCCTTCATGAAGCCATGGGAACTGAGCTCTTCCATAGCACTACCTATCATCCTCAGACCGATGGTCAAACTGAGAGGGTAAATCAAATTCTAGAGGACATGCTCTGAGCTTGTGTTCTCACATATGGAAACACGTGGGAGATTTTGCTATCATTTGTAGAATTCTCCTACAACAACATCTATCAAGCAAGCATTGGAACGTCACCATTTGTGGCTCTCTATGGCCGAAGATGCCGAACACCGTTGAATTGGTCTGAATCCAACGAAAGGGCTTTTCTAGGCCCAAATTTGGTGAAAGAGGTAGAAGAACATGTTCTGACTATTCAAAAGTGCCTCCTCATGGCTCAGTCCTGACAGAAGAGCTATGTGGATCGCCGTCGACGAGAATTTGTGTTTGACACTGGGGACTTTGTCTATCTTAAGGTTTCTCCTCTCAGAGGAACGCAACATTTTCAGATAAAGGAAAAGTTGGAGCCTCATTATGTGGGCTCTTTCTAAATTATTGACCGGCGTGGTGAGGTGGCTTCTCAGCTGGAGCTACCTCCATCTCTCTTTGCCCTGCACAATGTCTTTCATATCTCGTAGTTGAAGAAATGCCTTCGACTCCCCACTGATCATTGAAGCTACAAACAAAGATTTGCAGCTGAATCTTTCCTATTGCGAGCATCCAATCCACATCCTTGATGAAACAGAACCTAAGATGTGACACAAACTAATCAAGTTTCACAAGGTTCAATGGAGTAATTACTCTAAAGATGAAGCGATGTGGGAATGTGAATATCGGAACCTGAATTCTTCTCCATCCTGCAAGTATTGTATTAGATTCCATTTCTCACAAGCATGGTATCTTCTCATGATGTGGTTCCTAGATTCATCGTACTCTTCCCCGAGTCGTACCTAATCTTGGGATGAGATTCTTTTAAGGGGAGGAGGTTTGTCACGTCCTGAAACCGTAATCAAGTAATTAAGCATAATCATACTTTCTAAGCATTATGTTTAATTTTGTGTAATTTTGTTTTGGAATGCTAGAGCATTTCATTTAGAGTCAATCAGTTGAGAGAAAGTAATTGGGGGGGGGGGGGGGAAGAATAGAATTTGCAGTTGAAACAGATTAGTTTCTCTAACACATGGGGCCCAAGGAAGTTAGCCAACCACTCCCCCTCCCTCTCTCTCTCTCTCTCTCTCTCTCTCTCTCTCTCTCTCTCTCTCTCTCTCTCTCTCTCTCCCACGCCAACAGCTGGGTAGCAGCCCCTCTCCCTCACTCTCTCTCACTCTCACAACCTCTCCCTCCCCATCCGAGCCAAAGAAAGGAGGAGGAGCAAGGGGAGGCCAAGGAAGAGGTTCCTGGTGAGCTCCTTCACCACAACCCGCTGGAGGTCGTCTTCCCCGTCGAGCTCGAGCCCATCGGCCACCTCTTTTTCTTCCTCAACCCAGCCACCACCTCCCGATGTCATCTCGAGCTCCGGCCCTTCCCCAACTCCTACAACCGAGCCACAAG
Organism: Phragmites australis; assembly: GCF_958298935.1. NCBI lineage: Eukaryota > Viridiplantae > Streptophyta > Magnoliopsida > Poales > Poaceae > Phragmites > Phragmites australis. Next base: position 16,551,597 of record NC_084929.1, read on the forward strand.
CTTGCTAGGATGTGACGAGCACCCCAACCGCCTCCCATTTAATTCACAGGGCCAGGTCTACCGGCATCAAGCTCAAAAGAGCTCAACAATGGCCGCCACCATCGTTGGAGGCAATAGCTGAGTTTCGGTCATTTTTGGCTTATGCATCTTATCCTACACGATAAAGGAGGTCAAGATGATGCTATAGGTCTAAAATCCCTATCCCAGAAGCCACCAGAATCGTTGCTGAAAAGATCCTCGGCGAAAATCAGCATTTCTGGCCTCACCCGGATGTTCCAGTGATCCTAGCCAAAAATACCGCAGGACCCCACCCGGAGGTTCACCCGGAAGTTCCAGAACCCAGAGGTTATAAGTTCAACCCGAAACATCCGGATTGTAATGTTCATCAGGTATTTTTCTTTTTTTCTTTTTTGCTAAAACTTGTAAAACTCATAATAATTTCTCTATAGCTCCAAAAATTATGAAACTAATTTGTTTTTCATAATAACCTCGTATAGTTAATAAAAATATCCCTAGCTGTGAAATAACTAATTAACTTTTTGAGATAAATAAATTACATTAAGACTTCATTAATTCACTTTTAACCCTTTACAAGTCTAAAATTGGTGAAACCAATTTTGCTAGTCTTCTTATGACTTTATGTAACTAGGAAAAATATTTTCATGCATTATAAAACATATCTTATGGATTTTTATCATATGCTTATTACGATGCATCCTTTTCTTTAGTGATCATCGAACCGGAGTGTAACGGGTTTTCGTGAAGGGGTTTGATGTTTGATCCCAAATTGAAGAAAAGCTGCAAGGAAAGTATCTAAGCATATTGCACCCTTTGTTCAAACCAAATGAAGTATAAATGGATAAATTACTACTTATGTGTGGTTGCATGTTCGGTGAGTTGATGCCAGACTTATATGGTTAGAACCTATGTTGATTGCATCACCTCTACCTTGAGTTGTTGTTTATCGATATACTTGTAGCCTTGATAATATTGTTGATGTCTAATTACAAGTTTGTTCAATATGATTAGCAATGCATAGGTCATCGGTAGAAGTCGAGCAATGGTCTAACCATTGAGACGTATGATATGTGAGGATAGGACGAGATATGGGTGGTGCTAGGGGTACTTCAGGAGAGGAGCCCGGATGCCGTAGACTGCTTGCATCAGTTAAGCATCATCTGTTGGTGTTGTTGTCTTTAGCACTTTTTTGGACTTACCCAGATATGGGCTGGGTAAGCCAAATATCGTAAGTCACTATGTTTATTTGACCTATGCATCAAGATGTAAGCTAGAATGTTGTTATGGGTGCCTGAGATTGTGCCGGTAAGTCGTGGTACGCACGGGATCTAGGTGCCCTCCACATTACTCGACATGGGAACAAAGGTTCGGGTTGGATACATGAATAGTTGATATGTGAATCATCGCCCACAACTGATAGGTTGTGTGGGAGGTAGTCTTGTTTCGTGTGGGTCTAGGAGTCCTCCCCTGCAGGGTGTAAAATCAATTCGAATTGCCACACTCAAAGTTATGAGCATGCTTTCGTCCATCCACATCGGTTGTAGAGTCACAAATAAGGGGTGATTGTTTGGTATGTTGGGTTGCGGTTGACATGATTCTGTTTTCATATATATGTTTATTATGTTTGCAGTTGCATTTATGCTTCAGTTGGTGTTTATCGAAAAAGAAAGGGGTTGTTTTGTTAAGTATAGGTGCTCACACATAAGTCTTATGATTGCTACCACATATGAAATTACTTAACCTTGTGGCCTATCCTTGCTAAATACCCAAATGCATAATCCCGGGCGTCAGGTTATTATATGTACCCTATATGGATTAAGTTTTGCGAGTACCTTCGTATACACGCTGCTCTTTCAGGTTGCAGGCAAGGAAAGGTTGGCTTCTGACTACTTCATATTCATCGATGCTGGTGATGGGCAAGAGTAGTGTCGTCTACTCAGGTGGCAAGGTTTTGGGTGGAGCCTAATGGCATATGGCTCCACCGGTCTTTTTGTTGTTGTTATGCTTTAATTCTTCCGCTGCGATGTTTATCTCTTTTGATGTAAATTGTTGTAAATGATTGAATGTTTAAGAATTTGTAATATAATGTTAATTATTCGCTCTTTCTTAAGCTTTGTTGTGATGTTATATGTTGGAAAGACATGTGTTCCGATCTTTGACACAAAACACATACGGGGACTACCGGGATGGTATTCTGATTAATCATTATAGTCATGATTATGTAAATGATTGACTTAATGATTAATTAAAATAAATTTTGGACGGTTACTCACATTTATTTTGATTTACAACAAGTCACATGAACTACACTTTGATCACCTACGTGTTATTTTTAAGGCTTTGAGATATGTATGTTTGTTTGGTAACCTCGAAAAGTGCACCTTTTGCATGGATCAAGTCTCTTTTCTTGAATATGTTGTTACTCCATAGTAAATAAAGGTGGATGAAGCAAAAATTGAAGTCATAAAGAGCTGACTGACTCCTGAGACGGTCACACAGGTAAGAAGTTTTCATGGTCTTACGAGGTTCTATTGATGCTTTGTAAGAAATTTCAGCACCATTGTTACCCCATTAAATGAGGTGATAAAGAAAGGTGTAGTTTTTAAATGGGGACCCGTACAAGAAACAACATTCAAGTTGTTGAAAGATAAGCTCAACCACGCTCCACTGCTCCCACTCCTAGATTTTGGTAGGACTTTTAAGCTAGAATGTGATGCTAGCGGGATTGAAATTGGAGGTGTGCTAATTTAAAGAGGTAAACCAATTGCTTATTTTAGTGAGAAATTAAGTGAACTAAGTCTAAATTATTCTACCTATGATAAAGAATTGTATGATCTAGTTTGTGTACTTGAAACTTGGCAATATTATATATGGCAAAAAAATTTATCATACATTCTGATCATGAATCATTAAAACACATTATAATTCAAGCTAAACTAAATAAATGTCATGCTAATTGGGTAGAATTGATTGAGTCATTTCTATATATCATAAAACATCATAAAGGTAAGGACAATATGATTGTTGATGTGCTTTCTGGGCATTATATCATATTATCTTAACTTGATCATAAGATTTTTTGGTTTAGAGACCATTAAACACTTATATGATACTGATTTGGACTTTAAAGAAGGGCTTGAATATTGTAAAGAATGGAAAACATAGAATAAATATGTGCCAAATGATGGTTTGCTCTATCATGCTAACAAGCTATGCATTCAAGTTAACTCTGTTTATCTTTTGGTATTGTAAAAGGCGCATGGAGGAGGTTTGATGGCACTTTTGGAGCAAAAAAAACTAAAAATGTGCTGGCCACCCACTTATTTTGGCTAAATATGAGATGCGACGTCGAGCACTACGTGTCACACTGCACTAATTACAATAAAGCTAAGTCCCGCTTAAATCCACATGATCTTTACATACATCTTCTTATTCCTAGTGTACCTTAAGAGGATATTTCTATGGATTTTACAAAGAGGAGGAAGGATAGCATATTTGTAGTTGTGGATCGATTTTCTAAAATGGCACATTTTATACCTTATCACAAGAGCCACTTTTGGAGATCACTTTGCAATAAATTAGGGATGAAGCTGCTGTTTTCTACTACATGTCACTCCCAAACTGATGGATAAACATAAGTTGTTAACTGCACATTATCCACCATGTCGCAGACTATTTTAAAGAAGAATTTGAAGATCTTGGAAGAGTATTTACCAGATATTGAATTTACTTACAACTGGTCGATACACTCCACCACTAAGGTAAGCTTGTTTTAGGTAGTGTATGGATTTAATCCCAATGCTCCTATTGATTTACTACCTTTGTTTACGTCTGAAAAACATATTTTGGATGCTAACAAGCATGCTGAACTTATTCTTAAGTCGCATGAAACGACTAAAGAGAATATAGAGTGCATGATTGAAAAGTATAGGGTTGCTGTAAGTAAAGGTAGGAAAGAAATAAATTTTGAACCAGGTAATTTAGTTTGGTTGCATTTCAGAAATGATAGGTTGCTTGTGTTCTTGATTCATTTGCACGAAAAGCCTTTCTAGTGAGATCAATCATGTTTTTGGCACGGATGATAACCACAGAGTAGTTGTGTAGTGGTTGTGAGGATTCTCAATCTATTCCAGTTAGAGCCTTTGGATCATCCACATTAAAACTTCACCAAATCTACTTATCACATTACTTTTCGGAAGATCGGACAAAACTTCCATCATGAGCTTTCATCATTGTTTAAACAATGGAAAAAAAGTCCCAGCCTTTTTCATCATGTGATGCATACCGCTCTTCTTCATTATTAAATCATCTCATTTTATAGCTTAATGTTGAAACAAAATAAAAGTGTAAAATACCACAATAATATAAATCATCGATCACATAGTCTGGTACTAAACCATTACTCCTTGGTGAAGAACTCCAGGCTACAACCTCCAAGGCTTGACACACCTTGCTTATGTTTTCCCTCTCTCTTTCTTGCTGCATTAATCTCAAGAATCTCAACCAGTAACTACCTCTGAAAAGTGCCTACATAAAAGAATTTATTGATTTCTTATCAGAGACAATATCATTAAAGAATATGTTTCCAAAAAAATGGTAGCCACCCCAAACAAGATTATTTTGTTTTTACTTGCTCCAATGTCACCTACTCAACCACCTATAATATGATGTATACCTTTAGGTTTGTTAGTGCGTAGAGGTATTCTGACTATCTACAATAATGAAATAGCAACTTGAGTCTCAAAAAAGAGATTTTTAATATGTTTACTGTGGTTGCAAAAATTGCATTTGAGGTTGCAATTCCTATTTTTTTTGCCAAGTTATCTTTGATCAAAATTACTACTCTTCTAAATAGTTCAATAAGATCTTTATTTTGAGTGGGAATTTAAGTTTCCACAACCATTTATTTGGAAACGTAATGGGCTAATTAATCATCTGTTTGTACATAGAATGGACTAAGAAACTTCCATTCTTATATAGTCCCCATTTAAATGTGTCACATTCATCAGAGAGGTTAATATGCTCTAACTTTTACACTAGATTGTGCTAAGCAATTAGTTTGTCTCTAATGATTGGTGGAGGGAAGAAGATATTCACGGGTATTGTTCTCATCACATTTGCAACTGTAGCATGTTGTCTCATGGCATCATGATATAGTTGAGGGTATTGGTCACTAAAAGGTCTATTCCCTAACCATTTGTCAATCCAAAATCTAATCTAGATCCCATTTTGTATTTGAAAAAAGGCCCATTTGAGAAATCCACACTTAATTTTACGAGACCAGTCTGAAGTAGGAATCTCCTGTTTTCTTTCCACCTGAATGAGTAATTTATTTCTTAAGTATTTCTTTCTAGGTAACTTTTGCTAAACCCCTTCCTTCTTTAGTAGCTTATAGAGCTATTTTTTCGAAAAATGTATTCAAGCCTTCTTGTTAATAACATAAATCATGTTAATAGTTAATGTAGTGTTTAAATATAAAGATTATGTTCCCCATATGTCTGGCACTGCCACAAAATCACACGTTGGAATTTAGTTTGATTCCAGGAGACCAATCATCAGAGTGGTTAGCTGAAGACTCCGTCCCTGCCTCAAGTCAATGCTAGTCACTATATAATCTTTTCAAAGGAACATGTTTTTCAGTTAACATTGTGCCATAACACCAAGTAAAAGCGTACAGTTAAAAATTAAAATGGCTATATCAGCAAATCACAAAAGGGCTCAAGAGTAGCCCACTTGCTCTATTTCCAGCCCAGGTAAAGCACACTACACTGGCTCAGCCCATTCGAGCCTACATGTTAAAGATGTTGCACTAAAGTGCAGCTGCGGCCCAGGTGTTGCACTATCAATCTTCCCAACAATGGGCTTGAAGTTCCAACAATGAACATCTAGCCCTTGATTCGGCTTCTTAACAAATCATGACCGATATGGATCCTTCCAGATTTACATAAGAAGATCTGGCATCTTCATGTCGAAACGTTTGCGCCATGAAACAAGCGCGCAAGGAGTTCTGTTCAGATGGTATTGGGGGAAAATAAATTAGTATAAAAATAATAGTTGACGGTCTCTATCAAAGATCTTTTTGGAGCCTTTGATCTTCGGACCCTCAACGGAGGGCTTGGCCCCTAGAAGCCGTGGACCCTTCGGGCCACCTCTCCAGCACGGACGTTACCTTACGAAGACTCGAAACTACAGTAAGTCCCTCCAGAACCTTCAGCCTCCGGACTCAGTAGGAGGTCTTATCCCCGGCGGTTGCGGACCACTTCGGGCCACCCCTCCGGTGCCTATGTGGCCTTCCGAAGTCTAAAGATGTTGTCGGACTCCGGGGACAATATCTGGGAAGAAATGACACTCCTGCAGCCGACCTGATACGAGGTGACAGACGATTAATGCTGGTGCAAGTGGTGCTTCTCCTGACATCCCAGTGCGATGCAAGTCGTCCTGACACCCTAGCAGAGCTGCGCTGGGCCGCAATTGGTACCACGGTAGATATTTATCTTCTATGTAGGATAAAAAGTAGTTATTCATGATAAGGCTTAGTAATTCAGTCATATCCTAGATATTTGTACATCATGATAACTTGTACACTAAGCTACGTACACCATATAAATAGGGGGTCGTGGTCATCTGGGAGGGGGAGCTCACAAGGAGCATGCTTAACACAGCACGGAAGAGCACAATGACAAAGTCTTCCTATGATACTCCCCTAGCTCAATCTATATTTCTACTATCCATACATTTGTGGTGTTCCTTCCTCTCAAACTTTGTCCCCAAGCTTGAGTCTTCTCCTTAGAAGAAACTCTCGTCGTACTTGCTAGGGCAAAACGATATCTTGCACCAACAGCACGCCGTCTGTGAGGACTCGAACACAGAAGTGATAATAGTGGTAGGAATCCACCAGAAAAACCACTAACGCGTTAGCCGCCATATCCACCATTGCGACCATGCAACCATATGCATGGCTGTCTCAGCCATGCACACTACGATACCCTCTAGCCCCGCTGCCGTATGGGACGGCGTTCCTCCTGCCTTGACCGACCCAGAACCTTGGGTCGGTACGGAAACTCCAGACGGCACGGAGCCCTTCCAGCCTCTACATGGCGAAGACCTCGCTGCACCAGAAGAGGTCATGGCCAAGCTCGAAGCCAAGCAGGCCTTCCAGTGGTTCTAGGCAGTCGAACCCCGTAATGTTCCCGCCTGGACTTGGTCCCAAGGTATCTCCTTCGATAACACCTGGGATGCCCCGGGCGAGCCAACACCCTCGGAGAATCTGTCCACCCAACGTCCTCGTCGGGCCTCTTCGGTGAAAGAAGGTTCCGAGGAGGCGCAAGGCTCCGGAGTGCACAGACACTGCCAGCAAACCCGACGTAGCCCTTATGATGCCAATCGCACGTAGGGAACCCCAAGTGCATCTTGTCCAGGGAGGCGTAGTCGAAGCCACTCTAGCTCCGAAAACCGGCTCACCAGATGACCTCGATGGTTTTCCCAAAGGAAAGGAGGCCCTGGGGAAACCACAAGCTCCAGGGCATGCGGCCTCTGGCAGTGATCTCAACGTCAACCACAAGCTTCGGTATCCTCGGAGGCATACGGGTGTATTTTGCACAGATCAGGGCGCGGGTACAACACCAACGACTGTCGAACCCTCACGACCTTCCAAGAGAAGTACCTCGGAAGACAAGCAAGATACCTGGCCATAGAGGGAAAAGGTGAAGGACGGCAGAGGGGTCGAAAGCCTGGGTCAAACTCTCGGGCAGATCCTTGGCCCTCCGACCCCGCTTCGTCACCACCAACCCCGCTGCCGACGGTGCTATGTCCCAGTGACAAGGACTGAGTCGGAGAACGTCATGCCAGGCTCCAGATGGATTATCTCTAGAGCCGGGCAACAGCTAAGGTCCGAGGGGGTTGAAGAGCACCTCTCCCGACTAGTCTTCGACTCCAACTCCGACACGTGCTAGGCTCTGGGCGCATTACTTCCGGAGCCAGGAAACGACTAAGGGCTGAGGGAGTCAAGGACCCCCTCTCCTGACTAGCCTACGGCTCCACCTCTGACACACGCCGTCACCAGGCTCCGGACAGGTTACCCCCATAGCCGGGCAATGGCTAAGGGCCGAGGGGGTCGAGGACCACCTCTCCCGGCCTAGCCATAGGCTTTGAGGCCTTCAAGACTCATAATAGAGACCTTATTCTGGCAAAGGTACGCCCACTATTACTTATAGATAGTTTACCTAGCTAGTCTATCTTTCATACGGTACGATCAAAATATGTTGGAGGCCTCCAAACTTACTGCTAGAAGTTTTTACAGCAGATAGCCATTAGGTAGAAATGGTAAATCTAGATTACGTCCCTGTTTAGCAGTAAGCAGTAGAACTTAAGTTACATCTTCATTTAACATGAGTTATGAATAGTCATCTGACCTAGCTATGTCTTATACTGCAATTAGCTTCTTATTGCCAACAGTAGACTGCAAAACTTAACTAGTACATAACCATGCAAAACCCACGCCTGCAGCTGCGCCGCATGCATAGGTCGCCCAGGGGGCAGATTATGCCAGGGTGTCTTGGAAGGCATTGCATAGCCTCAGTAGTGTCGAAGCCACGCCCTAGGGATTTTCTTGGAGGCAGAGATGCGGTGCTCTAAGGAATCCTATCGCAAGGAATCCCCGTTGCACGGCGTGCCTACACACCGTGGGCATAGCAAGCCTAGGTCACCGCGAAGGCATCAAGCCTAAGTTACCTGGAAGACGTTGCATAGCCTCGATAGTGTGTAGATGCCGGTTATCAAGGGACTTCCATGGTAATATAGTTGCAGCGCCCCCGAAGGATTTCTTCGAGAGGCATGACACGCCCACGCACCTGTAAGCATTGCTTGCCTAAACCTCAAGTCACCTGAAAAGGTTTCTTAGAGGGTAGGCTTTGCCCTGGTAGGCAGTGGAGCCCACACACCTGCAGCAGCACAGCATGCCTAGGTCACCCAGAGGGGAGATTATGCTAGGAGTCCTGGAAGGCATTGCATAGCCTCGGTAGTGTGGACGCCGCATATCAAGGGATGACCTTGATGTTAGGATGCAGTGCTCTGAGGAATGCTATCGTAAGGAATCATCATTGCACGACATGCTTATATACCGTGAGCACAGCATGCTTAGGTCACCGTGAATGCATCAAGCCTAGGTTTCCTAGAAGGTATTGCATAGTTACAGTCGTATAAATGCCACGCGCCAGGGCACACCCTTGGTGGACAGTGTTGCGGTGCACCCAGGGCGTTTCCTCAAGAGCACGACAAGCCTACACACCGCTGGTGTAGCATGTTTAAGTCACCTGGAAGGCAAGACTACCTAGGTTCCCTGGAAGGTATTGCGTAGCTCCGATAGTGTGTAGAGCCTTCGGCATTAATACATGCCAAAGGGGATACAAAACCTCCAGTAAAAACGGAGAGTCCTACAAAACCTCCAAAAAAAATGGAGAGACCTACAAAACCTCTGGCAAAAACGGAGAGTCCTACAAAACCTCTGGCAAAAAATGAGGAACTTACAAAACCTTCGGCAACAATGGAGAGTCTTGCAAAATGTCCACCAAAATGGAGAGACTCTCAAAACCACCGCAGGATGGAGAGTCTTGCAAAACCCTCCGCAGGATGGAAAGCCTTGCAAAAACCTCCGCAAGGCGAAGAATCTTCAAAAGCCCCCGCAAGTGGGAATGTCTTCCAAAAACCTCCGCCAGACGGAGAGGTTCTAAAAAACCTATCAAACAAAATCCCCCGGCATCTTGAAGGCAAGCGCCTCCGTACCGGAGGGGTGAGAAACCCACTAGCCCCCAACAGGCACAGCCAACAGACCAAATGGGTATAAACTCCCCTCCCCGAAGGAAGAGGTATGGCCCACATGACTCAAACACATATGGTCAAAGGTAAGGTCATTACCCTACAGTCTCACCTAAGACATGATTCACACGTCGTTTATGAAGATCATGTTAATATTAAGTAAAAACCCACTCTATGTGGCACAGGAAATAGTACAGAATCCCCAACTGGTCATTGTAGGAGCCGGGCAGCGGCTAAGTGCCAAGGGGGTCAAGGACCATCTCTCCAGCCTAGTCTTTGGCTTCAGCTCTGACGCGTCATCACCAGGCTTTGGACAGATTACCTTGGGAGCCAAGTAGCGGCTAAAGGCCGAGAGGGTCGAGGACCACCTTTCCCACCTAGTCTTCGGCTTTGCTTCTAACGCACCATCGCCAAGCTTCAATGGATTACCTTCGGAGCTAGGCAGCGGCTAAGGGCCAAAGTTGTCGAGGACCATCTCTACCTTCTAGTTTTCGGCTTCGCCTCCGACGCGTCATCGCTAGGCTTCAAACGGATTACCTCCGAAGCTGGGCAGCGGCTAAGGGTCGAGGGGTCGAGGACCACCTCTCCCGTGTAGCCTTCGGCTTTGCCTCCGACGTGTCATCGCCAGGCTTCGGATTGATTACCTCTCGAGCCGGGCAACAGCTAAGGGCCGAGGGGGTCGAGGACCACCTCTCCTGCCTAGTCTTTGGCGTTGCCTCCGACGTGCCGTCGCTAGGCTTCGGACAGATTACCTCTAGAGCCGGGCAACAGCTAAGGGCCAAGGGGGTCGAGGACCAACTCTCCCATCTAGTCTTCAGCTTCGCCTTCGACGCTCAGTCACCAGGCTTCAGATGGATTACCTTCGGAGCCAGACAGCGGCTAAGGGCCGAGGGTTTCGAGGACCACCTCTCCCCCTAGTCTTCAGCTTTGCCTCTAACGTGCCGTCGCCAGGCTTCGGACGGATTACCTCTGGAGCTGAGTAGTGGCTAAGTGCCAAGGGGGTCAAAGACCAACTCGCCCATCTAGTCTTCGACTTCGCCTCTGACGTGCCGTCACCAGGCTTTGGACGTATTAACTCTAGAGCCAGGCAGCGGCTAAGGATCGAGGGGGTCGAGGACCACCTCTCCCATCTAGCATTTAGCTTCACCTCTGACACGCTTTCCCCAGGCTTTGGATGGATTACCTCCGGAGCCGGGCAGTGGCTAAAGGTTGAGGGGGTCGAGGACCACCTCTCCCACCTAGTATTCGACTTCACCTCCGACGCACCATCACTAGGCTTCGAACGGATTACCTCCAGAGCCAGGCGGCGGCTAAGGACCGAGGGGGTCGAGGACCAACTCTCCCATCTAGTCTTCGGCTTCGCCTCCAACGTGCGATCGCCAGGCTCTGAATAGATTACCTCCGGAGCTGGGCAGCGGCAAAGGGCTGAGGGGATCGAGCACCACCTCTCCCGTCTAGTCTTTGGCTTCTCCTCCGACGCACTGTCACCAGGTTTTAGATGGATTACCTCTAGAGTCAAGAAGCGGCTAAGGGCCGAGGGGGTCGAGGACCAACTCCCTTGTCTAGTCTTCGGGTTTGCCTCTAATGCGCTACCGCCAAGCTCTGGACGGATTACCTCCTGAGCTGGGCAGCGGCTAAGGTCTGAGGGGGTTGAGGACCACTTCTCCCATCTAGCCTTTGGCTTCACCTGCGACACGCCGTTGCCACACTTTGGACGGATTACCTTCGGAGCCAGGCAGTGGCTAAAAGCCGAGAAGGTCGAGGACCACCTTTCCCACCTAGTCTTTGGCTTCACTTCTGACGCGCTGTCGCCAGGCTTCGGACGAATTACCTCCGGAGCCAGGTAGCAGCTAAGGGCCGAAGTTCTCGAGGACCATCTCTACCTTCTAGTCTTCGACTTCGCCTCTGACGCACCATCGCTAGGCTTCGGATGGATTACCTCTAGAACCAGGCAGCAGCTAAGGGCCGAGGGGTCGAGGACCACCTCTCCCATGTAGCCTTCAGCTGCGCCTCTGACGTGTTGTCTGTAGGCTTCAGACAGATTACCTCCGGAGCCGAGCAGCAGCTAAGGGCCGAGGGGGTCGAGGACCACCTCTCCCTTCTAGTATTTAGCTTCTCCTCTGACGTGTCGTCGCTAGGCTATGGATGGACTACCTCGAGAGCCGAGCAACGACTACGGGCCAAGTGGGTTGAGGACTAACTCCCTCGTCTAATCTTCGGCTTTGCCTCCGATGCGCTGTCGCCAGGCTTCGAACGGATTACCTCCAGAGCCAGGCAATGGCTAAGGGCTGAGGGGGTTGAGGACCACCTCTCCCATCTATCCTTTGGCTTCACCTTCTACACGCCGTCGCCAGGCTTCAGACGGATTACCTCTGGAGCTGGGCAGTGGCTAAAGGCAGAGGGGATCCAGGACAACCTTTCCCACCTACTCTTCAGCTTCGCTTCTGACGCGCTATCGCCAGGCCTCGGACGGACTACCTCCATAGCCAGGCAGCGGCTAAGGGTCGAAGTGGTCGAGGACCATCTCTCCCGTATATTCTTCGGCTTCGCCTCCGACGCGTCGTCGCCAGGCTTCGAACGGATTACCTCCGGAGTCAGGCAGCGGCTAAGGGCCGAGGGGTCAAGGACCACCTCTCCCATGTAGCCTTCGGCTTCGCCTATGATGTGTCATCGCCAAGCTATGGACAGATTACCTCCGGAGCTGGGCAGCACCTAAGGGCCAAGGGGGTCGAGGACCACCTCTCCCTTCTAGCCTTCGGCTTTGCATCTGACATGTTATCACCAGGCTTTAAACAGATTGCCTCTAAAGTCAGGCAGCGGCTAAGAACTCAAAGGACCACCTCCGGAGCTTGTCTCCAAAGGTTCTAGATGGACTTCTTTGGGTTGAAAATCTGGAACAAATTTGGAAGAAGGCCCTACCAACGTGAACCCGAGGAGTACGCGATGACCGAGAATGACGGGGTCACCACTGCTTTGCCCGACCCTCATTAGTTACCCTACGTGTCTACCACTCCCAGATTTCTAAGGCCACCTCTCCCTTGGATGGAACGAAACCGGCTATGATCTATGCAAAGGCTCGGTACCTCGGTCATCCAAAAAACTAGCCATCGCCTACGAAGGAGATGAAGAAGCATGGCTTGAAAGCACGAAGGCACATAGACATGCGGTCCCCTGCTCGAAGGATCCCCTTACACTTTGACCCAAAAGGAGATACAATCACCCCCAAAGGTCCAAATTATATTATTAAACAAATCATGCCTCTGGAGGATGAGTACAAAGAAGAAAATAGTACAAAGGCCGCTACGGAGGAGACAGACCCTGAAAGAGCAAACCAGGGGGAGAAAGAGTACAAGGTGACAAAATACAACTATGGCCCACGGCGTGGCCATAGTCGAATGGCAAAATAGGGATGTCCACAAAGCACCCCCCGAAGGCCACCTTCGCCTCCTACAAATCCAGGTAGGGGCTGCACATGGAGAAGCGTATGCACTTCATCTGCGGCCTGCCGCCATGGAAGCTGATGCAGTAGCCGGCCCCCAAGCTATCAGAAGAAGAAACTGAAGGAGCCACCGTTGGGGCCTCCTCCCACTTCTTCCCGGCCCCCTCCCTCACTATCGAATCCTGCTCCTCCTCATCACTCTCCCTTGGCAAGAGATCCCCATTGATCTCCTCCTCATCATCGAAAATATCGATGATCTTGACAGACGTGGTCTCCCGAACCAGGGGTTGGGTAGGGGCGATAGGCAGCAGTCCACCCCGCCGAGATGGAAGCCAGATGGCCATTGGCGCCACCGCCGGTGGCCGAGATGGCCCAGCCCTTGTAGAAGCAGTCAAGATCATTGACATTTCCGAAGAGGATGGGGAGGAAGATGATGCCATATCCAAAGTCAAGTTGAGTGCTCGCTCACAGGGCGGTGGTAAATCCAGCCAACTGGCCACGTACGTCAAGGAGGAGAAACGGAACCAACACGGCGTCGCTCCATGGTGTCCCTCATTAATTTCTGGGGGCCCGTGGCCATACCCCGGTCGTTCCACCGACACATGGAAACATCCCACGTCAACACCTCATTTTCTTGCACGATTCTCCCATCACGTTAATGACCTAGACTCCTTTCAACGCATGCCAGGGGTGTGGGCACAAGACCCTAAATGAACCCATGCATTATCCAGTTATAACGTGCCAGTGACACATCCCATCCTACCGTCCTCAAACTGGTGAACGTGGGGATTCCCTGATCCCACACGTAATCCCCCACTCTGAAAAACCCAAGTGGCGAGAAGACCCATCACCAAAAAACTCCGAAGAATCTAAATCGGCCTCGGCATGGACTCCGACCTCGGGTCCCAATACCGCATACACCAACTCCAACAGGCTTTGGAGTGTGCCTCCTCTGCTAATACGTCTTCAGTCTTTGACTTTGACTCCAACGCCTGCTGCACCTCCGACCCTAGCATGTCGCCACTACCAATGCACTAGAGGTGTTTTTTAGTACTTCATTACTTTCATTGACAATTTTAGTAGATATGGTTACATCTATTTAATGAAGCACAAGCAGACAAAATCAGATGCGGCTTATGTGTGCCTAGGATGTTCAACACATATAATGACGTCACAGGTGAAGTAACAAAAGTAATACTTTTATAGCATAAACGTTAAACTCTTACTACAATTGACATATATTGTCTTTTATGTAGATATCTGCAGCAGAACAGAAACACTGGTGCACAACAACACCATAGGCAACCGACCGGGAGACACGCGCCTAAAACCTCACAATCTCATCTTGATAGTCTTCAACATCTTCACTCATTGAGCAGCACCATACATGTCGCATGGTATAGGAAAAATAGCAAGTGTGAGCACATGACGCGCTTAGCAAGTGTGAGAAAGATAATGATATGTAGGCTTTCAACAAGAATAGGTTAACACATGGTATATTTGTCTAAATGTGAATAATGAAAAGATATTTGGACTCAAAAAGCATTAAACAATTATTTGGAACATCCGGTGTTCACCTTTTTGGCCACGTTTGTCCTTCTCAATTGGGTTTTGATTTGGACTAACATGTGATGAATTACTTAGCTCTGGAGATACATTTTTGCTTGTCTATTGATATGCAGGTGCTGGATGCAATTTGACGGTCGACGACGGGTGATCGGAGCCAAGTGGGGTGCTTAGTGCCGAACGATCAAGGAGACCGAGCGGAGTCAGGGGTGATCCTAGCTACACACATGAAGATCAAGCAAGGAATGGGATGAAGGTTGGTAAAGACGATGTGTTGACAAAGTCAAGCAAAAGGGATACCGGTGCGAGTGACATGGCTGCCTGAGGGATCGGGAGTGAGAGAGACTTGCTAGCGGTCAAGATCGCAATGCAGGAGACACGCATCAACATCGGGATGCTTGCTTGAGAGCAAGTCAAGCAGTGACAAGTCACACTTTGAGAAGCGTGCGAAGCGGTTTCACGGTTTGACCTCAAAACCATAGGAGGATGGAGTGCACGTGGCATCACCGTGAAGCTAGCATCAAGGCGAAGCTAAGTCGTGAAGGTGTCACGGCCGTTCGATGGATGGAGCAAAATTCGGATCAAAATGCCCCTATGGTAGGTGGGAGACCATTGTTAGCAAGGGGTAATTTGGGAACAATGATGCTTAAGGGTTAAGTAACCCCTCTAGGCCTATAAATAGAAGGGGTTGGCTAGTGGTAACCGTTAAGCCAGCCATTTGAGATCCAAGAGATAGGCTTTAGGAGAGAGGAGACGATAAGCTTAGCTTTATAATAGGTTAGAGCTTTTTGAGAGGAAAAATTTCTTGTAATCCTCGTAAAATAGGGTTGACCTCTAAGATTAATGAAGTACAAGTTTCTCTATTCGCTCATTCTCACCTCCACATTTCCTTGCGAGCTTGTCTTTTGGCTTGTGATTTTTGTTTCTCCTTTTTGAGCTTAAATTTTTAGCACCATGCGAGGTTGATCTTCTTATTGCTAGGGGCATAAAATGTGTGTACAATAGTACAAATTTCGGTATTGCATTCCTTGCCTCTAAGTCATCAACTTTATGATCTTTCTTGTCCGATGCCTATCTTTTAGTCTTCTTTGTAAAGTTTTAAGCTTTTTGTGACAAGGATCATAGATTGACTTTATCGATCCTTGTGTTCATACTTTATCCACAAAGTCACAAGGTTTCAGGCTTCTCTTGTATTTCTCTCATTTTGCTTTCACTTTCTTTTTTGTTGAGGAGCATTGAGTGATCAGGTAGGAGAAGGCCATCAAGTTTCGCAAGAAATTTTGTGAGGTGCCTATTCACCCCCCCCCCCCTCTAGTCGTTGTGTTCGGTCCTACATCAAGAAAGTTTGGAGCCTGGACTGCTGTTGCTGCAGCAGTGCTTCCTGGACTTAAGGTTGCTGATTAATAGCCTACACCAAGCCTTGGAGAATGGTCATCGCTTGGTTGGCATCCATCAGAGGAGGCGGGGTGGAAGATCACGCTGGTTGGCATTGTTGTCATTGACGTTGTCGTTGTTGGTGTTGCCACGCCTAGTTTTCATCATCTGTTGGTAGCCAAGGTACGAGCGGGGGAACATAAGAGAAAAGCAAGGGTGGAAATAAGAGACAAGAACAGACAAGAACAGATATAGCACGAGAGAAAGAAGGGACCCCCAACTATTATCATATTATTAACTGATGCAATGTAGAGGAAGAACCCCCACATTACACCAACACTCATGCCATGATCCAACTTATAACAAGGCTCACATTACAGACACAAGCAATGACCACAGACTCAACAAATGACATATACAACTGAAATAACTGAGGCTAAACGATTTATTCAGCTAAGGACATCCTCCTAGCTCGACACTGCACCTCACCTGCTGCACATGCTGGACCTGCTGGAGCCTCTAGATGAAGCCTCTTACGCGACGGGGAATGGGGTAGTGCAGCCACGAGTCTCTTAGGAGCCTCCTCAGGGAACTGGTTGGGATCCTCCAGCAGGTTGCAGATGCTCTGCTCCTGCTCTGCGTGACACTGATGTATATCCTCCAGCTCTGTCGAGCTCAGCGTACAGGGTGGCAATGAGGTGGACTTGCTCTCTCAGACATCCATCCAAACTGCGGGAACATGTCAAATTGAGTGAGATGGAGGACCTATCTGTTCACCCTGTAGAGAACAACAGAGCCTAATGGGCGATGTCCTATATCCTAGCTTCGAAGGTAGCTCTAAGGGTGACGGCAGAGTGAACACGGCGAACCCGGAGAATACCATTGTTAGTGGTCTTCTCAAAGATGGTCACCTCCACTGACCAGGAATAACCACGGCCTCTGAGCAGAACTCTCACTCCCTTGTAGAGTGGAGCATTATGGTAGCCTAGACCCTGAAGCATGTACCATAGAATGCAGGCGAAATAGTCATCGAGCTGTCCATCAGAGTAGAAGTTGGTAGGGGGTTGGTGCGCCTAGACAGCACCAATAGGGATCTCCTGAACAGGAACTAGCACACAGTTGCATGGGGTGATCTTTGTGTGGGCCATCTAAAATTTAGAAGAAGGTAGAAAATTAGTAACAGTTTTATAAAGAGCAATAGGCAGAGTAAGGAAAAACTAAAAGAATTTTTTTTTACAAAAGTAGTTTGTACAAACATAAGTTCTTAACACGTCCTTTCAATCTAGGTTGCATCCTACGGTCAACACGGCTTTGATTCTACTTCTGTAACACCCAGTATTGAAGGAACAAAACCAGGTACAACACATGTATACCATGATCAAGTTTCCATACACGCGATACAACATAAGTATATCATTACAGTGCCATTATTACAGTAACGTTATTAACATATTATAAAAGGACCCAAGGGTCCAAAAGAAAAATGCAATGAAAAAAGAGAGCTTCAGCGCCATAGGGTCTTCCATCTTTCACAAGCGTCAACTGGGGGCACACCAGCCTGAAACAGGAGGTCCGGGTCGAAGTCGTCCTCATCGAAGGATGTAGCTTCATTGACGGCTTTTGAACAGGAAAGGGAACCAAGAAAGGGGACAATGGGTGTGAGTACATAATATGCTCCGCAAGTGTAGGGAAAACATGCTATATGGCTTAAGTCAAGGAAATGTTAGACATTGGTTAACTGCACTAAGAAACTATGAACTATAACTCTTACAACAGGCATCCTATTTACTAAGTGTGAAGACATAATAATATCAAGAACGAATGACTCATCGGATTCCATCCGACTACCAAGACTCACAAGGTAATCCCATTACCCGGCTACCCAACCATACCAAAACCCTAATCCCAGCTAATTAAGAAGAAGTCCAAGCCGCTCTTGACCATGAGCATGGCTGATCAATAAGTTTTATACTCTGCAAAGTTTGCACAGCTTTCCCCACGAGTGATTCTCGTGTTACTTCACACTTCCAGGGTGTGGAGTTGGGGTCTCACTACAAGGCCTTTATAAGCTCCCGTTGACTTGTAGGCACCCACCAAGGTTTGATTGCTAACAGTGATTCTATTACTACAAAAGCCCCCTCTTGTGCCACTCAACCACCCACTAGTGCCCACACAATCAAAGGGGTGGCTAATTAATTGGCCATACCATACCCATATAAGCCTCATGGTTGTGCGGTTTAGACTGGTTACATGCTTTAAGAACCAGTCCTTAGAATCCCACATAGGAACAACCACAAACCAACTGTGCATTACCCGCACACGTGCATTCTGGCACCATCATCACACAAACATCCTATTATGATCCATATACAATGTTGCTACAAAATTACCATACCCAATTCATGTTGCATAGGCATTAGTGAAGATTAACATTTACCCAACCATGACAGCACTAGCATAACTACCCATCATAACCCATGATTCATTAACGGCGACAAGGATAATCATACATAATCTAGAAATAGGGATTCCAATTTAAACAAGCATGCAATGAAGGATAAACAACCACATAAATATCCTAAAATAGGAGCAAGATGTTCAAGGACACTTGCCTTCAGCTGAGGATTTCTTGAAGTCTTCAAAGGCTTGATCTTGCAGGTTCCCGAACTAATCACATTCTAATTGACATATTGGAAAAGCATACAAGGAAAACTACTAAGAATAGTATACTAAATAGTACTAAAACTAGGTAAAAACCCTATAAAAAGATTCTACATGCTGCTACAAGAATTTGAATGTGAAAATTGCCCAAATCAAAGCTACTAGCACAAAGTTATAAGCTTTTGAAGTTCTAGGGGCTTTCCTGCAAATATTTTTTTGATTGCAGAGAATAAAACTATTAATTTTTATACTGAAAAATCCTGATTATGATGTCATAAAGCAAAAAGGAAATATTTTCTATTGAAAAACCCACGAAAAAGGTTCATGGGTCCATAGACTGCAGCCTGAAAGCAGGTACACGGTCCACAGTGGACTGGTTACACATGAGTGAAGGGGTATGTGATCTGTGCCGCTAGATATTGATCGGATGACCAAAAATTGATTGGGGGGAAGAACTCAGAACGGGGGCACTGGGTGTGGCCGGCGGTCGGCTAACAGCGGCGGGTGGCTGGAACTTCACCAGAGTGACGCAAAAAAGCGCCTCTGGCCATGGATTTCGATGGGGGGATGCGTAAATGAAGAGGAGGTTGCGGGGATCAATCTCGATGTGGCAGATAGGGGTGGTGGGTGGCCGACAATGATGAGAGGCAGCCGGCGGGGCTTGAGCTTGATGTCGCAGTGCTCCAGGGGTCGAACGATGCCAAGAAGCGACCGGGAGCTTCTCTGGTGACCCTGCGAATCCGGAGAATGGGAGAAAAGGGGTTAGAAGGGCTCGACCATGGAGAAAAGAGCGAAGACGGAGCTCTCACTGGAGTTGAAGAAGAAGACAATGCTGATGGTGAATCCAAGCGAGAAACGGGGTGAGAGTGTGTGGAAAAGGTGCAGAATGTCACCAAGAAGAAGGAGGGCGGCTTATATGCACGAGAGGGAAAACGAATCGGCTGGGGATTGGAGAAAATTGCCAGCGGCCTTAATGGCGTTAAATGCGGTGGTTTTTGCATTTTAGAGGGGTAAAGGATGGGGAAACGGCTGGGGATATTTGATTGAGGGGAGAGGATCATGGCCACGACCTTTAATTGAAGGGAAACGGCACAGGGAGGCGCGTATTTGAAAGGGCGGCAGGATTTTTTTGGGGGCAGAATCCACGGTGGGAGGAAGAAGAAGGTGAGTCAGGTGGGCGGCTTGGCGACTCAGCTCAGGCAGTGCAGCTCCAGCTGGTCCCGTGAGGCAGAGAGAGCGGTGGGATGGGTCAGCTTAGGTGCGGGGCAGCCTGGCTCGGTGCCCAACGGGAGAGGGAAGGGAGAGGAGGGAAGGGAAGAGTTGGGCCAGGGAAGGGAAACGGACTGGAACCCTTTTTTATAATTTAGAAAAGCTTTTCTTTTATAAATTTGAACAATTTCCAAAAGAGGTTTAAATGAGTGCCTTCTAGTGAACTTTTGCAAACATTTTATGGGAAGGGAAACGTACTGGAACCATTTTTATAATTTAGAAAATCTTTTCTTTTATAAATCTAAACAATTTTCAAAAGAGATTTAAACGAGTGCCTTCTAGTGAACTTTTGCAAACATTTTCTATGCATAAAATCCTATTGCAACTACTGCAACATGAGTGCAACAAACTTAATTATAACCTATGACAAATTTAAATTTAGAAATTAATTTTGTCTATATGAACAAAATTTGCAACTCCTATTTTAATTCTAGAAAAAATTTCCATGGCGACCCTCACCTTGCCGCCAAATGACGCCGCCGGCCATGCTGCCACAGAAGGCTCATCGGAGTATGCGCCCGCCACCTATGTTGCCTTTTTATTTGATTCTTCGTGGGCCCTAAGCTTGCAAGAGATTATTTTGAAATTTAGTAATTTTTTGGATTTTTTTTCTCCTTCTGATGCAGCTCGGCCAAGATACCTGTTGTCGATGCTGCAGATCCAGGCAGCTTTGACTTCAGGTACGTGATTTCGGAGCAAGAATTGTAATTTGTTGCTTGACTTTTGGGACAACGACTTGTGGGTTTGTCTGAAACGGTTGATTCCGGTGAACAGGTGGGTTGTTCTTGGGAAATCGGACATCGTCTCGGCGGATTTGGCTTGCTCTGATTGTGGCTTATCACCTCTCAATCGCGTCCGTTCCGAGATCTCCCGCTCACTCGCTAGTGCTCAGGCTAGATCAAGCCGGAGCTGAGAGGCGAAGGCCAGCCAGAGGTTGTTGAGGTCCAAGGGAAAGGGGGTGGTGAGGCCGAAGATCTGGCTAGCTTCTTCCTTGGCCACTTCTCCCTCCTCCCTCCATGCCACCGCCCTGCCGCTACCTGCGAGAAACCGGTCCCTGGCGGCTACCACATCTGCCGAGACGCTCTAGTCGGATCGTGGCTGTGGGACCAGGGCAGTATGGCTGGCTGCAGAGTGGTGGAGATTGGCCTGCTCGCACGCGCCTCTAAGCAGATGAAGACTGGGACGACCGCCCACACAAAAGGCTGCGGCATCATGCGGAGGTGGTGGCGGCCTTCGATGACCCACAACCTCGAGATCCGGTGGCCCACGTTGAACCGCACCCTCCAAATTAATGTTAGCGTCCAAAAGCAGCCTGAGCAGCATATGGCACTATTGTGACACGCTCGGGACTTGATTTGGGTTAATCTGAGGGCGAATCGACAAGAAATCACGAAGAATCAAGGAAGAACAGAATGGGGGAAAACTGAGGCGAGCGCTATATTCATTAGTGTTCTTGGGCTAAGACATAATGGCATAGAGTTCCAACTCATGACGTAACGGTGGTTATACACCTACATCCTTATTACAACAATAAACGAGATTACAGGAAGAAATTTATGCTTAAGCTACCTTAGCTATCCTAACTCAGTTCAATAAGTGTTTACCTGCCAAAAATAATTATAGCAGTGCTATAATAATGGATGAAGTCTCGGTAGCCACCCGATGTGGGCAAAGTGGCATCTTTCATCCTCCAGCATATGATGCTACTTACTGGTCGTGACATATTTTCTCTCTTGCCCTCAAGTGTTGAAGCCTAAGGAAGCTGGATTACTAGTTGAGCCTACAGATCATCTGTTAGGATATGGGTCTTAAGGCTACCACTTGTGAATGATGCTTCTATAAAAGGAAAGGAAGACAAATTTGATGAGACTTTTATCTTCTCAAGTAGCCTCATTTGGAGGAGTGTTTTTTTTACTGCACAAGCCGTTGTGTGACAACACGATCCCCTCTGAGCATGACCTTTATCTCTAGCACTTCCACTAGAGTTTCTTTGATTCGGCCGTGAGAATCCACTAGAGGCAAGTCTGCAGAGGGAATAGCATGAGAACTAATGTGTTTCTTTAGTTGGCTAATGTGGAATATAGGGTGAATTTGAGCCTCATTAGGTAGCAGCAATTTGTATGCCACTCTTCCCACTTACTGTAGAATTAAAAATGGTCCATGGAACTTTGTTGCCAGCTTGAGAGATCCCCTTAGCACAAATGCAGTTTGTCTGTAGGGTTGTAACTTCAAGTAAATCATATCACCAACATTGAATTCTCCTTCAGTTCTTTTCAAGTCAGTAAACTTTTTCATTGGAGCTTGAGCTTGTGACAAGTTGATCTTCAATTTGGATATTGTTTCTTGCATATCAGTGAGGAACTCCATAGCTGGGCTCTCAGGTCTTGGTACTGAGATTTCATTGATCAATGGTGAAGCATAACCATATAGAGGCTGAAAAGGGATGCACTTCAAAGAAGAGTGGTAATTGGTGGTATACCACCATTCAGCTAAGGACAGCTAGTATGACCACCTCTTGGGTTCTTCGAATGCCATACATCTGAGATAAACTTTCATACATTGATTTACTCTTTCTGTCTGGCCATCGCTTTGAGAATGATGGGTAGAGCTAAGGTGCAATGAGGCATTCAGATGTTTGAAAGGTGCTTGCCAGAGATCACTGAGGAACACTCTATCCCTATCTAAAACCATTGCTGCAGGAAGCCCATGCAACTTAAAAATGTTGTCCATAACAGATTTGCCACAGTACTAGCAGTACATGGATGGCTTAATGGAATGAAATGGGCATACATTGTTAGTCTATCAATAACTACAAGTATCACATCTTTTCCATTGGATTTAGGTAAACCTTCAACAAAGTCAAGAGAAATATAGGACCAGGCCATATCAGGGATTAGGAGGGGATCTAAAAGCCTAGGATAGAAGCATTGCTCCCCTTTTGCCATTTGACAGACTGGACAAGTTGTGACAAAAGATTCTACTGACCTTTTTAACCCTTTCCAGTGGAATAGCCTCTTGGTCCTTTGGTAGGTGGCAGTAATGCTAGGATGTCCCTGTAGAGTTGATGAATGCATTGCCTGCAGAATAATCCTTTGGACTTCCTCATCTTGACCCACACGAATTCTCCCTTGATACCTGAGGATGTCAGCATGCAATGTGTATGCAGAGTTGGGGTCAGGGGTAATTGCTAGTTGAGCTATGAGTTTGAGGCATTAAGTGTCATTGCTCTAACTTTTTATAATTTCAGAAATCCAGAGTGGTTGCACTGCTATTAGAGCTGAACAACTGAGGTCAACTCGTGAAAGGGCATCTACCACTTTGTTTTCTCTTCCCTTTTTATATTCCACTTCATAGTCTAGATGTATCAATTTTAACATAAGCATATGCTGGATTCCTTCAGCCAGCCTTTGGTCAACAATATGTCTCAAGCTTTGTTGGTCTTTCCTAATGATTAGCTTAGTTCCAAGGAAATAATGTTTCCATTTCTTGATAGCCTCTAGGATAGCCAAATCTTCAAGGTCATAGGTTGAGGTCCTTTAGTTGTTTTACCAAGAGCCCTACTGAAAAATGCAATTGGCTTCCCCTTTTGCATTAGGACAGCCCTAATCCCTAACCCACTAACATCAGTTTCTAATGTAAATGGCAGTGAAAAGTTGGGCAATGTAAGAATAGGTGCCACAGTAAGCTAGTGCTTTACCTCTTCAAATGCCTTATGATCTGGGCCCCATGCAAAGGAATCCTTCTTGAGCATATCATGGAGAGGTCGACAAATGAGTCCATAGTTCCTAATGAATTTCTTGTAGTAGCCTGCAATCCGTAAGAAACTTCTTAGTTCAGTGACAGACCTAGGGATTGGCTACTTGTTCACTGCTTCCACCTTGGCTTTGTCAGTTGATAGTCCATTTTCATCAATCACATGGCCCAAATACTCTATCTGCTGTACAACAAACGTGCATTTAGTTCTTTTAGCTTTGAGCTGATTATCTAGCAATGCTTGCAACGCAATTGATAGATATTGCTTGTGTTCCTCCATGGTCTTGCTGTAAATCAATATGCCATCAAAGAATATCAAGACAAATTTTCTGAGAGAAGTAGCAAATATATGGTTCATCATTGCTTGAAAAGTTGCAGGTGTATTTGCTAAACCAAATGGCATAACAAGGAATTCAAAGTGCCCAAAATGTGTTCTAAAGGCAATCTTTGGTATGTCTTCAGTCTTCATGAGCACCTAATGAAATCCAGACCTTAAATCAAGTTTGGAAAAGATTTTTCCTTCATGAAGCTCATCAAATAGGTCATCAACAACTGGAATTGGATATTTATTTTGATAGTTTGGTCATTCAGCTACCTATAGTCAATGCAAAATCTCCAGCTCCCATCTTTTTTCTTTCCAATATTGAAGGTGAAGAATATGGACTCTCACTAGGTTGAATTAGCCCTTGGTCCAATAATTGTTTGACAAATTTCTCCACATCATCTTTTTAGTAATAACGTATTCTATAGGGGCTAATATTTAGGGGCACAGTTCCAGGTCTAAGTGGAATTGCATGAGCACAATTTCTTCCAGGTGGCAGTCCATATGGTTCACTGAAGACTTCAGAGTATTCAGAATGTAGCCTTGAGATATCCTCATCCTTTAGCTCCCTTTCTTGGTCTCCATCTATATGTCCACTGATGTGTAAGACATCCCACTGCTCCCTTGTGCAGTAGTTTCTCCAAGCCCTTTTGTTCAATTTGTCCCCCCAATTCAGACTATAAGCAGTCCTGGAATTGCACTTGCTTGTGCCCTTCTTTAGTGATAGTTAAGACTCTCTTCTTCAAATCAAGGCTAATTGAGCTATGTTGGAAAATCCAATCACAACCAAGGATCATACCATAACTCCCTAGCTCCAGCAGTTGGAATTGGTCTTGGATTTTTTTCCTTGTAAACATGGAGATTCCATGTGGGGTGAAACCTCCAGAAAGAAGCTCACCACCCTCAGCCACCTTAACCTTTTGTAGAGGGGTGTGCTCAATGTGACAATATGCCTTGTTGGCAAAAGTAACGTCCAAAAAGCTATTTGTACTCCCACTATCAACCAGTGCAGTTCCTCTTTTTCCTCCCATGATCAAGGGCAAGCATAAGGTAGCTACATTTTTTGTTCCCTGGATGGCTTGTTTTGAAATGTGCATCAATGGGGAGTTTATGGGCAGGTGGTCTTGTTCAGGGAAAAAATTATCGCCGATAGAGATGCCGATAAACCCGATTTTCCCGTTTACCGGTGGGGCCCGATTTTTTTTTATGCCGGCCAAACTTTTCAGATTTTTTGAATTGTCACCGGCTCACACCACGCCTACTATTTCAGCCCGGCCCACAACACGCCTCCACTCCAAGTCTCCACCAACCCTAGCTCTCTCAATCCCCAATTCCCCAATCTCCACCCGGCTCTATTAGACCGGCCGCCGGCGCCGCCGCTCAGCTTTTGCCTCTGGTTGCCTGGCCGCCGACCATCAATCCATCGTCCTCGTCCCGTTTGCGAGCTCGCAGGCGGCTTGCCGGCTTCTGCGGTGCGCGCGACGCGCCATGTGTGGTTAAGGCCGAGCGCCCCTGCGCCCGACGCCCGAGCGGCGAGCAGAGACGAGCTCTGGGCGAGTTGGCGCCGAGCTAGCACTGCTGCGAGCGGGACGGCGAGCGGCTCGCGGTGGCGACTGCGAGCGGGACGGCGAGCAATAGGGCGCACCGGCGGTGCGACGCTACTGGCGAGACGGCGAGCTCGGGCGGGGTGGCGCTGCTGACGACTAGTGAGACGGCGAGTAGGCAGGGCGGGCGCGGGGCTGCGCTGCTCACTGCTCAGCGGCCAGCGCTCAGTGCTCTCTTCTCAGCGCGACAGCGCCCAACGCTCTCTGCTCAGCGCCAAGCCCGTGCACTAGTGACGTGCTCTCTGGTCTCTGCTCGCTGCTGAGCCCCTCTGCTCTCTGCTGTGCACTGCTCTACTGCACTCGGCCATCGGAGGAGTCTCTAGTGTGTTGCGATGGTCATAGAAGGTGAGGGAGGGATGGATCGAGGCAAGGGTGCCGCCAGCGCATCATCCACCAGTGGTGCTGCTGGTAGGAACACGGCAACAGATGGCGCTGTTGAGGTGGTCACTCAAGGAGGTAGTAACCTATTATTAGCACTTGCAATGTATTGATTGTATTCATGAACAACAAGCACTTAAATATGTTTTGGCTCATTGATCATTTGATGGATATAAGGATGACAAAGGTAGAAAGATATAACCATTCACATTTGTTTGGTAACTATGTTCCTATTTTATGTGCATATCATCATATTTGTTAGCGGCTATATTATCTCTTTTATCTGCATATCATCATATTTGTTAGCTGCTATATTATCGCTTTTATGTGCATATCATCATATTTGTTAGCGGTTATATTATCTCTTACACATATGTTCCTATTCTTGTATGGTACTGTAGGGAGACGAGTGAAATTAACAGGAACCATTGAGAACCCTTGGAGCCATGGTGAGCCTCTTGGCAATGGCTTTAGCTGCAATTATTGCCCTGCTCGCATTAAGGGTGGAGGTGTGAGCCGTCTCAGGGAGCATTTGGGCGGATTGTCTGGGAATGTGGCGTCCTGAAAAAATGTGCCTCTTAATGTTAAGACATTAATGACGGATGAAGTGGCAATCCGGAGAGTAAGGAGGAAACGAAACAAGGACCTTAGTCTCTATGTTGAAAAGGAGGTTATACAAGCAAACAGAGATTTGGTACTTTTGGCAGGGCAAGAATTCCTCCTGATGAAGCTGGGTAGATTGAGATGGCGGTGAGAGAGTCATTGAGGGAACATGCCAACACTTTGCCTTTTGGTAAGACTACTGGAAGTGGGTCTGCTAGTTGTTCAGCTAATCAACAAAGTACACTTGACAAGTAAAGGCTTGTATAATTGAGAAATTGATGTTGAATGCAATAGTACTAGTGTATTTACTTTTGTTTTTTTGTGCATGATTGTACGGGTTCTACCTAAGTCAAAGTGTTTCACAAGCTCCCTTTGACATAGATTTGGCACGCAGCAGGGCACAAGCGCAGCCTCGGGTGGACATTATGCTCATGGGGGATGGCAAAAAGAAGCTTGGGAAAGCTTTGGCCAAGTGGTTTCATGCCAATGATATTCCAGGACGGAAAGCAGATTGTCCATACTTTCGATCAGCTATTAAATTAGCCCAATAACTTGGAGAAGGAGTGCACATTCCTAATGGAAGAGAAATAAATGGCCCATTTCTGGATATGAACTATGAAGACATGGAGGCTCACATGGCTGAATTCAAGGATGAATGGGATGACTATGGAGTTACCATCATGTGTGATTCATGGACAGGTATATACTTGTATAATTGAGGAAATAAAATTGAATGCAATTGTATTTATGCACTTCTGTTTTTTTTTTTTTGCATGATTGTACAGGTCCTACCATGATGTGCATTATTAATTTTATGATCTTTTGCAATGGATGCATGTTCTTTCACAAGTCTATAAATGCAACTGGTTCTATCCAGAATACAGATTTTATTTATGATTGCCTTAAAGAGGTGGTTGTTGAGGAGATTGGGGCTAAGGTTGTCATTCAAATTGTCACAGATAATGGCTCCAACTACAAGAAAGCATGTCAGCAGCTCATTGCTCAATATCCACATATTACTTGGCAGCCATGTGCAGCTCATACTATCAATTTGATGTTGAAGGACATAGGATGTTTTCCAGAGGTCACGGAAGTCGTGGACAGTGCAAAGCGAATTTGTAGATTCTTTTATAACCATAACAGGTAAATACTTGTATACTTGAGAAATTGGTGTTGAATACACTTGTACTTGTGTGTTTACTTTGGTTTTTCGTTTTCAGGCTGCATGCTATGATGAGGGAGCAGATTGGTGGAGAGTTAGTTCGGTGGAATGCCACCAGGTTTGGTACAGTTTTCATCTTCCTTGAAAGTTTTTGGGACAGGCAAGATAAGTTTAAAGCATGGATGGTGTCTGATGAGTGGACCAACAGTGCGTGGTGGGATGAAGAGGACCATGAATTCACATATGATTGTTTGACAAATAGAAGATGGTGGAGTGACATGGAATTGGTGTTGAAAGCTATCACACCAATATACTCTGTACTTCGCTTTGCTGATCAGCAAAAAAGTGCATCTATATCTGGATTCCTTCCAAAGATGTTGAAAGTCATAGATGACATATGTGCTACATTAAGCAATAAGGAAGATCTCCGTGATAGGATAATGGAAGTAATCAACACGAGACTTTCTTTAGTGCAAAGAGGTTATTTGAAGGAGAGGAGGCTCGACGATCAGCACTTAATGGCCGTATGAGTGCAGGTTTTGTTTTGTTTGTAGCTTTTTAATGGTGTCATTGCAAGTTTTTTTTATTACTTCTCTTGTTGTGATAATTATTTTGTCATTTATTGTAGTTGATTGGTGGGATTCATATGAGTAGAGCACGAAGAACTACCAAAGCTTGCACGGCGTATTGTTTCACAATGCATGTCCTCCAGTGGGTGTGAGTGAAACTGAAGCACATTTGCTATGTTTCATACCAAGTTGAGAAATCAGTTGGGTTACGATAAGCTCCATAAGTTGGTTTATGTCCACTACAATTTGAAGTTGCGCATCCAACATTTCGAAACTGACATGCAAAGCCTCCAAGAAATGCAAGGCTCTAAAGAAAGGGAGTCCGATCCTTGTAGCATCATGATGGATGTTGCCATGTATGATGAAGGCAATCCAATCATGGATTGGTTGTGCAACTCTAGGAGTGAGTCTGCGCCTATTCTTGATGAATATGTTGACAACGAGCCTGAATCCCCAAGCCCAAGTAGATTTCTTATAGAAGAGTTAGGAATGGATGAAGAAGAAGTGGCCATATTTAAAAGGAAGCTTGATTCTGGTAGAAAGGGTGGTAAGAAGAAAGGGAAGGTAGGATTGGAGGAAGATGAAGAAGGTATTGCGGACGATTTTGAGTTGGATTCTTCACAAGGTAGCCCAACTTATGCTGAATCAGGGGATAACAGTTCAGATGATGATGTAGGTTGTGGTACAAATGATAACTCAATTGCATATGTCACATTTAAATTCAAATTGATACCTATGTTACTTATATTTAAATTTGTAGGTGCTACACGTGAGCAACCAATCCCTATCCGTCCAAGATCAACAAGGCAAAAGAAACTCTCTATCAAGGGCCTCTATCTTAAAAAGGTTTGACAAACCTCTTGCCCTCGTATCTACACATTGAATTTCTATTTTCTTTTGAATCGTTTCCTTCCAAATTTGAGTATATGTCACTATTTGTAGTGATCCAAGCTGCCAAGAAGTATGGACGAAGTTAGTGATCAGCTCTGAGTATGTCACCATGTTGTCCTTTTGGTTTATGTGCTTGTAATATGTGGGACTATGGAGTAATGGCTGATTTAGTGATAAGATATTGAGCTTATGTGGTCCTGTTTTGGTTTATATACTTGTAATATTTGAGACTACGGACTGATGTTTATGTTGTGCATTTTGTTCAAACTTGTAATATTTGGGACTGCGCAAGTGTCACTTGCAATCCACAGACTATGGATTGATGCTAATGTTTCCTACTTTTTTCCAAACATGTTATATTTGAGACTATGTCAATTGTTATGTTTAAATCTATATAATGGACTATGCATGTGGAAGGACATGATCTTATATGATGTTTTGTGCACTTATCAAATGTAACATATTGAATGTGTGATATGGAAGTGTGATATTATCTCATTTATATATTATTAAGCGTTGTTTTCTATGTCAAATGGTTTGGATACAATATATATGATTTTTTAGAGAAATTGAGCCATTTTTTTCAAATTTTGTCTGAAAACTTTTGTCTATCACCGATAGAATTCCGATAAATCCGATAATCCTGTTTATCGCTAACCTCCGATATTTTTTTTTTATCAATAAGTTTTTCCTTGGTCTTGTTCCCATAATTGTTTTTCCTCCTTCTCACCATCATTGAAACAGACCTCATCTTGTTCCAGTGCCATAGCATGAGTTGAAGCTTGGTAGAATTTGCACTTGGTTTTATGTTTAGGTGTGTATGGAACTGAGCATTTCCAACAAGTACTAGGCTCTCTAGCCTTAACTGCAATGCTGGGATCTATTAGGCTTCTGCACAACTTCAATATTGGCAACTGGAAACCCCATCATCTATGTAGAATTTGCAATGAAAGTGGGTCTTTTTGCAGCAGTAGAAGGTAGATGTGTGGCCTTCATGCTTAGAGCAGCCTTCTCAAGGTCTTTTGCCACAATGTAAGCAACACTTAGATTATTGGGCTTATGTGGCTTAAGATAATGCTTGATAGGTTCCTTAAGGTCTCTAAAAAAGCATCTAACATAATAATCTTCATGAAGCCCAAGGTGCTGCCTTGGCATGCTGGCCCATAAGTTCTTCAAACTTATCAATATGCAAGGAAACTGATGTATCTTGTATGATGGAATGGAAATTTTCCACTAAATCAAACATGTTGTGCTCCGCAAACCTATTACACACCATTGTGCAGAATTATGCCCATTTAACATGCTTTGCAGATAACCTCAAGCCACACCACTAGTGCTTAGCCCTACCTGTGCAGTGCAAAGTGGCTAAGGAAACCCACATGTTTGGTGGTATGCAAGCAAGGTCAAAATACTTCTCACACTACCTTGTCCATCCAATAGGATTATCACCTTGGAATCCTGGGAAATCCAGTTTGGGCCTAGAGATGGATAGGCTAAATGACCATTCATGTTGCCTGTGCTCCCATTTATCCTGATGAGCCCACTGGATTGATTTGGCATTTTCATAGTGTCTAGCATGTGGAGAGATGTAAGTAGGGTGGGAATACATCTTGGTTTGAGCGTGAGTAAAATGATGTGCATGTCTATCAGGAATCATCTCAACCTCTATGTGTGCCTGTGTAAACATATCCAAATGTAGTACTGGGAGGGGAATGCACATGCTCACCCAGATCACCATGACCCTCAGTCTGAAACTTCCCATAAATCTCTCCCTTCAATTTGTTTGTGACTTCCTTTTCTATTCCTTCAAGCAACTCTCCTTGCTGTACTTCTTCAACCACTCTCTCCAAACCTGGCTGCACAATCGGTTTGGGTTTGCTAACAAACTCCCTCATTGTTGTCCGAATGGACTGTGTCTGCTCCTGCATTTGAGTTTGAATCGAATGCATTTTCTCCTGCATTTGAGTCATGTGAATCTCCATGTTGCCCATCCTTGATTTCAGATCTAACATTTCATCCTGTCTCAACAAACCCCAAATTTAGATCTAACATTTCATCCTGAATAGTCTCAACAAACCCCAGACTCGAGCTGTCAAGCACATGCAGATCATCAAGGTTGGTTACCGCCGTGGTTGAGGAAGCAGCTGCTGATGCCGTTGCCATTGCCGTTGTCTTGGTATTCGTCATCATCCTCACTGCGCAATGCAGATCGATTCAGAGATAGTCTCCTCCCTAACTTGTCCACACCATCGAATCTACCTGCACTTGGTTTAGAGATCGGTCAAGGGATTTTACACTCGGATGAACCAAGCAACCCAAACTCGAGTCTAAACCACAGCCAACACCACCGCAATTCAAATCATCTCGGTTCCCGGAATTTTACGCTCGAACAAATGCAGAGCAACCCTCACCGAAGACGACATTCACCGCCAATTTCCAAGAATCTGCTGAGCCCTGATACCAATTGACACGCTCAGGACTAGATTTGGGTGAATTCGAGGGTGAACCGATAAGAAATTGCGAAGAATCAAGGAAGAATAGAGTGAGGAAAACTAAGATGAACGCTATATTCATTCATCCCGAGTGTTCTTGGGTTAAAACATAATGGCATAGAGTCCCAACTCATCACGCAACGGTGGTTATATACGTCCATCCGTATTACAACCATAAGTGAGATTAAAGGAAGCAAATTAAGCTTAAGCTAGCTTAGCTATCCTAACTCAGTTCATTGGTTGTTTACCGGCTGAAAATAACTATAGCAGCGCGGTAAAAATGGATGAAGTCTCGGTAGCCGTCCGATGTGGGCAAAGTGGTATCTTCTGTCCTCCAGCGTACGATGCTACTTACCGGTCATGACACATTGCCTAGGGGAAGGCCATGAACATAGGTGTGATTGATCCTCTTCTTCTGTTGCAAATCAGCACATTGTGTTATGTACTGCATCATACATGGTAGTAATGTATTGCTACTGCTTTTGGTTAATTGTGGGCTAGGAACAGGCTGTTTAAAACTTAGATGTGATACTGGGTGTTCTTGTTTAGGTTGGAGCATTTATTTACTTCTCATTTTTTTTGGTTGAAATAAAGTTTGCAACTCTAAGCCATCGAGCGCGCATGTCTCCCAGCCTGCTACTGTTGCTCGTTCTCCGGCGGACCTGGCGTATAGCCTGACCTCCAGGCACCAGCAACCTTCCTCGAGCACTTGTGCCGTGCCACTGCAGGGACGGCGAAGGGAGAGCAGCGGACGCGATGGAGGCGACAGCGGTGCAGGAGTCCAAGGGGGCGGAGGCCGTTCAGTGAGGCCTTTTTTCCCTGTTGTTGTCCTTTCTTTCTGGACAGTTCGATAACCTTGCGCGGCTCGGGAACGCGACCACGTTTGGTGTTTAGCAGAAAGTGCGTATCGCTTGTGCTGCTGATGATCGGAAAGGATGCATGCGTAGGACATGAAAAAACATTGTTTTTCAAATTAGCATCGTACCGGTTTTCTCCGTAATCGAAACAAGGAAATAAGTAACTCAAAACAACGATCCTTGCATTCCATCATTTGTCCAAGCAAAAATTGTCAACAGGACACTAAAAAAACATGGCGTTGCCTGGGTGACATCCTTATGTTCTATATTGACTTCAGGACATTTCGAAATCATGGTTTTGTCTTAGGATACTAGAGGAGTAAAAGACCATTTTGCTATTAGCTTTACGACTATGAAAATTATTTTGTCCATGCATGGATTATAATTCATTCTAAAATTTTGCACAATGACACACTGTTTCATTCCCCATCCGTTCGACTTTTTTTTTCCAGATTTTTCAGGGAAAATTTGCAGAATGAAGCTAAGGGATAATGGTCTTTGGCCCCTCCTCCCGACAAAATCACGATCTCACAGTGTCCTAGGGCTAATATCAAACATACGAGTGTCCTACAGGTAAATCCACATTCTTTTTTATACTGGAGACAAATTTGCCTTTGTCAAAGATAATTTTTTTTCTATTTGGATTCTGAAAATTTTACAGTGTTCTCATTTATTTTTTAATGAAGGAATGTCTTCATTCTAGCCTTTGTATAAGACATGCACCAAACCATTAATTTTTACAAAGTTTGAGCCATAGGCTCAAGAAAGAAATGCCAACAAATGGCACCAAAATAGAAGTTTTATACATAAATAAAGAAAACTCAAGAACAAATCCAATTATTAACATCCGCCCATGCTTTCTGCTGGGGATACGGAAGCAGTTGGCAAAACTGGCTAGGGAACTTGGACAAAGATGGCAGAAGCGCACGCACACAGATGTTGCTCTCTGGTTGGCGAGGGAATGCAAGCAGCTGCTACAAGTTATAGCACGACAGAGAAGGCGCAGAAATGGCACCGAGCAATCCAACCTTCCAAGGATACAATCACTGTGTAGCTTTCACGACATCCCTGTCTGAAGAACGACGTGCAAATCAGCACATGATTGAGCGTGCCTGGACGTAGTTTTCGCTGCCAAACTTTGACGATCGCCATTGATCCCTGTCCATTATCCTGATTGGAACTGAACTGAACTGATCCAAGACAGCAGAGCAGGATATGTGTCCAGGAAACCAAGGACCTGATCCCTGAAATCCTGTCACAATTCTGCACCTAGGTTTTAGCCACATTGAGACAGGAACCTGTTCCGTTCCGCGCCGCGGCACGGATCGCATTCGGGTTCCCCCAGAATCTGAACGTTTTCGGTGGACGATTTTGTCACCCACCGGAAACTGAAAATCGAGTTCTGTTCTTCCTCCATGTGGACTTCCACAACGCCAAGAATCTTTTGAGGGGATGCAGCAGTCATGCTCCACACAATGAAAAGAAAAATCTCCAAAGAAGTGCTGTCTCCACTCTTTCACCCCCAGGTATTATTGATTCATTAAAAAACAGAGGCTGCAGATCTCACTGTATCTAAAGGGAGATCACCGAAAGATACGGTGAGGTTTGCCGTTTGCCTGGCCACTTTTGCACAAGCACCATTCTATTTCTTTTCCGCCACCGGATCTGGGAGCAACCCAGCTTGCTGGAACCATCAGGTATATGCTGCAGTTGTGTAGGCATGATCTGCTACTGTGAAAGTGTGCAGAAGGATTAAGGCCACACAGTGGATTGAATAGACATGCAGGAGGACCACTTTGTCTGAAGGAGATAGATAGCAACCCATTTCATATGTGCATTATCTGGCTAGGACCGCTGAGGTATTCGGTGTGAGATCCACAGTAATTCGAAGGTCACCAGATAGGGTACTAGAGCCATCCATTATTCCCTAGTAGCCTACCATTTTGGTCAAAGTTATCAACACATGAAAATCTTGAAGTTAGTAGCGAAAAAATCTTGAAGCATGTAGAGAGAAGTGCCTTTATGCTATAACAAAGGACTATCAAAGGTATATATGATCCCTTCTTCAAAACATAACTATACATTACTGATAACTGAATGCACATTGTGCATTATTTAACTCCCCACTGGATTAAGGATTTATACAGTTTTCTTTTCAGAGAGCGTAAAAGCGCTTCCAGAAGTAGATGTCCAGCGTTTCTCTGGCCTGACTGAACTGTGCTCGCATCATGGCTTCTCATCTTGTACAGTTTAAATGCAGATATTGTGAACTGTCCACAGCTTTGCGTCTCGGCTTCGCCTTGCGCCCTGCACTAAAGATGAAAACTGTATCAGATACATGTACAGTGCTGTGAGACCAGCTGTTTCAGCTACGATAAAATTGGCAATTTCATTTTCAGGAAGGGTAGCAACAACACCGTAATTTTTTCCTTTCATAGCTACTGCTGTTTGTACGGCAGAAATGCATAGGATATATGGTGTGCGCATTTCTGTCAGCTGGTTGATGCGGGCGTCTA
This sequence comes from Phragmites australis, assembly GCF_958298935.1. Classification (NCBI taxonomy): domain Eukaryota; kingdom Viridiplantae; phylum Streptophyta; class Magnoliopsida; order Poales; family Poaceae; genus Phragmites; species Phragmites australis. Next base: position 16,586,884 of record NC_084929.1, read on the forward strand.
TGAGGATCCTGAACTGAGACAGCCGAACACAAGAACAAGGTGGAATGCCGGTCGCAAGTTCACCGCCGAGGATTATTGCTTGCGACGGTGCGAGATCTATCATGCCAACCGACAATATTACATCAATCACAGGGTAGAACAGTGTCCTTACCAGATTATTCGGGTAATTGCCTGCATTTCGGCTGCGAAAACGATGTCACGCCATTTACGTGTTGCTAGAGATCGAATCCAGAAGTTAGTAGCGAAAACAGTTTAAGCTGAAGAAAATATCCATAGACTGGTCTGAGTTCTACGGCTTGGTACCTCTGTTGAAAGAATACTGAATTCCTGAGCTAAAATGTTACTGAAACACCATAAAGTAGCTAAAATTAAGCAAAGAGGAACTCAGATATGCAAGAGACATAGGAGAACATCAAAGCTACGAGCATGGATCTCACTTTTAAAAGTGAGAAGCACTGATGAGTGATGAGAGAAACCGCAACCGCCCACGGCGCGACGCCGATTAGGCATGCATGAATCACCTGGTGGGATATGTTGAGACAGTTTGTGCTCGGTGGAGAAGGTGGGCACATGAAGAACCATCCATCCATCCAGGGGGTGGTGAGCTCAGAGGAGCTGGGAGCATGGCAGCATTGGATGGTAATGCACGTGCCCTGCTTCTCCACCATGCACACCCACCATCTAATCTTTCTGTCTCTTAACTATCTCCATTGCCAGGAGCAGGAGGAAGCAAGAAACTGGATTATTGGGCATGTCCGCTCAGCTGCTCAGATTTATTCCGTCCCCTCTCTTGTATTTATAGAGCAAAGATATTTAATCCCGTGGGTGCTGCTATAGGGAGCGTCTCTCTCTCTCTCTCTTATGGCCAGTTGGTCAGTGTAACTAATTGGCAAGCGTTGCTGTGGAGCGTAGATGTTGGACCTATATGCAAAGGCAGTAATTGCTTTGCATCTGCATTTGTTAGACAACAACCAGCTACTCCCTCTCCGGCCACGGATAAGTTACGGTTTGGACACTACTGCAGAAACCCTATTAACTCCCGACTTCAAGACCACATTCATTACAGATTTTAGAGTCGACAATAAGCAACGGACAGTGATAATTGTGGACTATCACTGCCGGTTCGGTGGACCGGCAGTGAAGGGCCTTATCACTGTTGGTTCGGTGGACCGAGCCTTATTACTACCGGCTCAATGATTCAGCCGATAGTGATATCCAAGGCATCACTGCCGGCTCAATCCTTCAGCTAGTAGTGATAAACCTAAAATCACTACCGGCTGAAGGATTTAGCCGACAGTGTTTTGCCTCTCCTCCCTCCCCTCCTCCCTCTCTCTATCCTCTCTGTACTCCCTCTCACTCCTCGATCTCTCCGTCTTTCTCTCAATACATGTATACAATGATACATATATTTAATGTACATCAATAATAAAAGCACCTTCATTAATACACAGTAATGAACACATATTTCAAGTTATAGGCATCGACAAACACATATATATACATAATAGTTCTCACAGGTCACCCCCTAAAAAGTCGGTTGAGTTCAGCCAGTCCAGTATCCCTCTACCTCTACCTCTACCTCTCTCGCGATGAGGACCGTGTCTCTGTACTGTCGACTATTAGTGTGTGTACATCCGGGAACACCGGGGGCCGATGGTGGTGGAGCGTTGGATCCGGCCATGCCTGATCAACCGCAGCGTTGCCTAAGCTCCAGGCTCGCTGGTGTGTCAAAGACATCGAAGTCTGAAGCCTGAACACCTCTACGATTTGAGCCTTCGGCCTCTTCCGCAACACACTGATGTGCCACCCTCGCGTCTTCCTCCTCCTAGGCACGCTTACGGAACGCAGCTTCTTGCTCCTCCCCAGCGCACAGCTGACGGGCCAGCCTCTCATCCTCCTCCTAGGCACACTTCATGGCCGCTGCTTCTTACTCCTCCTTCGCATCATCGTTGGAAGGCCATCCCGTTGATACCAACTTCGCATCATACATAGTAATTCATATCATTCATTAATAAATAGTAATTAATGACATACATTAATATCGTATCATTTGGTGAAATATAATACGTTGTCAAGCTCCTTGGTAGTCTTCCTCCTTGTTACATACTCTCTACTAGAAGGAATGGTGTCATCTGAAGATCTGTGACGCGTGGACGGCACGATTGGTTCATGAAACTAGCCGTTTGGGTTGATAATATGTTCCAAGAAGAACCCGGCGATATGTTCTTGAAGGGCATGTTTCTGCAGGTTCTAACACATTTGTGCGTAGTTTCGAGTGCTGCGTTTGAAGAATCGAAAGAATTAATCCTTGAACACGTATATAAATTGAAAAGAAGGTATCGATATGTTATTTCATACCTCAAGATCATTGAACCTAACAGGGTCCCCGTCCGAGCTGAATACGTGCATGTTAGTAACAACATAAAACGCGCAGAGATTGTTGCCGGCTGCCTGCCTCATACACTTCAAGAGGAAAAGAATCGTCAGTGGAATGAATTGAACCTTTTTATTCACTAGAAAATATAAGACATGAATATTCCCTGCGCACCAGAAAGTCAGTTTTTACATCATATTGCTTCCTGAATGGAAAGTAGATGATACTCTTTTTTCGGTATCTTGTGTACGCCCTGTACATGAATATGAATACCAATTAAACTGAGATGCAATCGTCGAGAAGATTAAATGATCGAGTTAACCTGTTTAGCATGTCGATGAGGTGTTGGTAAGTCGTCTGATCTCTCTTTTGTGAGTCTAAGATAATGATCTTGCTCAAGTCTGGGTGGATGACAATAAGGATCTAATGAAAACTGCAGAATATGTCACCATAGTAAATTAGTACTAGAATCCAGTTTCCCATAAAAATGAGGACGCTCTGGCATGCAAACACGTACTCATAATTGTAGGGTAAGAGTATGAATTTCTTCTATTGGTGGTGAAGCAGACACTTCAATAAGTAGTCCTTCGTAAATTTCTAGTTCACAAGCCCAGGATCGATGAATCCTACTTGTTTATCTAAGTCTTGTCCGTATGCTTGGATCTCCATTCTATGAAAGAGAGAAGTTAGCTATGCAATTTCAAGGTACAAGATCATATAACGTGAATTATATACATAAGTCACTTACAGAGTCAACACTCTGACTATAGCCACGTCGAGGGCATCTTCCTTATACAGTTCATACAAGTCCTTGAAATACACTTAGAAGGAGCCATCCCTGTTGAGGAAATAATCATCTGTATATCTTACGGGGAACATCTTAAAAAACCCTATCTTGAATGCTCCAAATACTACTGATGTAATCGGCGCATTTGAGTTGTAAGGTTTCTTTCTATATCTGGTTTGACCAAAGGTTTGGCCAACTCAAACGGCCATGTAATATCCAACTTTTTGATATCCGCTCCTATAGTAAGTCGTGTTAGTTCCTCTGCTATTATTCTTGATTCAGCCAGGAAGTCCGCAATGCTTGGAGCATCCTTAATGATTGGGTCTGACTTGCTCTTGGCCTTCTTCTTACTGACGTGTTCATAGTCAGTCGATGGCTTTCTTAAAGCCGCCCCTATCTGTTTAATTTTGGCCATTTTCGTGAAAATTTTCACGGCATCTTCAGGCACAACAGGCTTCGGTGGAGGTGGTGGAGGATGAAAATGAGACATGACATTGGCATCCATAATCTTTTTGGATTCCTCAGTAGTGAGTGAACAGATATCCTTGGGTTCTGCCAACTTCTTAGATGCCACTGACTTGTTAGATGATGTCATCAGCTTGGATGCTGCGGAACCTGATCGTGTTTTTCGAGATGGCTGGGTTCTTGATGGTGCTGGCTTCTTGAGCAGTGGACTTCTTTGAGGCGATGGCTGAGGAGGTGGACTTCTTCTAGGACATGGGTGAGGAGAGGGAGATCTAAGAGGTGATGACGGCCCAAGGTACACTGGAGAGTAGAGGTTCTCAGGAGCTGTCCTTGGTGGAAACACTATGTAGGCCTTCTCCCACGCGATGAATATGTGCTCGTTCTCTCCTATAGTGTTTGCCCCCTCCTCTGCGGGGTAGTCCACCTCAACATGGCGGTACTGGTCAATTGCCTCGTCTACCTCGACGACAGCATAGCCCTCTGGTATCGGACATCCGTGCAATTGTTCATGGGAGCTACGGGGATAAGCCACGCCAGAAGCCACCTTGATGGTAATATTCCTAGCACCAATGTGTAGTTCACACGGTGTCCAATGAGTATTTGTTGGTGCCATCCCTAAAAATTTTCTTTATTATTCAACCCTTTTGTAGGACTAATTAAGTAAAAATAAAAAATATGCTCATACATAAAGTTTATATATTGGAGCTTGCTAATTAAATAAAATATAAAAAATATAATTGGATCTTGCTACATACTTAAATATCATGGAAAATTTTTCTAATTCATTAAAAATCAAAATAAATACGCTCATACCTAAAGTTTTCATATAGGAGCATGCTAATTAATTAAAATATAAAAATATAATTGGAGCTTACAACATACCTAAATATCATGCCTAATTTTTCTAATTCATCATAAATCAAAAATAAATATGCTCATACCTAATTTTTCTATATTGGAGCTTGCTAAATTAACTAAAATATAAAAATATAATTGAATCTTGATATATATCTTAATTTTATGGCTAATTTTTCAATTCATTAAAAATAAAAAATAAATATGCTCAAACCTATAGATAATGTAAATCAATAATAAAGACACTTTCCACCTTAAGCTACTAATTGAAGCTTTTGTATAATAAATGAGATATAATTGCATCTATATTGTCTTAAAACATCATGGCCATAGGTGCATCTCCATCATTTCAAAATCTAGAGCAATTTAGCAAAAAAAATTCAACTAGAAATGGATTGGAGATGAAGTTACACACCTTGGAACACCTAGGGCATGAGGATTGCTCAAAATTTTGAAGCCACTAAGAACTTGGTAACCAAAAATAGCCGCCACCGAGCAAACAGAGCTCCTCTCTGTTGTGTGCTCGGGCTTAGGGAAGGAAAGGTCAACTTTTATATAGTCGAGACATCACTGCCGGCTCATATAATAAGCCGACAGTGATGCCCTTCTATCACTATCGGTCAGTGGATTAAACCGGCAGTGAAGATGGAGCAGGGCATCACCGCCGGCTCAAGCCAACAGCCGGTAGTGATGCCCTTATCACTGTCGATTCGTAAGCCACGATGACTATATTTTACCCGCACGGCTTATGAACCGATAGTGATTCCCCATCACTGTCGGCCCATTAGAAATTGATAGTGATGGGCCGGTATATATAGGGGTTTATGTAGTAGTGGGAGAGCGACACGGCCTCGTCAAAAACATAGCCTTGACCACTATTTTTTATGGAAATATATTGATAAAGTCCAATGAACCTTGAACAACTATTATGCCAAGCGACATCCACTACTATAAAAACTTTTTTTAGAGGCGGGGCATAACCCATTTGTACGGGCGTTTAGCCAACCCGCCTATGATCGAAGGCCTATGGAAATGGACGATGTAGGAACGGGAATGATGACTAGAGGGGGGGTGAATAGGTGTCTTAACAAATTTCTTTCAAAATAGATGGTCTTTTCCTATTTCTCACCCAACGCACCTCAGAACGTTCAAGTGGAAGCAAAAGAATCAGAGAGACAAAGCAAGAAGACTAGTTCCATGGCAACATGACACCACGGATGGAATATGAATAATGGGTTCCATTCAAGACCATTCTATGTGTCTTTGTGCTAAAAAACTAACAAATTTCAAAGAAATTAGAGAAGATGGACACCAGACAAGGTTTCCTCCAAGATGATAGTCTAGTGGCAAGGGGACTCAAGACCCTCTCAAATACATGAGTATGTGAGTATTTAAGCTACTAGCATCAAGAAAAATAACCCTGAAAAGGTGAAAAATTGTAGCTCAAAGAAAGATCACGGGGTAAAGAATCTCTCTAAGTTGATGATCTAGAGGCAATGGTACTCAAGAACCATGAGCATACACTCGTATGTGAGATTTTATATCTCTAGAAACAAGAAGAATGACCTCACAAGGTACTGAAATTTCAGCCCAAAAACCAAAACGAAAATCAAAACCAAAAACCGAAAAACTTGCAAATTTGAAAAGGAACCAATAGAGGGAAACTAGAATGAGGGGCATTGAAGCATATGCAAAAAACTTAAACTTCATTACTCAAAGAGGCCAGCCCTATTTTAGGTGGATTATAAAGATTTATCTCTCAAAACTCTCACATATTACATAGGCTAAGTACTCATTGTTCTCTCCTCTAAAACCCTAGCTCTAAGGCTCTCAAATGGGTGGCACAAGGGGGCTCAAGTGGCTGGTTCAAACTCTCCCATAGCTCTACCCCTCTATTTATAGGCCTAAGAAACTTGACCCCTAACTTTTCTAGTTTTTTCTCAAAATATCCATCTCTTGTAGTACACTCCTACCTACTACCGAGAGTATTTTGGTCTATTTTCTTCTCCATTCATCGGACGGCCGCGACGCCTTCATAACTTAGCTTCGTCTCGACGCAAGCTTTGCGATAGTGCCACATACTCCTCCAGTCCCCCACGGTTTTGAAGCCAAACCGTGAAGCCACCTGCACGCTTCTCAAAGTGTGACTCACCGCCTTGCTTACACCTTAAGCAAGCGCTTCGATGTCGGCGTGTGTACTCCGTCATACAATCCTGACTACCGGCAAGTCTCTCGAGCCGCCTTGTAACTTGCACCAGCATCCCTTTCGCTTGACTTTGTCAACACGCTATCTTCATCTGCCTTCAATGCTTTGTTTGACTTCCATGTGTTTAGCTATGATCACCCGTGACTCCGCCCAGACTCCTTGATGCGTTCATAGTTAGTCGGTGGCCTACTTGAAGCCGCCACCGTCTGTTTAACTTTGGCCTACTTGAGGTGCTAGAGGATGGAAAAAAGCCGTTACACTGACATCCGTCATCTTTTTTTTTCTCCGCATTAAGTGAATAGACATCCTTGGGTTCCACCAACTTTTTAGATAACACCAACTTCTTAGATGATGTCGTATTCTTGGATGCTGCGGAAACTGATCATTTTTTCTGAGATGATGATTGACTTCTTGATGGTGCTAGCTTCTTGAGCGGTGGACTTCTTCGAGGCGAGGGCTAAGGATGTGGACTTCTTCTAGGAGATGTGTAAAGAGAGGGAGATCTATGAGGCAACGGTGACCCAGGGTATTGTGGAGAGTAGAGGTTATCGGGAGCTGTCCCTGGTGAAAATATTATGTATGCCTTCTCCCACGTGATGAAATAGTGCTCGTTCTCTCCTATAGTATGCGCCCCGTCCTTTGCGGGGTAGTACACCTCAACATGATTGTAATGGTCAACTACATCGTCTAAAAGTTCATGGGCACTACGAGGATAAGCCACACCGGAAGCCACCTTGATGATAATGTTCTTAGCACCAATGTGTAGTTCACATGGTATCCTTACTATGATGTGGTCTGCGGGATAAGTGATGGAGTTAGCTTCCGGAACTCCCGTGGATGCACAGCTACTTTGACGACCATTGGGGTTGGAGTGCAAAACATTAGGAGATGCTGCTGACTATTTCTGTTGCATAATAATGGTGCCCTGTTCAAGCCTGATGGCTTCCAGTACTACTTGTCTTATTTTTACATATATCTATTCCCTCTCATGTTGTAGCGCATTCAAACATGTTAATCATCCTAACTTGTTTTGCCTCCTATTTTGTATCTTACTCTGCTTAGGATATCTTTCCACTCTTATAATTATCGACGACGTCGGGGAATCCTTATTTCCAACCCATCACACCAATGCCTCATGTGCGGTCAACGTGCTTCTTGTTTCCCAAGGCCAAAGTGAGCTCGTCCCTAGCCCTATCTGGCTTGAAAGAGCCTTGTGCAGACTACGTGTGTACGTCTGCAAGCCTTTTTGTAAGAGTTTGCATCACTTCCTGATCTTTGAAGGATGTAAAGCATAATTTTCCATCAGTCTAGTAAGAAGCACCCTTCTTACGAAGGAAGCACATCGATCATTCGCTTCAGCCCTCTGTCTCAGGTGTAACACCTCTCTCTCACAGTTCATCTAGCTTTTATTGCCACTAGCAATATTGACAAAACAAGATTCGTTATGTGCTCAAACTTTTAGCGCAAAATACTTCCCTGAAGGTGATGTTTTGAAATTTAAAACTTGTACCAGCGCATGGCATGTCATATACATAGAGGGGTATCTTGGGCCGCATAAAATTGCTAAATGATGGTATTATTTAGAGAATAGGCTATGGTGAACACGTACATATGTCAAATGATCCAGGGTAGAGCGGGAGTTGAACTCTAGGAGGTCGAATCTCCCAACTGGACTAGGAGGCCGATCACACCCGGCCTGTAGATCCAATCTTATTACGCGGGTAGCGGGAGCTCATCGATCCAGGGACATGTACTTGGGATATGGCATTTGTCAAGCAAACGTTTCGGGAAGAGGATGCTGATCTGATCCTAGCTTTGCCAAGGCATGAAGAAATGCAAGATGTTCCAGCGTGACATTTTGATTTGAGAGGGACTTTCTCAGTTAAATCAGCATACAAAGTCTTTTGTGAGCGGTTAAGGAGAAATGGAAGAAGGGGAGAAGCTTCATCTGCAAACGGACAATTACTTGATGAGGAACAACGAAGGAAATTATGCAGAGTTAAATGTCCGAATAAGATTAACTATTTCCTATGGAGGATGGCCCATAGTACTCTGGCTCTGAGATCCAATTTGTGCAGAAGAGGGATGAAGTCATGAACATAGATAACGTATGCCCTGTTTGTCAGCGGTGTATGGAGGACGGAGGCCATCTATTTTTGAAGTGCAAGTATGTGAGAAGAGTGTGGTATGCGCTGCAGCGAGAGGAGAAACCTTTACAATTACAGCAACACCAGTCTGCAAAGGAAGTGATCAAAGATGTGTTGGGAAGATCGGATCAATTTAAGCAGATAATTATCTCATGTATGTAGTTGCGGTGGAATGAGAGGAATGATATTAGAGAAGGTAGGCGTCGAAGAGAGACAGCTGATTTGGCATATATCATCCGAGTGCAAGCTGCTGAATTTGACGAAGTTTTTAATGCTACAAAAGAGAAGCAAGTGCAAATTCTGAAGAAATGGCAGCCACCAGCGGAAGGAGTACTGAAAATAAATTCTGATGGTGCATTCAGAGAGGATACTCGCAGCGGGGAATGGAGTTATGTCATCAGAAGAAATGAGGGGGAAGCGATCACGGGAGGAGCTGGTTGTTTGCCTTTGCTGCAGAATTCCTTCCATGCAGAAGCTCTTGCATGTTTATTTGGTTCTCGAGCTGCAATTGAGAAAGGAATGGGAAATGTTGTCCTAGAGTGCAACAATATATGCTAAAGATGGCCCTGAAACGAGATGCTTTCGATTTGGCTCCAGTTCGCTCAATGTTGTCGAGATCGAGTCCCTTGCACTGCACTTCATACAAGTTTCAGTTTCGTACTGTCCTACAGAATGTAATAAGGCGCAACGTGGATTCCAATCTAGATTTAGATTGTGTTTGGTTGGACTAAGGTTTTTAGTTTTTGAGCTGAAAAGTTAGTTTCTGACTGATGACTGGTGACTTTTTGTTATAGGCTTTTGTAATAATTGTTTAGCTTCTCAGTACGTTAAAAGTTAGAAAAACTCTTTTAAACCAGTTTTTTAGTTTTTAGTTTATTTTCTCATAAACTATTTTTTCAACTTTTTAAAAATCAGCTTCAACAATCTATTTGGTTAGGCTTCTAACTTCTGAGAAGCAAAAGCCAGAAAAAATCCAATCAAATAAAACCTTAGATGGCACTCCAGATTGTATTCAGTAGTCTTAAGTGAGGAGCGATTTGGCTTCATCCATGGTTTAATGGAATCGCATACTCCACTGAAAAAATCATCTCCGGTTCATCACTCTTCTCCCTCTATCTTTCACTCATGGTCCCTGTACTGAATGGAATACATATTTCAAAACGGTCGAACCGGTAATTTAGTTGCTTGTTTGCACCATGTACAGTACTCATGCTTTTGAAAGTTAATTTGAAGCTTCGGTGATTTACTGGTTTAGTATACATCTTCTAACTAAAGCTTTTGACTAGCCCGGCCCGCTGGAAGTTTAGTTTTGGGCCAGAGTGACACGAGTCTAAAGTTGTGTAGCCTTCGGATTGTTGCTCAGGTCCTTCCTGGCAATTTTTTTATCGGCCTTCCTGGCAATCTTGTTATTGTTCAATGTTGAGTGCGTCCCAGTGTCCGGAACTCGTCGATTTTCGGAATTAGCTCGAGTTTTTTCAATGACGTAAAAGGTCTAATCAGTCTCATTTTTCTGCCTGACCATTATGCCCCTTGCCCTTTCTTCCCTACTGTGCAAGCAGAAACGTACAAGCTCCAACCATGCAGATGGGGGCTTCCAAGATGGCGACGGGTGGCTCTTAGGCATGGAAAAGTGGCAAAATACTGGTGATGGTGATTTGCGGAGTGGAACACAGAGCTATTTGCCTAATTTTTCGTCGACCATTGATCTAATAAACTTATTCAAAAAATAAAGAATATTTTAAGTAGAGATTTTATATAGGTTCAGACCTTTGAGAGGATAATAACCTTATATCTTATTTTATTTGTATTGATCTAAGCCTGTTAAATAGGGTATATGGCTAATTAGATAGATCTAAATCTAATCGGTGACTTTCTTGCTCGGCTTTTCTTAACTTGCATTCGACTTGTTCGTGCTTTTGTCTCTTTGTTTGGGCGTGTCCTTCGCAGTGGGTTACACCCACTCGGGCTAGTTATCCAAATACTTACTTGCCCTATCCTCCCTAATTCTAGTAACCAGTGCGAGGTTCACGTATAAAGCCCATCGGATACTCGCCTCTATCTGCCCCTGAACGAATCAAGGAGCCTCTTATACTCCTCCCTGGGACGGTAGCTCACCACTCCGAGGGTTGAACGGTGACCAGCGTAAGGGCCAAGATGCGCGACCGACGCAAAGGCCCTATTAGAGCTGTTGATCGGCTCCAGCGCACCCCGAAGTCCTCCCTTCCGCTTCTCCAACTCTTCCTCTTCATTGATCTCCTTCTCCAGAAGGTTCCAAACAATCCCCTCCTCATCATCAGAAATATCAATGACATCAGCTAGGGGGTCCGTTCAGGCAGGAGAGTGGGACGGCCCTGCAGAGGATGGCTCTCTATAGAACGACGTAAGATTGGTGGTCGCGAGCGCCGTGCAGGCAGGTATTAGCTCCGATCTTGTGATCACGACCGCAACAGAAGATTCGTCCGGAAGCACCGCGGTAGGCGGATCCTGGGTGGGAAGTAAATCCCCCCACCCCACTGGTTCATCCAAAATTGTCAACCTCTCCGGTGAGAAGGGAGGGGAACACGTCATTACCTCTAGGTCTATCCACACTACGGAGCCGAGCGTGAGATGGGATGAAGAAACTGGACTCTGGGCACGCAGAAAGAGCTAAGAGTCCTTCAGGTCCAACGGCGATAAATGTGCCTCCCTCTTTCTTCTCTCCAAGGGCACTTGAAACCTCCCCCCGTGATGCGGAATTCAAAACTTGAACTTTGAGGATGGACGGCGTCAATAACTACTCCTAGGGTGAACTATGTTTGGCCTGGGACCCAAGTGGTAGGATCAGATCGGACCGCGATAACAAGGGAGTTTGGGGGTACTATCGGTGTATCAAGTAAAGGGGTACCCCGGCTAACAGGCCCCACAAAGGGTGCAAATAGCTAGGGGAGCATCTAAAAAATCTAATCGGTCGATGAGCTATCCCGACCAGCACAAAGCCTCAAGCAACCAATATCACTACACCTTCACACAAACCCACGACCAGCCCCCCTGGTCACGGGACTGGATTGGACACTTGCCTGGACGTTTCTCTTCACCAAGAACCAGCACCAATGGATAAGGTCGTGGGCGGTGTAGGGAGGTGTTGTCCTATCCCGTAGAATTAAAGGCTATGGAGTAAGACTCCACATGCCGACGAGCGTTGGACGATAGATGGGATGTTGTCAGCCATCCGGCAGGTCAACTGGACGGGAACGACGCAGAGGCAAGTGGACGGGGACGGTGCACAGAGGCAAGTGGATGGGGATGACACGGAGAGGCAAGTGGATGGGGACGGAGCAGAGAGACAAGCAAACAGGGACGGTGCAGAAGGGCACCGTTCTATCCCGTCGCATTAAATGCAAAAGGATAAGGCTCTACGAGCTAAGCAAGGCGACACACAACAGCATGATTTGCAATGCTGATCGAGCAAGTTGCATGCCTGGTATTTCGTAAAGATGATTTGAGTTAGATATTAGAATAAGCGGAAGCCGTCTGTGTAGAGCCCGCATGTTAGTTCTCCATCTCCCTACTATATAAAGGGATGAGGACCCTGTTGAAACTAGGACAGGTCAATTCTGGCAATCTGCTAGAACACTATTGTAACTAAGTGAGATCTACTATAACACAAAACACAGGACGTAGGGTTGTTATCCTCCGGGAGACCCGAACTTGTATAACCCCCCGGTGTCTCCGAATCCTTCATCTACACACATAGACACATTCACTCCCTGAAACGCCGTTCACACACCCACCGTCCGACATACCCCGGGATCACTGTCAGGGATTTACCCTCGACACTATGTCTTATGACCAGCGAGCATGGTGTGGGCCCAACAAGAAAGTCTATGGATGCAGAGAACACAGGTTGTTTGACCTCCCTGAAGGCTTGACTACTTCTGCGTCCAGCAATAGGGCTATCACCCATTGGTGTATTAGGAATTATGACACCCTATGATGTAAACCTTTGCAAGAGGTCTTAATAAATGCTCTTCATGGTTGACTGTGTCAAGCCTAACTTCCAGCCCTAGGAACTGTACACGCCTCGCACGCGACCTCGGTGCTCAGGTTTCCCAGCGCAGTAGAGAGCTCGTTATGTTCCCTGACCCCAGTGAATAAACCTTCGATGGATTGGGATGCTATTTCTTTCACCTTTACAATGGCTGCCTCGATTTTGTTGTATTTGAAGGTTATTTCTCCACCATCTGACAGCTTACCCTTTGCTCACAAATATGATTGTGATTGTCCTAGGAATTGCAACCAAGGATTCTCGTGGCCTTCATTTACTAACTTTTTATCCTCTGCCTGCCATTTCTCCCTTTTCCCCACGTACCCGCTATGCTCAGGTTATGATTCTACTTGTTCTTTTCTCAAAACTACTTCTTTGCTAAACTCTTCATTTGGGATGCCTCTGAGGTCTTCAACCCCCACCAAGCGTCCCAATCATTCCTTTTCATATATGGGTACTTGCTGAAGTGCTCCAACACTTTTTCCATATACTCATTCACAAGCTTGCTCTTATAGCTTCTCCAAAGTTTGGCGATCATTTTCATAGCATCCATGCAACCCTTCGCCTTCATGTTCTCTGGGAACTCTAGAAACTTATTGATGCCATCATTGAACAGGACATTCTTTTGAGCCACAATGAAGTCATTGAACTTCGGAAGGGTCAATGGCATCCTCTCCCGAGCATTAAGGCATGTGAGCTTCCGTAACCTCTACAGGGCCTTCTTCTCCATAGGCATACCATCATCATCAAAATCCGTGATGGTAATCTTGTCTGTTAGCCACTTTGCCTGTGCCCTTCGCCTTCTTACTTGGCCTTCGTACTGTTGCTCTACTCAGACCTGGTTGCAAAGATATCTTACTACGAGCTTGTCCTTCATCAGAGGATCCTGATGAAGGCTCATTGGCAGATATCTAATAGATAGGAATATGTAGATATAACTGTATAAGTATTAGTAACTATATTAACTTTTATACGAATTTATGAAAATATGATGTATTTCTTATTTAAAGCGAAGGATCCTAGCTAATTTCTAATAGAAAAAGATAGGTCCTAATACCATTCGAGGATATGTGGCCCGAGTAGGTTTTCATGCCCTTGTACGATTCTAGAAATTTTTTTAACAGCATGTCCTTGTTGTTCTCCGAATACATGTCTCGACATGAGTCGAGAGGGTGTCTATTTGGAAAACACTAGGGAAACATCACTGAAATCCTCTCTACAACCATACAAGAGCACAAAAACCTACTACTCAGATCATATATCCTTAAACTGTCCAAAGTACGTGAACAATTTAGAAGCATCTTCTTATAAATATGAATGAGTTATCAAGTCATATTTATAATCAAACACTCTCAAATGGGAGATGTAGGTGACACAAACTAAATTCACTTTTAAGATTTTCTTACAAAGTTAGTTTTAATTTCCTAAGTATCATCATTAAAGAAAAATAGATAACGTAGCAAATAAGTAGGACCTTACAATGATTTAATAACATTTCACACAAATAAGCATTGAATACCATGTGTAAAGAAAGAACTGAACAAATATAGGATTTTTGGACTGTTGTAAAATATGTGACAATATGATCAAAAATAATATTCCAACAATAACAATAGGACAAATACACAAGTAGTCGATAAACATGATCTTACAAGCATCGAACAGAAGCATATCATAAATAATTGAGCTATAAATGTATAATAGAATTTGAATAGTAAGATTGTACATAACTATTGCTCCTTGATTATTAATTCAGTTGGCCCCTGGGCTTATAATGTTCCTGCTCCCTCACTGTCTAAAAATTCTTCACCAATTAGGCCAGACAACAATACAACTAGTTACTAATCTGAAAAATTGCTGCTTGTCTACATAATATAGCCATCATTTTTCAGAGAATAAACTGCCAGTACAAGATAAAACCAACTAGCATTCAGCAAAATATAAAGCACATGCCGAACTGTACTTAAATGGCTCTCCGAACAATTAACCAAACAAGAGTTTCTAGGACTAATAGCGTAACAGAGATATCAGCAAACCAATTAACAGGTACTAGCAGCGGCAGTAATCCAACCAGAGCAACACGTCACCACGCAAAGGATATAAACTAGAGTACTGTAAGAACTGCCCAATATTCGAATTTAACAATCATCATTGAGCTCAGCACATCCTAAGCAATAACATTGTCCAGCACAACAGCATGGTAGAGTTACCTGGACAATAGAGCAGCCAAGTGTCGATCAGGAGGGGCGGTCGGCATTGGTGAGGAGAGGACAATGGGAGGCCTACTTTGATGGAAGAGGATAAGAGCGGCGCAGAGCACAGTGGTGTGGGCTCCTCGGTATTAGGGTGCTCATCGTGGAGGACTCGGTGGGCTCCTTGACGTCGGATTGGTGGTCCATGGTGAAGTACATAAGTCAGTAGGTGTTAAAGCCATGGAAGATAAAGAGGTGCCCCGAGGCTGATAGGTGAGGGCATGGGTATTCCACTACTGTCCACCCGTTGGTGTCCTGTGGTAAGACAGAGAGGGAGAGGAGGAAGAAGAAGGCATGTTCCCAAACCTTGTCGGAGAGCGCATGCCGCTGCGGCGCGGCGGCAGCTGGGATTGGCCGGCCGCCGATTCCTCAGTTGCTTCCCCGAGACGATAAGGTAAGGGCTCGGTAGCTCCGTCGAGAACTTTCCAATGTCTACCGGACCGCTCCGCGTGAGACGATACAGATAGGGGGACGGGAATTGACCACACGATAATGATCCGACGGCGAACATTTTCTTGCCAACGTGAATGGCCTCCCTGCTCGCGGTACTACTGCGCTCAAAAAGAGAGATAAGCTTGCGGCAATTCTTCATGTGCCAGTGAACGCTAATAATCTCGCTTACCAAAATTTGTCTGCTATCAAAATTTAGAGTTTCTTCCTTATCACAAGTTAACTTTTCCATTCCCTTTCATGTCACTGCCGTTAATTCCGTTAATTTAAGGCTGCATAGGCGCCCATGAAATCTTGTCAATTTTTCAGAAGAATGCTGTAGATTTGGATCAAATCAGCAGATTTGCAAAATAGTTAGTACAGTACTTACAAATATTTCGAATAGGGATATTTTTAATTTCAAATTCTCCAAATCTAATTAAAACATTATCAAAATACAGGAAGCAAACCGCTAGTCAAGACAACCTTCATCGACCACCATTTCATCTCAAGCTTTCCTATCCCAGCCGTGACCGAAAAATATTGTCTGGTACCGCCTCCAGCAAAAAAAATATTTGACATCTTAAACATAACACGATCTGTAACGTATACATTTGACCATTATTTTGTATTATGATATATTTATAAAATCTAACAAAATTAGAAGATTATTATAGTATTTTATACAAATCTACACATAATTTGTATATTTCTAAACTAAATAAATTAAAAGGTAATGATAATCAAAGTTTTAAAAAAATTGATTAACTCTTATTAAAAGGTTAAGTATTTGTGAAGGGGGGAATAAATCATAGTAAATCATAGTAAGTATTTCCTGGATCAGAAAAGGTGGTGACAGGCTGGCTTGGCACACACGAGTATAATATTGTCGGCGGCGCCACTTCCAAATTCCAATCTTTATCCACTCGTGCAGATCTGCCTTTCCAACGTGGCAACCACCCTTTTCCAGATGGACCGAAAGCATCGTCGGACCACCCCACGGGATGAGGCTGACATGCTGGCCCCAACATCTTGGAGCCACGTGTCACTGGCCTCTTGAGGAGCTAAGGTTGAAAAATGTTGTAGATACTTTTAGATGTGATCAATTATTAAGAGTTATGTCTATTAGAAAGGTGTATCTTTCTAATAGATATGTTCTCTCATTATGTCTCTTCACTATGTATAAATATGTAAACATCATGATCAATAAATACAAGAGTTTCATTCTACTCAACTTTCTATCTATCTACAGTTACTTACAATACGTTATCAGACACGTCGCTCTATCGAGACTACACGGCCATGCCGGGCATCACAAGCACAGAGAGGAACTGGCGAAGAACAATGAAGAACTCGACGATCAGAGGATGACGATGGCCGGACACCGAAGGAGCCTAATCGGCCAGTACATCTACACGCCTACAAGTAAGCCATGGTGATCAACAAAGTTCTCACCTCGTCTCTGGCGGCACCGACGATGCGACGACCAAAACAGAGAATCAAGGCATACAATGAAGGCCTCAGACGACGCACCACATGTGAGTCATGATGTTGACTCACCTTCATCATGCCCAAGTTCTTCGACCCTTTATCACCGATAAATGCCCTGTTTTTGGCCATCGCCTTCCACGTACATCGGCTGGGTCCCATCCAGATATGCAACACCAACTACGTTGGTGGCGTCCATGGGCACCCATCCATGGAGGCGCTCCTCTGGCCCTCACAGCCGGCTCCATCCGGCCAAGCCTCCTATGGCGTTAGATCCCCCAGATCTAGATACGACCACGGCATGAAAACAGTGCCCTCGGCTGACCATGCGGTGGCCTGCCCCTCCAGCCATTGCCTGATGGTGTTTTCCCGCACAAACCCGGTGGCAGCCTGCCTCGCGTGCCGGCCGACCAAGCGATGGTTGGCGCCCGCTCTCTGGCGGGGTAAATCTGCACTCTAGCAGCAATCAGCGTCATCCGCCCTCTGGCAATGCGCCCCTTCCGACGTGCCTGCCCTCCGGCGGTGCACGGCGGCCTCCTTGCTTAACCCTAGGCCGGCAGCATCCAACCACATGATGCACTACGATGGCGTCCTTCCGATGACGCACACGCACAGATCGATCTGGCGACGCCCACTCTCTAGTGGTGCCCGGATAACACGGGCCTGCGATGGATGCACCTAGAATGGTGCGGCCCGATAGGCTCCCACCCGCCGGTGACCACCGTTGCCCAACTACGACCGGCTGGCGGTGGACTACCGCCAAATGGGATGGATCTGGGTTGGCTCCACGACAGTCCTCAGTGATTGCTCCATCTTCACCAGGTGACGGTCGGCGGTGCTCCCACATGGCTTCGTTGAGGGAAACGGTGGCGCGAACCACCCTAGCAGCGGTGGTGGCACCTACTCAACCAGTGGAAACTAGTTGCTCCATCGACGGCCTCATGCGGTGCCTGGTCTTGCCACCAAATTGGCTCGCATATCTTCTAGCGTCTCCCCTCGCCTTCTGGTAGCGGACATCTGGTCATGCCTAGATGGCGGCACATCAGTGCCATAGTGGTGAAGCCCTATCTGGCGATAGCCCTCGTAGGGCCAGCGCTCTCAGCAGGCAGCACACTCACAGATTTGGCGCACCGTCAGGTGCAACTCACGGCTAACCGACGGTGGCCATCGGCCGACGCCTCTGCCTTCTCCCGCGGCAGCTATGACTATCATGGCCGGCCCAAGTCGACGCTTTGTCTTCTCAGACGGAGGCCGGCTCGAGCAGATCGACCAACGTCGCCCTCCATGGCCACACCAAACTTGCCCGCACCATCACCTTGCACCGGCTAGCCTAGGGACGCTGACGACTCCCTCCGACCGACGCCCAGCAACGGTGGTGACGGCTCGGCCGAAGTAGCTTTTCGGCGGCGCCGCCGCCAAATGGGTGCGAGAGAGAAGGGGCAGGGTTGGAAACCCTAACCGCCGCCCCTTTTACTTTTATACGGCGTGGGGAGGGGTGCGTCTAGCCGGGCCTTGGGCCCAAAGGCCTCAAGGGTTGCGGCCCAGGTTTGTTTGGCCTTGCGCACAAAGAAAAAAACTCCCCTCCCTTCTGCGGTTTCGGGCTGAAAAATGAAATGGCTTCAGCCCAAATTTGTTTTAAGCCCGAAACAAAATATCAGTAGGCTGGCTATTTCCATTTAGGCCCCCTAGGTCCCAATAAATAGCCCATATAAATAGTACTATGTGTATTATTTCTGTTATAGCCCCTATGATTATTCATAATTGTACTAGTTTTTGTACTTTTATGAATAAGCATTTCTAGACCTAATGAGGACTAGATTTGCAACATGTTCAATGTGTTTGCATCCTACAGTCCCAAAAACATGTATTTACATTTCCATACATTTAAATTCTTGCAATTTACATTATATTGCAATTGAATACTATCCGCACTCATATTTTGATTTAAGCCTAAAATTGCTTCATAAAAGCACAAAGTGCTTAATTAAATGCGGATTTTCATGCAAAAATTTGAGTAACTATCTCAACTAATATTAGTATAACACAAAGTAATAGGAACATAGAATCTAGTGACAAATATCAGATTATGCCTCCTACTATTGCAAGATCAACATCACATTTGGTGATTATCTTCAACGTGTTAGTTACATAATTTGAGGTCTACACTATGTAATTCAAGTCTTATTTTGACTTTACAAATTTTGCATCATTATTACAACATTACCATGATGAATTTTCATTTACCTACTGTAAATTAATCAAATCTATGGTTCAAAATCTATATATGATATAATGACCGTCCAAGAGTTCAACGAACTCGCGCTTGGTGGTCATAATTATCTAACATGGGCAATGGACATCAAGGTCAGACTTGAGTCCAGCGGAAAAGTAGCAGCACTGCCACCTCCCCAAAAAGGGTGATCCACCGCTACCAGATTATGTTAAATATGATGCATTATACATATAGCATCATATCCATCCGGATCTCAAGTCTGAGTATCTGATTGAAGAAAATCTGAGCACTTTATAGCTAGCTCTCAAAAGCATGTATGAACAACAATAGGCAGTCATTATGACTGATGCAAGTCATGAATTGACACATCACTGACTCCAGGACTCTAAGTCTGTCAAAGAATACAATCATGTTGTTCATAAAATTCGCTCAAAATTGCATTTTTACTGATAAGAACCTACATATGCGGAAAAGATAGAGAAAACTTTATCTTCTATGCTTCCCGCAGATAGGATCTTATAGCAATAATACCGTGCAAGAATACCAAGTTTATTCTGACTTAATCCATGCACTACTTCAGGTCGAAAAGTATGATGAACTCTTTCTAAGGAATCATCATCAGCGTCTAATGGGCGCTGCTCCTTTACCTGAAATATATGCTACTATCTAGAATAACAATAAGTTCGTTGGCTCTTTTAGATGCCATCCAAAGAACTTCAATGATAAATGTAAATGCAACAAGAAGCAGAAACCATATGTACCAAATCAAGGTCAATGCATTTCCAAACTTTACAAATCTTATGTTTGTCACAAGTATGGATGCCACGAGCACTCTACTAAGAAATGCTGCACCCCATGACATTTAATTGATCTGTATTTATAATCTATGGGACATAACCAACCTGCTCAAAGACAAAGATTTGAAGCACACTTCAATCTTCAAACTGACTCTATCAAGGAGGCTAGGGTTTCAAACCATGTTCTACAAGAACCAAGTAACAACCAGACTCTTCTGCAACTAGAAGATCACATGAGCATGAAAAACATGTTTGTCGAATTTGCTTCACACAACATGATTGGAAACCTTATCTACTCTCCCAATTTGTTAGATACCATGTTATCTACGTCACATTAAATGTTGTAATACAATATTATCTCAGCACTATGATAATATATAAAGTTTGAATGTATTCTATATATCTGATAAAGAATTTGATATCAAATTCTTCAATTCTATATATAGAATACTGGGAATCAATCCGATGGTGGAAGATATGTGCCTTGTGGACATATGCACCACAAATTCTAAACTTAGGGAAACTAAAAATTTCCAAATTCTTACTAAGAGACAAAGAAAATATTTTGATAATCGCTGGACGCAATATAGTGATTGTTGGCTCTGATCGTGCCATAATTACTCTTCATATGGGTACACAAGTCATAATCGTTGATGCTCTATTGTATCCCAATTCAACCCGTACCTTACTAAATTATAGATATATCCGTCACCTATAAAAAATATGGCAATCCTCCCAAAATACCATCTGAAATGTACTATACATACATCAAATCCGGTACCACAAATTGCATACAAAATAATTTTTCTATCTTGATCAAATCAAAACTTGGCATGATTGTCTTGTTCACTCTTTCTTAGAGATGGTGAGAAAAATTATTAACAATTCTATTGGTCATAGTATTTCCAAAATCTTCAGATTTATATGCACCACATGTGTCACAGGGAATTTAATTTTATGGCCCACTTACCTTAAAATTCAAAATGCGCCACCCAATTTCTTGAACACCTTCAAGAACATATGTGGCTCTATTCAGCAATATTATGAACCATCTATGTACTCTACAATGTTGATTGATGCATCTACAAAATAGTCCCACATGTGTCCTTATACATAAGGTACCACAATTATGCCAAACTCATTGCTCACATAATTAAAATTAGAGCAAATTATCATGGATGCAGGATCAAATCAATTCACATGGATAATTTCGTTCCTTAACGTGCATTTAATTATTATTTAGCTTTGGGCATTACTGCATTGAGTACCCTATGTCCATATTCATAATGGTCTAGCTGAATATCTCATCAAGAGAATCAATTCATTACATGATCAACCATAGAATTACAATTTGCCAACATCTTGTTGGCGACATGAGGCTTTACACACTACATCATTACACCAAATTCATCCAATTGCAATCATACAGCTCCCTCTGTTACAGTTATTGCGTGAAAATTTGGCCTCAGCCAAGTATTTTCCTTCTGTAAATCGGTTATGTTCTGCATGTACTGATATCACCACCATACAGCATATATCAAAGGGCATTAGTGAAGGTGATGTATCCTAGAGACAATCATAGAGATAATTGTATCACACTTCTATGTTCATGTGCTACCGAATAATGTGTTCTTCCAAGAATTACTATCATTTACATTGATTGGCAAGTATGTGACTTGTTCATTAAACTCTTTGTTTATATCATGATGTTATTCTTAGTCGATCCCTGGTCGCATATCATTGTGATGATACATAAGACCAGAATATGTATTGATTGATGATCACATTTCACAGATCATAGGTATAGAGATACCAGGTCAATAATGTGTCCATTTATGTTAGAGAATATGATGTTGGACATACCCACCTTAAGATACTGTTGGGATTGATATTTATGATGTGCCATCAGTTGTTATCTCAAATGGTGTACCTGCAGGATCCTTAAACTTGAGATCGTCATTGATTCCAAAAATGTGTAGTGGCGTACTTTGAGGCTGTCAAACACTATTCTGTAACTGGGTAGTCATAAAGGTAGTTTTCGAGTTTGTCATGAAATATGTCATGGGTTATGAGCGATCAAAATGGAATTTGACCCTCCTTGATAATGGGAGAGATATCTCTAGGCCCTTTGAGGTAGTTGGATTAAGAAAGTGCATAGCCATGCCAATATGATTAAATAGTTAATCATGATGAATCTACTACTTGATTGAGTGAACGGTCGAGCTATCACAAAGGGTGGCACGTATCTCGCCTTGAGCTTGACTGGTGTCATGAGGCGAAGGGATCGATGCATGTGTATATGAAGGTTCGGTCAATATGATCTTTTGTGTATACTCAAGAGTCAACATGTTCTGCTAGGGACCGCTATTGATTTCAGTTTGAAAAGGGTTTTCGAGTCATAGCTATTTGTACATGAACCTAACGGGTCACACACTTAATGGGTTGGAACAAAACATGTGAATTGGATTCGTATATGGGTTTTGATTGGATTGGGATCCATGAGAAGTTACAGTCCTAAAGGGCTTCCAAGTGGGAGCCCATTGGCGAACTCTATATAAGGAGAGGCGTGGGTAGGGCGTACTGAGGTTGAGCCACTCCGAAACCCTACCCGTAGCCTTCCACACGATCTTCCAAAACCCTAGCCGCGCGTGTGGTGATAGCACATCGGCACTCGGCGTTTCTGCCCAGTATATGTGGATATCGTAGAGGCGTTGCTGCTATTGTGGCGCTGATCTGCTCGGAGTTGGTCAAGAAGCACGGGGGCTGGTCATAGATATGATCAAGAAGCTGCTCGAGGAGTTTGACATGCACGATGTTGGATCGGTCTACTCCAACTCTTCTTCCGCTGCACTGGCGTCGAGCGGTAACGATCTATGATCTCCTACTAGCATGATTTTTTGGGTGAATGCGGTAGAAAATTTTTGTTTTAGGCTAGCGTAGCCTGCCCATTCCCCAACAATTAGGGATCCATATGAGGTATAAGTATGCGTCAACCATATAATACCTTGACTCTCTCACATGGGACATATTTATTACTCGTATGCTCATACCATTTTAAGGATAATTTCAGATATTAGGGGGAGATTAATACCACAAAGAATGCTAGGAATCATAAGATAATGTCACACATATTCATATTCAATCCTCATATCCATATACCTGATATCTGAACATCTTGTATTTGCAACTATTGCAAATAACCTGTCAAGATGCATTTACTGACAACAAAGGTGTCACGAATCCTATGTTCCTAATTAGAATGTGCTGGAAGAGTAGAGGTACCAAACAAAACAAGTAAACTCCCAAATCAAAATAATAGGGAGAGAAGTGCGGTCATAAAGGACAAAGCTTCTTGTAAGCTACCACTGAAACAGAGGAATTCCTCCTCCATAACAGTAAATACAAATCAACATCAAGTTGATAGACACCTTATGGATATTCACTATCCAAACGCCTATGAATATTCAACATTCAAATGCCCAGCACAAATGTCTATACAAATTCAGGCGCTGGGTCATGAGAACACCCTAACTCTATTGTTTTAGAAAATACACGAAGTTAAATGAGATAATATTTCCATGAACTATATTGATTCCACAGAATCAATCAATACCAAAGACTATGAACTGTCGACAAATATTTCTCCTCAAAAATTGCAGAAGATCTTCAATTGGATCTAGGTCAAAGTCCATGGCCATGGCAAGGGGCCTCAAGCACTCAAACTGGATCAAATAGAAGGAAGCAATTAAGGTAGATTTATACTGTCTCACAAAAAGAGAGGTATTCACAAAAATAATACCTGCACCTCCAATATCTTTTCTACGGAAGCAAAATAGATTTTTATTCCATAATGTGGTGAAATAGAGAAGCTAGTAGCACAAGGGTTCACGTAGAGACCCGGCATCAATTACGATGCTACATACCCTATGGTATGTGTGAAAATTATATTCTCATATTCAATATCATTGGCAGATCAAATGAATCGGATAGATTCGAACATACAAGTCCTTAATGGACTTCGTATTTTGAATCTAAATACAAATCATAATATATATTGTGTAAGTCATTCCATGACTTCAATTAGTTAAGTTGATTGTGGTACAACTGACTAAATAAGTTCCTTCCACTGAAGGGTTACTCCAACTATAACGATTGCATATGTGTGTTCATAATCAAATCCCAATTGAATTTTGTATCATCTCCAAACCACACATGACAAAGTATGTAATCATCTTATGACTGAATTTGAGATGAATGATTTGGTTAAAAACCAAATTTCGCTGAAGTGTCCAACTTGAGCATATTCCTTCTAGAATATTTATCCATCAATCCACCAATATCCAAATGATATTGGATAATCATATCCATCAAAATACTTATGGTCATTCAATCCCTAAATGTCGAAGATTAGTTCATGACAATATGTCCGTAAATTGACTAGGTACCTTCGAGTGCAGGTATTAATCACGAGATGAGACAATCGATGTATACAGGTTCAGGCCTCCAATTGGAGTAATACCCTACGTCCTGGGGGGGTGTTGCTACCGTATATTGATGATCTCGAGTACAAATAATGTGGCTAAAACTATTACAGAGAGTAGATTGGATCTAATCTAACCTAAGGCTACAGTCGCCGAATATATTCTCTGCTAGGGTCTTGATGCTTGCCTCGAGTTCTCTCATGTGTTTCATGTTGTTGTCTTTCGTGTTGTTCCCTTGTCGTCCCCTAGCCTTTCCACCTTATATAGGGGTGAGCCGTAGTCGATAGGGTGTTATCTTCCTTGACATCTAAGTAGATAAATCATTTTTGAATACTGGTCGTATTCGGTTGGGTAACTAATCTAAACCTTCCTAATATGTACTTCCTTGATTCTGGGTATATCAGGTACCGCTGCTTCGGTTCTGTGATATCTGAAGCTTCCTAATATGTGTTACACATACCCTGTCTGTGTGTGATATACTCCTTATGCGCATATACCCCATAGTTAGGTATTCGGTAGTAGCCTCCTAACTCTACTCCGGATGAGAGGTTTTCATAAGCACCTACTCAAGTATTGCCAAGTTTAAGTTTGGTCGAGTTAAGTAGATCAAACTCATGGTCGAAAGAATAGAGTATGGATGAATCCTTTCTCAAGTATCAAGTGGAAGTGAAGTCAGGTCGAGCGCCCTGTGGCTAACCGCACTCGAGACTCGAAGAAAAAATATGTAAAGAACTCAATTGATTGACACCCGACTCTGAGTAGAGTTAAAAAACCTTTCAAAATTTGAAATGACAAGTATGGGCGCATTTAATGCGGGCAAAAGGGTGTGCAGAGATTCTCACATCGTCATCATTCCTTTTTATGCGCTGATCGAGGCATTGCAAAGGTGGGAGTGGTTGAAATGGCGGTAACTTTTCGGTTTACTTTTTTCAGGCCTTGAGTCCTCCTATATCAACAAGGAAAAACTTCTTGCTAACGCAATGAAGAAGATTGACAATAATATCAAGTATCGGGAGAGACTCAAGAACCAGGTGAACACTGCGCGAGCCGAAAAGAATGCCATGATGACTGAAAGGGATGCTGACGTTGCCCAACGGGATGCTGTTGTCCTGGCTCTTCAACAGCTGAAGGAGAAGACACTCGACTGCATGACCCAATCAGCCTCTATAAATGCCGCTACATTGCTCGGTATCCTCAATAGTTACAATCCCGCACTTGATACTTCATTGTCGGGTTTAATTGTACTTGCGAGGAGGCTGCAAAACTTGTCGAAAGCGTTCAGCCGGTGGTTCCAGCCTTTGTCGAGTCTCTGAGGCTTAGTTTGCCTAATGATGATGGTGAGGAGAGTCCCTCAGACTGATGATCCATCCTGTTCTGGCACTTGTAAAATATATTTTATGATCTAAGGATGCCCACAACAACCCTACATTTTGGCAGTCAATTATGCTTTTGTCTACTATTTCCTTGTCGATAAAATAGGATTAGCATAAGTAGATGCAATAACTGATAGATGCATGTTGTCACAAGACCATACGATTATGTATCTATAAACCTAAAATCTTAACGAGATAAGCTATTAGATGAGCGGCCCTCGAGTAGTCGAGAAGACCATAATAGTAAGGAAAAGACTAATATAGAGCTAGAAAAATAAAGAACATATCGAATTTTGTTGCGAACTTTTATCAACGTGCGCATTTGATCAGCATACAAACATGAACTCGATAGAGAGCACACGCGAGACAGACTAGGACTTCAAAACCCATTTGGCCGTTAGGCATGAGATGTCTGACAATCTCTGTGCCTTTATGCCTCCAGAGGTATAGCTATCCGTCATCAACCCAACACATGCCTCTGTTGGTCCTATTCAAAGTGATCGATGCAGAGAGATAAAATTTTGCAAAAAACATTCAGTCGAGGAAGAAATTACTCGATCCAAGAGTATTATGATGTAGCCCCCGAGTCTATGGTCAAGGAAGAAATTACTCGATCGGAGAGTAGAAAAGGACATACATGTACTATTGATCAGAAAGTAGTTTTATAGCTCATAACTCTATACTCGACCGAAATTCGCTCTTGACCATGTGCACGATGAGGCTCGTTCTCGACCATGTACTGAAAAACAGAGTCAATCGAAGAGTGTGGCTCGTTCTCGACTGAATACTCAATAATACCAGCCCCCGAGCGTTATGGTTTTAACTGCAATATGATTATCGAGTGAACTTGAACCAGTGGGCAGGTGGGCATTAAAAGATCCACTCCCATTTGTACTCGTTTTCACTGCAACATTGATCTGACGTGTCATAATGGCCGCCCATCCCTCTTTGCAGAGACGACACAAGCCATAACGCCATCATGACTTCCACCAAACACTCTACGTGCCCGAGGCGACGCCATCGTTTCAGATCTTGACAGCCATATTTACACAATACAACCTGTTTCCCCTGCTATAAATAAAGTGAACTCGAAGCCATTTGTTCATCGTCTCCTTTGTTTCCTTTACCCATTGCCTCCTAGGACTCGTAGAGTTTGAAGCCATGGCCTCCATCTCTGCCTCTTGAGCTGATCCCAAAAGTCCTTTCCCCTAGGCCTCTCGCCATGATACCTCTTGACGTCATCATCATCATGTCCTTCGATGACGAGGACTTGAGTAGTGGGCCTCAGAAGGAGAGGGAAGAACATACACCATGGATTATTGTCGTCCCCTCACTCAGCACGTTCGCCGTTATATCAAAACCTATGCTTCGATGCAGCGCTCTGCATCGGAGAGGAATGAGGATGGTGGTGATCTTTACCGAATCATCGACCAAGCTGCCATTGAGGTCTTCGGCAGTGGAGCCCCTGAGTCATCGTTGGCGAAGGAAGCACGATCACCTTCTCTATCGACAACCGCTATATCACCTTCGCACCAGGTAGAAAACCACTTGGCATCACCAGCGTCGGTAATCAGCTCCAGCAGAACCTTCACCTCGGCCACTTTTCCTGGCCCTTATGCTGGTCGGTGGCTGATTCCTGGGGTGATTAGCTGCCGCCCGAGGGAGGATTATAGAAGATTCCTCGACTCCTTCAGGGACGAACAAGGGTCCATACGCTTTCAAACTATCAGAGGTGGTGGATCTTCACTATTTGCCAGAGCTAGGCGGATCCTTTTTGTAATCTACCTTATGAATAAAACTTTCAGAGTTGGTCGATGTTCCACGAGTGCTCGAGTCTCTCGCCGTTTGGAGTAGATAGTTGTACTAAACTAGGCCGGGTGACCTTGACTACTATGTAAGGTCCTTCCCACTTAGGCGATAACTTGTGGCACTAGGCTTGTTTCTGTACCTTTCACGGGACGAGGTCCCCAGCAGCGAGTTGCCTGGGCTGAATTCTCTGGCTTTGATATCTATGCAATGCCTACTGATACTTAGCCACTCGAATAGATGCTCAATCTCGGTACTCTTTGAGTAAATTTATGTTATCCGCTCGTAAGTGCTCATGCCCTTCTTCTGAGTAACTTTCCACTAGAGGTGATCCGAACTACAACTCGGTCAGGAGCACCGCTTTCGCTCCATAAACCAAGAAGAATGGAGTTTCACCGGTGGCCCTATTAGTCGATGTACGAACGGCCCATAGTATCAAGGGAAGCTCTTTTACCCAGCGTTTCTAGTAGGCTTTTAGCCTGTCGAAGACTCGAGTTTTGATACTCTGCAAGACTATACCATTAGCACACTCAACTTGACCATTACTCTGAGGGTGAGCTATTGAGGCAAAACAAGTCTTGATGCCAAATTCTTCTCAAAATGCAATAAAGGTTCCGCTTCTGAACTGGCTACTGTTATCCGTAATTATCCGATGCGGAATGCCGAATTGAGTAATTATGGTCCTCATGAACTTCTTGGGCGCTTCTGCGGTTATTTTTCCTACGGGTTCGGCCTCTATCCATTTGGTGAATGTGTCGATAGCTACGAATAGGAACTTGTAACCACCTAGGACCCTTGGGAATGGTCCCAGAATATCCAAGCCCCAGACGGAGAAAGGCCAATAAAGAGGAATTGTTTGCAGAGCTTGGGCTGGTCGAGTGGTCTGCCTTCTGAAAAATTGGCAGCTCTCGCACTTTTTGATCAGCTCGGAAGCATCCTAGAGGGTAGTTGGCCAATAGAATCTCTGGACGAAAATTTTTCCGACCAAGGTGCAAGAAGACGCATGATTACCACACGTTCCTCCATGGATATTGAGCAATATTTTATTGCCCTCTTCCTGAGTGATGCACTTCATCAAGATTCTGTTACTCCCCTTTCGGTAGAGCTTGCCGTTTACCAAAACGTAGAGCTTGGATTTACATGCAATTTCTCTATAGACGCATCATCATTAGGGATGTCTTGACCTTCGAGATAGGCTTGGTACGAAGTCATCCAAGTCAGGTTGCGTTCAAGTAGTAAAACATTCGTGTCTGCGGGTTCTACCTCGCTGACCTAGCCAGACTGCTGGTCGGATTGGGCAGCATTCGTTCACCGAACTATCGGGACATATGGTTTAAGGAGTTTCTCAATGAAGATTCCTATGGGTATCGGTGCCCAAGAAGAAGCGAGTTATCACTCCTTCTGATATGCGTCACTTCTAGCCCTTCGAACTTTTGCTCGAGCTTTCGTACCTTGAGTAAATAAGCCGTCATGTTGTCGTCCAAGCACTGGTACTCCTTTTGAACTTGGTTTACAACTAGCTATGAGTCCCCTTTCACAAGAAGTCATTTAATCCCAATTGATGTAGCTATACGGAGCCCGTTTACCAGTCTTTCATATTCTGCAACATTATTAGAAGCTTTAAAGTCTAATTGAACAATGTACCTGAGTTCATTACCCGTTGGAGATTTTGAGTACAATGCCAGCCCCCGAGCCATGAAGCGTGAGCGATCCATCAAAGAAGAGCGTCTAGTGATCATCAACCATATTTGGCCTTGTTTCTTCAACACTTGTCCATTTGGCAATGAAATCTGCTAACACTCCTGATTTCATGCTTGCGCGTGGTGTGTAGCTTACGTCGAACTCATTTAGTTCTACCGCCCATTGCATGATTCATCCAGTACCTCATCTTTCTCGTTAGGCGGTGTAAGAATTAATGGAGAAGATAAGTACTTTTTTAAGTCCTGGAAGTCACGCTCTGCTTCTTCTGTTCACTCGAATCGATCTTGGTTCTTCAAAAACTTGAAGAAAAGTATTCCTCACTCATCCATCGGTCCATCCTGGAAATGAATCGACTAAGAGCAGCAGTGCAACCTGTCAGTTTCTGAACCTCCTTTAGTATTCGAGGTGACTGCATCGGGAAAAATAATGCCTAAATTCTAAACGAAAGTGGTCGAGAGGCTCAATTTTGTGCGGGTTGGCCTCAATGCCGCGACTTGACACCAGAAAGCTGAGAAACTTGCCGGACGGTACACCAAATGTGCACTTTCGGGGTTGAGCATCATGTGATACTTCCTGAAGTTGTCGAATCTTTCCATGAGATCGTAAAATAATTAACTTCTGGTTCCTAATTTCACTATGACATCATCATCATATGCTTCTACATTGCGCTTAATTTGGGGTTGTAGACAATTTTGAATACACCTTTGATACGTAGAACCAACGTTTTTTAAACCGAAAGGCATCTTTACATAGCAAAATACACCGGAGCGAGTAGTAAAAGCCGTTTTCTCCTCATCCTCTAATCCCATGCAAATTTGGTGATACCCTGAATAGGCATCTAGAAAACATAGCAATTCGCAGCTTGTTGTAGAGTCGACGATTTGGTCGATGCGCGAGAGAGGAAAATGATCCTTGGGGCAAGCCTTGTTGAGGTCGGTGAAGTCAACGCACATTCTCCATCTGCCATTGTCCTTCTTGATAAGGACGGGATTTGCAAACCATGTAGGATGACGCACTTCTCGGATGAAACTCGCCTTTAGGAGCTTATCGACCTCCTCCAGGATGGCCCGCTTCCTATCTTTCGCAAATCTTCGTTGCTTCTGCACCACAAGCTTGGCGTCGGGTTTAACAGCTAGTTGATGCTCGATCACCTCCCTGGGGGCCCCAGGCATATCAGACGGTTCCCATCCGAACACGTCTTGGTTTGCCTGGAGGAAGGTGATGAGCTCAAGTTCCTATTTGGGGTCAAGATTGGCCCCAATCTTAACCGTCTTGGATGGTTCAGACGGGTTGAGGGGCACTGCCTTGATGCAACCATCCATCTTCTTATTGTTAACACCGTCTTTGTTCTTGCCTTTGGCGTCGTCTGACTCAAAAGTGCCAGCAAGACTTACGAGCCTGGAATCTTTGGCCTCGATGAAACCTTGGTGCCTTTGATGCTTAGATTTTGCGTCCTTGGGAGTGATGGACACTCGACTAAAGTGTTCGACCATATCTAGACTTTGCTTGTTGCATTCGACCGCTGTGCGCTGATCCCCTTTAACGATAATGGTCCCCTTAGGACCCAGGATCTTGAGTGTTTGATAGGAGTAGTGAACCACCGCCATGAACTTGCCTAGCATTGGACGACCTAGGATCACATTGTATGCCATCTCAAAGTCCATGACATCAAAGGTCAACTTTTCCGTGTAGCAGTTGTCGGGCGTGCCAAACGTGACCGGCAGGTCGATCTGGTCGAGAGGCATGGTCGATGAGTTGGGAGTTATACAGTGGAAAGGCTCGACTTCCGTCTTAATCTCTAACCTCTAAATTCCCATATTATCCAAGGTTTTGGAGAAAATGAGGTTGAGTGAACTACCAACATCGACCAGAGTTATGGAGACTTTGATGTTGAGTATGGTCGGCTGAACCACGATCGAGTATTGACCAGGATGTGGTATCACGACCGGATGAACGGTTTGATCAAAGGTGATTGACTGTTTTGATCACTTGAGATATTGAGTGGACCCAGTTAGGGCCAAGTTGACTTCTCGCTCGACCGCCTTGTACTGCCTTTTGGACTCGTACGTGGTGGATCCTCTGAAGATGTGCGCCAAGCTGTGCTCAGCCTCATGGAACTGGGGCTCGTCACCCTCGACATTAGGCTTAACCTGCTTACTACCACGCTCAGCATTTGCCTTGATCTTCTCATCAAGTTTCTTCTTGAAGACAAAGCACTCGTCAAAGTCATGTTGGTTGCTCTGATGGATGGGGCACCACTTTTCACCACCTCGACTGAGGCCTTTGTTGTCCCCAGTGTTGCGCAATTTGCTCTTGTCGACCACGGCTATAGTCATATCGGGACCCTTGCACTTGTCAATGGGTTTGTTCTTCTTTCCTCCGTTCTTCGAGGACTCGGGTCTATCCTTTCCAGATTGGAGGTTTTTAGCGCATACTACGCTTCCGCTCGTTTTGCGCACTTGTCGGCCAACTCAAAAAGCTCTTTGACCATGCAGATCTTCTTAGTAGACATCTTTCCACGTAAATCTGTGTCCTAAACACCTCATTTGAAAGCGATAATTACCGACTCATCGGAGATGTCCAGGATTGTATTACGCTTGTCACTGAACTGGCGGATAAAATCTCAAACAGATTCATTGTCGCCTTGGTATAGTTGGTGGAGGTCATTCTCCATTCCTAGCCACTCGAATGTACCTTGGAAATTGGCTATGAATAGAGCCTTAAGTTCTACCCAAGAACTAATCGAGTTGGGCGGCAAGTTTAGCAACTAGGAAATTGCGGGTCCATCAAAAGCATTAACAGGTAATTGGCCATTACTCGATTGTCACCACTGGCTACTCGAATAACAGTGGTGTAAATCTATAACCGCTCATTGGGATTGATTTTCACGTCATATTTATGGATGGGGCCTGCTTTGAACTTCTTAGGCCACCAAATTGATCAAAGTTCATGCACGAAAGCCTCGCAGCCCCCATCAAACTCTTCAGGAGGAGGGGGGGGGACTATCACGCCTGGCTCTTCGAGCAGGGGAGTCATGTCGACCATCTCGTCTTGTAGATCTACGGTCATAGTGGCGGCGATCATCTTCACGGCGTTCTTCATGGTGGTTTTCGATCACTGTTTGTAGATCATGCCGATTGTGAGGAATACAATTCCTCAGGTCTTCTTGATTTCTGCGCCTATGGATAGGGCAGCTACAGTTTGGCCCACAGTGTCGTGTTCTAGCTAGACCACCTGAGCTTCCCGTATAAGATTCCTATACTCGAGAGCGTTCCCGCCCATGGCTCCTCGAGCCGGGACTGTACCGATTGGGGGGGGGGGCTGGATTTACTGGTCTTGTTTGCTCGAACAACTTGGATCTGAGTTGCATCAAGTAGGATCTTGATTTGATTGACCATAGGAGTTAGTGGATTCGCCGAATCCAACTCTGGAAGATATCTGAGAATCAGATGAGCTCCTTGTACGTTAGTGTTTGGAGTACTGGATACGTTGCTACCAAGGCTCGTTGGTGGTCGAGCTGATGAAGCTTCACAGTGACTGTTCAGAGGGAGCATCTCCCTTGAGTCGTGGGTCATCACGTGCGAAGGCGCACCCACCGAAAGTCGTCGGGAGAGGCCAGGAGGCATTTGCCCTCCCGTGGTTCGTTGGTGGAGGGTCATGTCGGGTGCACATAAGGCTCTAGTTGTGGATGTTTCTGGTGGCAACTTGGCGTCGGTACTGTTGATAGCGACAGCTATCGCCAGATGTTTGGGAATTTCCGTGCCATTGTCGACCACGACATTTGGATCTATCGCCATTAGATCAGCCGATGGGGGGTCGTTCCTTCTAGCCATATAGACGAATCGATTTGTTCGACTATATTGACTAGCATTAGAATCACCGTCACCACCCTCGTCGCTATCGGTGTCCATGCAGTGGAGAACATTAGGCTCCACGGGATCCCACTCTAGATGTCCCACCTCACGGTACGCATCCACTGGTCTGGATTCGAGGGAACCAGTGTCGATCAGTCCACCTTGACCATCCCAATAGAAAACCATAGTTCTGAAGATAATTTCTGAGTTGATGAGAGGGGACTCGAAGCTATCCTTCGTCGACTCGAAGTGGTCGTAGAAGCCATTGTTGGAGAATCCTGTGAAACAGAAGAAGACCCCTACCTGGCGTGCTAACTGTCGAAGATTAGCTCCTGACAATATGTTCGTAAATTGACTGGGTACCTTCAAGTGCAAGGATTAATCACGAGACGAGACAATCGATGTATACTGTTTCGGACCTCCGATTGGAGTAATACCCTATGTCCTGTGAGGGTGTTGCTGCCGTATATTGAAGATCTCGAGTACAAGCAATGTGGCTAAAACTATTACAGAGAGTAGATCAGATCTAACCAAACCTGAGGCTACAGTCATCGAATATCTTCTCTGCTAGGGTCTTGATGCTTGCCTCGAGTTCTCTCGTGTGTTTCGTGTTGTTCCCTTGTCGTCCCCCCCCCTGCCCCCAACCTTTTCGCTTTATATAAGGGTGAGGTACCGACTCCTATCCAGCTGTAGTCGATCGGGAGTTATCTTCCTTGACGTCCAAGTAGATAAGTCTGTTTTGAATATCGATTGTATCAAGTTGGGTAACTAATCTAAACCTTCCTGATATGTACTTCCTTGATTCTGGGTATATCAGGTACCGCTAATTCAGTTTCATGATATCTGAAGCTTCCTAATATGTGTTGCACATACCCTGTCTGTGTATGATATACTCCTTATGCATATATACCCCATAGTTAGATATTCGACACTAAATATGAATTAAAATCTATTCATACCTTGGGTTGACAATGAAAAGATATTGAACCTAAAGTTCTATATCTTAATACCATCAAAGCGCTCATATATCTCGCAAAACTGCAGCATGCATGATATTACGTTTGCAGATAACTTGGTAGCTCAAACATCGCAACTCAAATAACGCCATTAGACAAGAGTCAATGTGGATATCCACAGATATCTGTATGACACCAAAGATCTAGATTTTTCTATCAGAAAATCAAGATATGAACATAGTGAGATATCTAGACACTAACTATATAACTGATCCCCATAATGTCAGATCACAACCTGATTATATAGTGATATAGCCTTCTCATAGGAGTCATCAAAACATATTCCAGAGGCTACTTCCATTGATCATTTTGAAACATCACATATATGTATGACTTCACAGGATGATAAACCACATAAAACTATCATGTGGTATTGGCTCCATTGAATTTCCCACCATTATCTACAAAGATAATGCTACTTGTGTCGCTAAGATAAAAACGGATTACATAAAGAGAAATATCATTAAGTATATTAACCCTAAATTATTTTATCCTCATGACTTACAACATGGAGAGATAAAAATCTTACAAACTAAATCATGTGATAACCTCACTGATTTATTCACTAAGTCCTTACCAACTTCCACATTACAATATTCACAGAATTGGTATACGGCGATTTCGAGATTTGCAAGGATCAGGGGGAGTCTTCTCCTGAATTTAACATATTCATACATCATATTGCACTATTTTCCTTTATGAGTTTTACTTACAAAATTTCTCATAATAGGTTATTAATGAGGCAATATCTACACAAGATTATATGTCATATCTTTTATTTCTCCTACTGGGGTTTTTAAAGAAGATATCAAAGACATATCTATTGTTCTCTAAACTCTCTTATGGGTTTTTCCTTTTGAAGATTTTTCTCATATGAGTTTACAAAGAGAAAATAATCAGTATATGTTGTATCATTTTCTCCTTATTTTCCTTGTGTTCTTTAAAGGAGTTTTAACAGCATATCACTATTATTCCAAGAGGTTTTATGGAGGATTTAATATGATCTATAGATCATAATTATTGCTCTCTAAGCTCACCAAAATGAGTTTTTTCCTATGTAGGTTTCTCATATGAGCTTACAACGAGGCAATAACTAATATGCGCCATATCATTTTCTCGTTACTTTTTATCATTGAGTTTTGAAGGAGTTTTAATAGTATATCAATATATTATTTTCTTCTCATATTTTTCCAACAAAATTTTTGGAGGAGTTCTAACAAAAAGTTAACATTGAAGATAATTGATCAAGAGGGAGTGTTATGAATAGACACTTTTAAATATAACCATATGATCAATTACCAAGAGTTGTGTCTATTGGAAAGATGTATCTTCCCAATAGACATGTCCTCTCACCATGTAAATATGTAAACACCATGATCAATAAATACAAGAGTTTCACTCTGCTCAACTTTCTATCTATCTACAATTACTTATAATAAAAAACAACCCAGAATCACAACCTCCCATGCATCGAAAACTGCATTACGTATGAAAACCAAAATACAAACCTATAGGTCTCTGTAGGTTCTATGCTCGTGGGGCGTGTGCGGATTCTGACTTGCACCCATAGGTCCAACAAGTTAGCGTCTGAGAATGACTTAGGTTAAGAGTTGGTCGAGGAATTTTCGGGTGGGTGCCCATTGGGTCTTGAAAACAGTTAGCTTAGATAGACACATGTTGTTTTAGAGCCCAATAGGCAATGACTCAATGAACATTACTCCTGTAGTATGGGCGTTTTTGGTTCGGATCCTGGCAGGTAGCTCGTCCGCTAGGCAACGATCCCAGCCCTAGGTGATCGAAATCGAACGCCTGAGGGTGTTGCCTAGCCAGGCAGCTCTGGCCAGATCTCAATCCAAGTAGACCCATATATGCGACTCTATATTCCATCGATGCCTCCCTATCTCTCTGCTCTCGTTCTCTCTCTGTGAACAACTCCACTATGGACCTCTTACTGGACTGCAATGGACGGATATGGCTTCTATGCACAAAGTTTGACGGCAGAGGGCCATACCTGAGTCTCTGGGCTTAGGGGTTGATGACGGTGTGCCCATCCATGAAGCGTGCCTTGCCCTCTTTCGTCGACCATATATCCTCCTCTTCAGCGAATTGCGGGAGCATGGCCTCAACATCCGACGAGCATGTCTCCACCTCCTCTTGCGAGCGCACGGCCAGCTCCATCGAGAGCACCTCCCTCCTGTTTAAGTGTTTCTTGCTGCCATGGTTGGATCTGGTGGGCGCCTGCTAGGTTTTGGGTGCTCATCAATCTCGAGCGCAGGTGAACATTTCTACGCGATAAGCATTTCAGCTGTAGGTTGGGTTTTCTATTTCGGGTTTGCTTGCGGATGGATTTTTGCTCAACCCACCCGTTAACATCCCTAAGGCAGAACTTGCCTCTCAACAGTTAATCTAATAATCTCTACCTCCAACAGTTGACTAATGGATCTGAACTCAACTGCTTGGCAGAAACACTTGATAATTATGAATCTAATTATCTTTTCTAGATTTTATCAAGTTGAGAAAAGAAAATTTGTCCAATCATGCTTTAGTTGAGTAACAGCAAATAAGGGCGGATATCTGCAAGTCCCGATTATGATTAGATAACATTTGCACAGCATTTTAAAGTTTTCGTCTAAGTCCAATAAAATAATTATGTACCAAGTTTTTTTACGGTAGGGACGTACACGGTAGGAGATGTATATGACGGATACAATGACCTCAATGTATAATAGCAGTAGATCAAACTACCAAATTCCAGTGTACGGAGAAGATTATGGCCTTAACCTTACTTGTCGGATTATCGGGGATCTTATTGTCTTAACCTTACCTGTCGAATTTCTTATAAGCGTTCAAGGTTGTTTGTAGGAAAAAACTCATTGCACTCCCCAAAAGGTTTCGGTTGTTCAGATAACTTCTTAAACAATTTACTTTAAACCCGAACTACTAAAATGGAATACTTCGCTCCCCAATTTTTTTTGTTTTCTTTAAGCCATGTAGTACACCGTTGGCAGGACATCAAATTCCAGCTTTTTCCTTCTTGTATTTTAATTCCTGTTTCTTAATTAAGACTCTTTAGGCATCAATTTGCATATTTTTCAAAGAGGCCAATTCGTTATCATAGACATTCTTTAGTTGGAATAGCGGCCTTTTTTTGGCCATACGGCTCTATCATAATAATATAGTTTCATATAAAATTAATATATCTTTTATGCAGGTATTTTTTAAGAGAAACTTACTAACTAAGGTTTTAAAGACTAAGTACACAGGAGGAAAAAGGAAGAGTTTCTAAATGTTTGTCATTCTTTGAAGGTTGTGGCAATAGAGCTCTTCATATATAGGTGGCTATATAGTTACAGATTACAAGTTTTATAAAACTCTTCTTCATTTTATTTATGTTTTCTCTCTGTGTGATGCCAACTTCATATGTTTGGATATTGTAATAATCAACTATAGGCTGTATGCATCTCTCCATGAAAAAACCGGATGTTTCTCCATTTTCTAAAAATAAAAATCAACAACTCAGCTTAAAA
Source organism: Phragmites australis (assembly GCF_958298935.1). Classification (NCBI taxonomy): domain Eukaryota; kingdom Viridiplantae; phylum Streptophyta; class Magnoliopsida; order Poales; family Poaceae; genus Phragmites; species Phragmites australis. Next base: position 16,624,699 of record NC_084929.1, read on the forward strand.
CGTGGTTAAGATGCGCCATTGCTATTAACTGTGATGCGCCATTGCTATTAACTGTGAGGCAGAATCTCGATCAATTTTAGTTTTGCAATCTTATTATTTACGACCCAATTTTAACAAGAATGCCCCAATCTTAGATAGATTCTTAATTTGGTAGAATCTTAAGTTTGTTATGATTCCATCGAAACTATATATTTTTAGGACCGTAATCAAATTTTCGTACGATCCTACCTAATTTTACTGATTTTAGTGATTTATTGTAAACAATGACTTGTACTATGCCATTTTAAATTTTTAAAAAATACTTAACTTTTCATGACCACTACATTGCATAAATACTAAATATTTCCTTACACCATATTTTTATGGATAGAATCTCTAAAAGTATATTTTATATGCATTAGCGTCATGTATACAATAATTTTTTAAATATATATTTCTCGATATCAAATGCACATCCAGGGTTCTCTCACCGGTGTCACCCCTAGCCACCCCTCCTCTTCCAGCAGTCTCACCAGCGGCGAGAGGTAGCTGGGACCTCATCTACATATAGACCATAATTATAGTCGTTTAATCCCAAATAAAGTCCCATAATAGTTTTGATCGACTTATGTTATGGTTTGACTTCCTCATGGCGATGGGTGCGCTTGAACTAAGTTCTTTGGTTAAAATCTGGGAAGGTATGTCTTTCCTTTCCTTGATTACAAACAGGTCCAATTGGATTTTACCGCTTCACTTGGCGGCGCCTGACTGCGTTTCGGGTCATCGGCTTGCTGATATGCTAGGGAAACGATGGTGGCCAATGCTCATTCACAGACTTTTGCGTGTGGCGCAATTGGTCCGCAGTGAGGCATCTCTTGCAGCATTCCAATGTTAGGAGCATCTTCGTTTTATTTTGGTAGACTGTTTGGTGCCGTTTGTATACTGGGATATGGGAGGTGGGAAAGGAAAATGAAGAGGTGAAATCTTTTCCTTTGGTTTGGAGGATTGGGAAATAAAGAGAGAGAAGGAATGGGATATAAAGTCCTCATTTCTCACTATTTTTATCCTACTGGGAGTGGTGGGTTGTGAACGGGATATACGTTCTCCTCTACATCAATTTCTTCTCTATCCCTAACTTAGCGCAAAACAAATATTAGAAAAAAAAATACTCATATCCTTATCTCTAACTCAATTTTTTATATCCTAGTCTATATCCTTATTCCCTAACTCAAGTGCATCCAAACGCCACCTTTGTGTTCCGTCCTCGATGTTTTTCATCTCCATGTGCTCACATGGTGGTTGGCAATGCCCTGAGGTGGTCGAGATGTATGCTGAACTTAGAGATGAGAACTGATACATGTGTACCATGTTATTGTTTAGTTAATTAGTTGTCAGAGACATTTCTATAAAACCAGAGTTATAAACACATTCAATATTTGATATAATCCATATCCTGTTCGAAGAAAAAAAAAATCAAGTTGTATACTGATACAACTTTTCATGTTCCTACCGAAAAGCTCTGAATCCTAGCTAGGATCGTGATGATACAAAGTTAACCTTGATCAGCAAGGTAATTCAGTCTTGGAAGCGACCGGACCGCGCCCGGTTCCGTGTGCACTACAGATCATGTATCCAGTCCTGAATACCGCGTGCCCAAAGCTGATTTGCCAACGCATCCGCAGGCGCCAACTTGCAGAAAAGGGCATGAACCCAACTACCCAAGGCCACCACAATTTACAAAAACGCCCCTCGCCCGCCGCCTATTTGTATTTCTTTCTCCTCGCGCCTCGTCTTCCTTCCCCAACCCGGCGGCTGCGGCTCTCCCGGAGAAAGAAACCTCGAAACCCTCGCCGCCGCTGCCGAGTCGTCCTCGGAAAGGAGGAAGAAGCCGCTGCCGCAGGACGCATGGAGGGCGTCAACGGCGCCGGGGCGGAGTGCGAGCCGAAGCCGCTGTCGGAGGTGGTGGACGACTGCGTCCAGCGCTGGTTCCAGGACGCGTTCAAGGAGGCGCGCCGCGGCGACACCGCCATGATGGTGCTCGTCGCCCAGATGTACCACTCAGGATACGGGGTCCCCAAGAACGAGCACAAGGTATGCCATACAGGCTGCCCTTGCTCGTCCTCAACAAGTGATTCCCTCGCTCCCTTGCTTTGCCCTAGTGTGATCGGAGATTTGATTTTGTTGATCTGCTTGGTCACGCGTGTGTGCAGAGAGGATAGCGGTGGAGTTTCCCGGTTTGAACGGTCCTTAGGTTGACGAGCTCTTGCGTGTTGTAGTGGGTTTGGTGGGTTGAATCAAGATTCAAGATCTTGCGAAGAACTACTGCATTAACGTATTGTTGCAGAATTTCTTTAGATTTGTAGGGGTTTATTCACAACGGACTTGAGACACTTTGGGGGAGTTATAGGTTTTTTTTTTGTTGAGAAAAGATCATGGGCCCCCCTGTTTCCTCATGAAACGCGACAGATACAGAGTAATGGGGATCTTTGTTCTTTTTCTTTGACTGAATTGGGGAACTTAGTTGTTCGTTTGTGCTAGATGCAACGTTTATGTTTGATGTTTCGTGTTCATAGTACGATCATATTCAATCCTAGTGTTTCTTCTGGATCCAGTAGTGTGATACTTGTTTGCTGCTAAGATGCTCTCATGGGGATCAACAAGGTTTTCTAATTTCAATCTGATTAATTACTGCTTTTCTACTCTTTCTATGCAATGTGGTGATAAAGAACAATTATTTCTCAGTTTTAAGCAAAACTTGGGGTGTTTCTGCTTAATCATCAATCATGACGGATACATCTCCTCTCATTATATATATAGAGGTTGATTTGACTTCCAAGCAAACCTAACACATTATAATCTTGTAGATATGATCCCATCTTCCTAATACATTCAAATGTTCCTCCTAGGTTGGTCATACCCCTCCTGTTAATATAATCAGGGAGGAAGTAGCCTTGGCACGTGCGGTTGTCGTCTCTGGGTCGGGTTGGCCTGCCCACCCTGGGGACTCTTGGGGCCTATGACATCCCCTTCTCCTTCGAAAACTAGCGCATCCTCGTGTTAGGCCATGGACCATCCTAAAGCTCCATTCGGGTGTGGTTCTACGGCCCTTGTTGCCAAATTGAAGTTTGAAGATTGCCTAGTACAATGTTGGTGAGGAGGTGGTGCCAAGTTCGATTGATGAAGAGCATAAATTGGTAGCAAGTTGCTAATGAAGCCCCTCATGGAAAAAGTGGTATGAGGCGAGGCGCGTAACATTCTTGCGTTGCGCTCCCTTTGGTTCCCAGCACATTAGTGAAGTGGTGTCATATGCCCATGTCCATGGTGAAGGCGGTGTCTGGTGGTGGTGTGGCAAAGTAGCGGTGACGGATATTCTCCTAAGACAGAAAGTGCACGCCAAGTGAGAAGAGGAACATGTCCTTTGGCACAAGGTGGCTTGCTGTGGTTGAAGAGTACCCAAGAGTAACTGTCACCTCGTGCCAAAGGACATGTTCCTTTTCTCACTTGATGTGTACCTTTTACTGCAGGAGGATCTCTGCCACTGCTACTTTGCTATACCGCCACGAGACTCGGCCTTCACCATAGGCGTGGGCATATGGTGTCACTTTATTGATGCGTTAGCCGTCAGGAACTCCAGGGGTATGCAGAGATGTTACCTGCTCTACCTCATACCACTTCGCCTTGAGGGACTTCATCGACAACTTGTGCTACCAATTTATGCTCTTCATCGATAGGACTTGGCACAACTTTGTACGGGGTGAGCTTAAGACATCAACTTGGCAACGGGAGGGCCATGTAGAACCACACCCGGATGTAGCTTAGGATGGTCCATCGCCCAGCATGCCATGACGACGTGTTGGTTTCCGAAGGTGAAGGGGATGTCATGGGCCAACGGTCCCAATGCCGGGTGGGCCGACCCAACTCGGAGACGGTAGCCGCATGTGCTAGCCAGGGCAACCGCCTATTTGCTGACGCTATTAGGAGGGGTGTGGTTAGCATAAGGCTAACTGCTGCGCCTAACCCCTCATCCAAGCCGGCTTCACCTACTTAGTCGACAAGTTATCTTTAATTAGGAATTATATGATAAAATTGTTAGGAAAGTGAATGTACTAAGAAGGATGTGATCATATCTATAAGATTTCAATCCATTAGGATTGCTTGAAAGTTAGACAACCTCTTTATATAATCAGTGGTTATCTATCTATCATGACTAAGTATAAAAGAGGCTTATGTTAAGAATATAACAGTAAAGGGTATTATTGTAATATCCTAGTCTTAGAATTTCCCTCCTGTCCTCTATATATTGTCCCTATGGGCTACCATTGAATACAAATTGCTATTACTAACATGGTATCACAGCTAGGTTTTTATTGGACGCTGCAACTCGTCCCAATGTAGGTCTATTCCACCGCTGGCTCTTCCTCTCTTCCTGTCGTCTCTCTCTCTCTTCTCTTCTATGTGTTATTTTTGCTTGGTCGGGATTTCGGCCAACGTGCTGCTGCTCGACGTTGGCCCCACCTCGATCTGCTCCGCCCGATGTCTTCGATGTGTCGTGGGCCCCCTCGCCTGACCAATTCGACGCGCCTCCCTTGGAACCACCGCCACCCTCGGCTGACGTTGCACTGTGTGGTCCCCGCCGTCCGACCCTGCTAGCCTTCGCTCGGTTCCGCCCGGACCTCGCGCCGCCTCCAATGGCCTGCTCCTATGTCATTGCCAACCTCCTGCATCCTCTTGCGGCGTGCAGCCTCCACCTCCTGCGCTTGGCCATCCCATGTCGGCCGGATCCACCCAGACCTCTTGTCTACAGCTGCTCATCCCACGCTGAATCCACCGACCCGGCGAGTCACTAGGCCTTGCGTCGGCTTAGCTACACCTACCTCGAGCTCGTCTCTGTGCTCAAGTTGCGGGATCTCAGATTTGGCAAGGAACAGGGGATGGTAGGCTTATGGACTTAAGTCTAGTAGCCTGCTTCTTGGTGGCTATTGGGCTTCGTTGGGCTGCTGCATGGTGGTTGTTTCTGGTTCTTCTATGGATTGGTGGTTGTGTTGCTGTGGTGTTATGGTGTTCACCTGGCCCGGTTCTTGGGTCCTTTGCTATATGGCGTACATCTTCCGTGCCTCGTCTTCGGCTGCTGTACGTGCTAGCCATCTACATCTGGATCGGCCCGTCATTGGGATTTTCGGCATCGTGTTTCAGTTCGTGCGCCACTTGTGCATGTCTCCTTGTGCTGTTTTGGAGGTGTTGTGTTTCCTCTCCTCTATGAACTACGTCATGCTTGGTGCATTGCTACTTGTGTCGGCCTCTTTTGTCTAGCTACTGATATCCTCTGTGCCTACTGCTGCTAGCTTCATTTGCATTTCACTTTAGTATTTGCTTTTCCGTTGCGTCCATCCAAGTCTCAGTCTCTCATTGAGTTCGTCTATGCCGTGCAAGTCCACATATTCTTTCGTCCATTCATTGATTTCTTTTGTTGTTAGCTAAACTGTCTTTGCTTAGCTAATCCTTTCCTCATCGTTATTGATGGAACTTGGCCATGTAGATCTTTTTGTAGTTCTAGCAACAACTTATGTCTGCTATCTTGCTACGTCTAGTCGCTTTGCTGTGATTTTTGATCAAAGGGCATTTTTTTGTTGTCATCATCACGACGCTATTGCATATGCCTTGCATTTGAGGAGGGGGGGGGGGTGTTAAGAGTATAATAGTTAAAGGTATTATTGTAATATCCTAATCCTAGGGTTTCCCTCTTGTACTCTATATATTATTCCTATGAACCACCATTGAATACAAGTTGCTATTCCTAACAGCTTAGTCCTCCCAACCTCTCCGGCTCTCAAGTCTCTCTTCCTCTCCCTGCGCGCTGAGGCCTCCCCTGCCTCATCCCATCACCCACTACCACTCCCCCCGTGTGTGATACCTCCCTCAAATCAGCCCCCTAACATGGTGGTGCTGGGCCTTGGGTATTTTTCAGTGTTGTAAGTGCAGATGATACAGTTGGGACTTAGGAGTATTGGTTGTTTTTACATGATTGATGTTCAATCCTGCACCAACTGTTCTGAATAATCTTTTGACTGCACCACATTTTTTGTGATCCAGTGTTATTTGTTATTATTCTTGCACCACCTTTTGATTATCTGGTGTTATTCCATCGTTATCCTCTCATACTTGGTGTAGTCTAGGTATGCACTTACAATCTCAAACAACCTATTTATCCGATTAATACAAGAGACAAACAAAACCACATCATTAAGTAATCTGATCTCCACTTGAAGTCTTTATTACATCTCCGAGTCATGTGTTCCTGTAAAAGCCTTGCTGCCAACTGAAGATGTCCTCCTTGCTTTGATCCTTGGTTCAGTACAGTCCAATAATAAAGAAATGCACAGACTGTGTAAACAACTATTCTATGATCACATAGATTAGTATGATTAAAGCATATATCATTACGAACTAGCCAGACTGTGCAACAAACTGCTGCTAACCCAATCCAAGTTCAACTTCGCTGTTGAACCTGGTGATGGTTGAATATGGATATTCTGAGTTGAATTCGTAATATTCTTAAGGATTTTTGTCTAGACATATGATTTGATTATAGTGTTTAATATTTTGTTTCTCCTTTTTGTCTGTTTGCATATGGTGTGCTCAAAGTTCATGTTGTAAACTGCACCTTCAGCTATCCAGATTGTTCTTTCCATTTGTTTCCTTTTTTATTTTTAAGGGAAGAGTATGGATGGAAAGGGCATCAAGATTCAGGTCTTCAGCTTGGAAGGTTGGCACTAAACGTCCAGGTATTCTTCAGTATAGTTTCTTTTAGTTAATCTCATTTAAAAGGTGCTTGCGCTAGGCTGTGTACATCTTTGGTGTTGTTAATCATGTTTGCCTGCCTCTTCAATTTCAGGATATAATGCTAGCGACTCTGATTCTGATGAGGCAGATATTGATGCCAAACAATAACAGTTAGTTCTGAGTCGAGTTTGATAGGAGAGTTACAGGGTAAGACAGTTTGGTTTGTGCTGTTTCTCAGTTTGGAACATTGATGATGTTTCCCTAGAATATTTAATCTTGGGGTTGGGACTTAGGAATTTCATTATGGTGCTATATACATTTTTCCTTGTTTGAATTGCCACTGAGCTTGCAGTGATTATTATTCTTTACATTGTCTTTCTTGCACAATGAGATTCAGGTGATTAATGACTGAATTTCTGTTTTCAGGTAATTACAAAGGTGGTGGTTTAACTAGCGTCAGTCCCAGCAACTTTGGTCTGGGATTGCTTTCGATTGGGAATCAGCTGTGTGGGTTATGAAGTAAATTTTGTAAACCCATTTGGATAACTCAAACGGACACAGTACTCAGTATCTGCTTGAAAAAACGAGGGAACTTCAGTTTTGCAATGTTTCAGCATATGGCTTCATTCATTTTTTCTCTTTCATTTCCTTATGAAAGCAACTTGATTGGGCTGGGATTGAATTGCATTGCGAATCAGCTGAGTGAGCTATGAAGTAAATTGTGTAGACCCATTTGGATACTTCAAACATACGATGTATTTAGTATCTGCTTGAAAAACGAGGGAACTACATCCCACGCGTCTTGAGTCTGGACTTGAGAGGGGACCAAGGCCACATGCAGGATCTCACTTGAGAGGGCACCAAGGCCACATGCAGGATCTCGCCTGGCCTGACCACTTGACTCACCACAGCCTAAAGCCCTGAGGCCACACTTCAACGGGGCACGGCATTCCCTGGGCTCACCCGCAGGCCTCCCTCTCTCCTCCCCTAAAAACCCTATCCGCAAGCTCCCATTTCTCCTTCACCTGCTACTCCGCCGCTTCGATTGCCATGGCTACACCTATGTGGCTTGCTCCACCATCTCCTCTGCTCTAGGCAGGGTCGCTAATCTCTGAGGAGACCATTTTTGCCCTCTCAGATGACTTGGAGAGCGATGACAACTGGGTTTGGTGGGATGGAATTCCGTTGCCACCCTCGGATGAGGAGACGGAGGAGGATTAGGACTAAAGCAGCATCAGCGTTGAGGAGGTCAGCTCGGATGATGACACCAAGGGTGGCAAGGGCAATGGCACCGAGAGTGGCAGTGGCAAGAGCGACGACAACGACTATGGCACATAGGATGACGACGAAGGCCAGAGGAGGAGGCAAATGCTGACTCCTACTCCAACGATGGTGACAAAGACATCGGTGCCACTGGCAGCTTCGTCGCCATCAGCCACAATGCCACCCTTAGTGGCTTGACAACGAAAAGATGTAGGATAGCATAGGCTTAGTGGTAGTGTGTAGGAGATGCATATGCTAATCTTAGAGAAGGATTTTATTTGTCCGAGCTTCTTACCTTGGTGATGCCCAGCTATCTTTGTTAAGAAGAAGTACCATAGTTTGAGAATGTGTGTTGAAGATGACTAATGGGTAATTGCCATATCCAAACACCCCAGAGTTTCCCGTAACTCTAGGGGCATATCTCTATCTCTAGGAAGGGGATCCCTTGATAAATGGAAACTACTTGTAGGTACCCAGGGTATCCTGTAAATAGGGAAATTTATCTCCAAGAACAGGAAGGAAGACTCCAGAGCATGTACAATACCCCATATATATACGAAGCCTAGAGACCCTACGAAGACAAAGTCTTTTCTACAAGCCATTACAAGAAGTCGCATAAGCCAGAAGACACCTTAAGTCAAGCAAGGAAGTCACTAACTAGGATAGATCTATCTAGGCTAGCTACGAACTCCCTAGTAAAAGGCTTAGATCAATACAAGACAAATATGACGTAAAGTTATTATCCTAAGGGAGGTCCGAACTTGTCTAAAAGACAATCTATGTGTTACTTTGATTCATCTACTCGAGCATCCCTCATCTAGTCTACAAATTCATAAGATCAGCAGTTCAACAACCTTCAATAGTTGGTGCCATCTGTTGGGATCATGATAATAGGCGTTGCAGATTCTACATAGAACATGCCGCCGACTTCTCCCAAGCCTGCACCAAGGACCGGTTTCTCAGCTGAGGGGTTCTATGACAACTTACCCTCCCACATATGAACCAGCGATTGATCAAGTGAATTTTGATGAAGATCTTTCCAATGACGATTCTAGCAATATGGTAACTCGCTTCATGGATCAATGCGCCAAGGACTACGACATCGAGTTCAAACCACTCAGCTGCCAAGATAACCGTGAATGCCCTATTCACCACAAGCCAAGATCCTCCCCTATAGCTTTTGAGAACATGGATCATCGAGAAACCTATCCAGAGCAATCCGATGAAAAATCCATGATAGATCTAGACAATTCCTCTAGTGGAGGTTACCCTCAAGAAGTATTTGCTATCGAAGATGGGGGGTGATGGTCTGGGCAATCGTGCTGATGACCCTGCAAACATGCGCACCCCCCCTCGGATCTGGATCCGGGTGATGGCAAACAACAGTTGAGCATGCTACCCTAGATCCTGAACCCTAACAGGGCACAAGGTTTACCATATCTCGATCATCAACAGGGGGCTCAATCCTTTATATCTGTAATGGCTCATAGGCTCCTCCTTCTACAGAAGGCCCCCATGCATCCTCTGACTATAGGTCTGACAAAGCAAGCCAGTAAAGGCTTGATGAAGTCAGAGATCGACATGACAAATAAGTTCTCATTTAGGCCACGAATTCCCATCTAGCCCTGTTGGTGATATGCCCCTGATATGGGGTTTCGTGTCCTGATCTTTTGATGAGAAACACTCATCGATTTGGTGGAGACGACTTTGATGATCCAGCTACACTCGTACGATGATGGAGCACATTGGCAATCACTAAACTAACTCCTGAAGGTTACTGACCATGCCATAGGCACGATTAGCCTAAACACAAAGTTCTTATCCCTGCAAGCAACCGAAGAACAAGCAAGAATAATTGATGGCAATCTAAAATTATGAATCTAGATAAAGAACGATGTATTAACAAAGGTGGAGTTATGCAAAGTAGTCAACTAGGTGGTCACAAGACACACTAGAGACAATGTTGTTTGCCCCAAGGCGAAAACAATACTTCAACAAAACTCGTCTAATTCTGGCTGCACTTGGCCTCTAGTTATGGGTATACAAGCCTCCTAGATGCAACCTAACAAACTAAGGAAACAAAATTAGATTCTAACTTTATATGTTACAATGTTGACTCGTTTTGAGGTTTTCGAGTTGCTCATGAGGAATCTGTTGATAGGGTTGGATCCATTGGAAAGATCATGATGTAATGTTTCCAACATATGGCTAAACACTTCCATTGGACTCCATATGACAGAGATATCTTCCTTTTGTTGCATGGCAATTTGCTGAATCCAAGTAGACTTTGAAGTCTGAGTAGTAATTGGCTGGGATCATGACTACCTTGTTCCTACTCGAGATCCAATCTCCCACTGTAGGAGAATGAGTAGAAACAAGAATTGAAGTCCGATAAGTTCCTGACATGCTCCGACAAGCTCCTAATAAGCTTCGACAAACTCCAACAATCCCCGACAAGGGTTCGACTTGAGTTGTCTTCTCCCATATTTTTGAGTAACAAGAAATCACAAGAATTATTTAGTAGCATCCCATCCTCATAAGTATAGTTTTGAACATAGAGGACCGAGCTCACGTCATGATTTAATTGATGTGCATGATCTCGTGTCATAGGACCTTGCAATGGACGATTACTTTTAGTGCGTATATCTACAACGATGATGTCCTCATCATCTTCCACTTTTTGAATTGAAGTCGTCCTCACTGGTAACTCATCTCCTTCTCCCAAATATGGCTTTAAATCTATAACAATAAATGTGAGACTAACCCCAAAATCTATAGGCAACTCAAGCTTGTAGGAATTATCATTAATCTTCTCAATAACTTTAATAGGACCATCAGCTCAAGGCATCAATTTAGATTTTCTCAATAATGTAGAAGCATCCAGACTAGGGAAATTTTTTTTACCGTAGCAGTTTTTTTACCAGTGCGGGAGCATGCCTGTGTTTAGATTATAAGAGATTAGTACATAATTGGTGTTCATATCTTTGCTTATTAAGTGTTGGAGGGAAAAATATGGGCCATTTCTTTTTTTTTGTTCTCAAGTGCTCATAAGTGATCGGTCTGGACCTAACCCATCACTAATATATAGCCATTAGTGACAGGTGTAGACACGACCTATCACTAATGTATAGCCATTAGTGACATGTATGGATCTAGACCGATCACTGATATATGTCATTAGTGATGGGTGCAAACCAGTCACTAATGTGTCTATTTGGGGAACGCCCCAGCTTTGAGATATTTTGACGGTGCACTATGGTATTACTGTAGCTATTATAGTATCTTAGCCATCACATGGTATGTGAAGGGGTGAAATGCCAAAAGTACCCCTCTAAGCATATGATTGTATCATAATATCTTAGGGACATGACGGTAATTTCCCTATCCCTTCTCTCTATAAATATGCCCTCCAAAGGCAGGAGGGAAGGACCCCAATGGTTTTTTCCCATTACACAAATAATTTTCTCTCGCTCTCTCCTTTCCACTCACAGACTCCATCGCCAAGCTTGAGCCTTCTCTTATAAGTGGGGCTCTCGCCGTATGTGTTTGGGGCTCGCGCATAATGCCCAACAGCGTGTCGTCTGTGGGGATGTGAACAAAGAGCCTTGCCGGAGGAGAAAGCACCAAGTGTTGCGAGCAAGACACTGGCGTGCGAGCTACCTCTATCCCGGATGTGTAATCGCCACGTGAACAAGTGTGGTTTGATGCACGCATAGCGATCACGCCCTTTGTGCAAGCGAGCTATGGCCAAAACTGCATGCATATGCGCATGCCAGCTCGTACTTTGCTACAGCTACAACTATGAGCTGGAGTATGCCCTCACCCACCCTTCGGAGAGAATGTGAGGGCCACTCGGGCCCCTCCAAACATGTCTGGGATAAAGGAAATGAAACTGCGAGCGCGACTTTGTGAGCACGGCCCCATTGGCATCTTGCGAGTGAAAAGCCTGCACTTGCATCGACCCGAGCGAGCGTGAACGGCCACTGTGGCATGCCACGAGCTACTCCCGAGACCGTCTGAAGGCAAAGCACTTACGAGTGTGACTCCCTATGTCCCTCTGGCCTCGAGCGAAGGCCAGAGCAAAAGCAAAGGTAAAACCCAGGTGAACCTCCACGCACAAGGTAAGTGCATTCACCCATTTATTATGCAGTAGTTACATATACCCTGTTCATTACTAGTGTTAGCTGGTGGTCAGTTGGACCTGCAAGTGGACTAGCTAGTACTCCTTCTAGTATTTTCATCATTACGTACTATTATCTTGGCAAGCGTCCACTGCACCTAGTCGCTATCAACTTTAGGGCATTGAAAACCTTGGTTTATTAACACCAAAGATTTGCGCCTGAGCTAGAAAGATAATGATGAAAAATAGAGACCCATTTAAATACCATGAGATAAGGTTATAAATGCTCCACCGTGCATGTAGTTTTAGAGATAGAGCAGGTAGCAGTAAAAATAGACCATCCCACCTGACGCACACACTGTCCACAACAGAGGATGGCGCCACAGCACTTGACAAAAGCTATCGTGTTCACATCATGACCCAGGGATATTTACCCTCGTGGTGTATGAAATAGTAGTATATTTTATTTACCATATGCAGAAGAGATAGTAGCATGCATGTGGACGGTACGGGAGGATAACTCTTAACTTTTGTGGTACCCATATTTTCTTGCCGCTAGCAAGCTTATCTTGTGTCAGCATGTCAAAACATTTAATGCACCTTCATTGTAGCCACTAGCTCCTATGGGTTGTCGTACTACCATATGCATATTCTAACAAATGCATGCAACTAGCCAAGGGCGACCTCAACCATGTGCTTAGCTTTGATAGGTCCGTGAGTCGCGTCAGCATGCTGTCTGTTGGACCACTCTGGAGGCCGAGTGCTCCGCACCGTCTCCACAGACCACGTTGGAGGACGGGTGCTCTGAGATACCCCTATGCTTTGTGATGCCTCCACAGCCTCCGCTTCTCTGCACCTCCACACGCAAAGCCGCCGAGCGGGAGCTTCCCTGAGCCACCACGCCGGAACCTGGCTTAGAGCCTCGCCGTACCTGAGCCTCCCTAATGCTCCAGAGCCTCGCCATACTTTAGTCTCGATGGGCTTTGGCCTCGCTGACCTCAGGTGCCTCCACGCCTCGCCATACTCCAGAGCCTTGCCGGAGCCCTTCCGCTTGCCGGACCACTTCTGCGCTCACTGGCAGAGCCCTCCATACTCACGACCAAAGCCTTCTACACTCACTGTTGGGCTAGGCACCAAATAGGGAACACACAAGCTCTTAGGGGCACACGCAAGCACTGAAGAGAAGCTAACACTCATACTCAACGCGAACACACACGCGAGCAGATGCACATAGAGAAGAAAGGTAACACTGCTCACACCATAGAAGCTCACAAACTGAATACACACAACAACACCTCATGGCCGAAGCTCCATCCAGCTTCTGGAACCCACTGCGTGCTACGCCGGAGTCTGTCCACCTTGCTACTGGAGGAACCCATCTCCGGCCACCAGAGCCTCTAAGCCATGCCTACTCCAGGCTCTGGAGTCTCCTGCTACAACTACACCAGAGCCTGGCCTCCAAGTCACACCTACTCCAACCTCCGGAGTCTTCGGCCACGACTACACTAGAGCCTCTAAGCCATGCCTACTTTGCCTTCTAGAGTCTCCGCCCATGATTGTACCGAAGCCCCCAGCTGCGCCACTCTAGCGTCACTATACTGGCTCTGATGCCTCCAATTGTGCTACTCTGGCGTCACCTACACCAGCTCTAAAGCCTTCGGTCTTTCCATTCCAGCATCGCCTACATCGGCTTCGATGCCTTTGGTCGTGCCACTCTGGTGGCGCCTGCACTGGCCTCCAAAGCCCCCAGCAGCTCCACTCCATCGCCACCTACACCGGCTCCAAATCCTTCAGCTATGGCTGGGCCTCTATTGACTCTGTAGTATCTAAGCCCCTAGGTAGGTGGTAAGTGTTTCGGTGATTAATGACAACCGTATCATTGTGACTAATAATTTATTTTGAAGGGAATCAAAAATTTAGTTCACAATGATAATTGGGTATTCTTGGTCCCTAAGGTGATTATGTGGATGATCAAAGGACTTGTGCATCAATATTAAGGATTTTCTAGTTCTAAGTGTCGCAAAAGAGATGAAGGACACTTAGAGTAGTATAGGTTATTTTTACTTAGTTTTTTGATCGTACTATAAAGAGACGCTAAGAGTGGTAGCTTGATATAGTGAGTCAAGATTTGGTTTGATACACACTTGTGAAATTCTAAAACTAGGTACCTCATGGAAGCCCATGGTTGATAATTCGAGAAGCTAGAGCTCAAGAAAGTTTGAATTGGATGAGCTCAGAGAAAACTTACCTCACCGGATGATCTGGTCTATGTGAAGTGATCTCATTGAAGCATAGGATTATCTCAAGACAGAAAACACTCTAGATGCACCAGATGCTCCAATGAACAAAGTGATGTAATCACTGGATGATTTTCAGGGTGACACATGGCCAAAATTGTTAGATGTGTTACACCGGATAGTCCGGTGTTAGTGTGGTGAGAGCACCAGACTATTTTCAGCTGAAGGGGTATTGCCAGAAAAAATTGAATTTCAACTTACCAGATTATCCGATGATAGTCTGGTGTTCTAGATTCTAGTAGAAGTTTTTAATTGCCCAATTTACCCCCTCTTGGGCCATTTGATCCTTTCAATTGGTATTAGAGTCACATGCTCTTGATAGGCTTAAAATCCTAGAGCAATGACCCAAGGAGTGGAAGTAGTGTGCCAAAGTTTCAGGGAAAGAACTTCGCCAATTGAAATATTTGCATGGTGAGCTATCTGAGGCTATTTCCCCCGAAGTTTGGTTAGCTGCCTCCATTGGGTTTTATCAACCTTTTATCGACCAACAAGTTAGGTGGAACGTTAAGGCAAAGAATGCTATATTTGAGAGAATTAGTGAAGAGGTTTTCTCTAGAGTTAGGAGCAAGGAATTTGCTAATGAGATTTGGACCACTCTTTGTGACATTCATGAGGGTTCTAGGAAATTTTTTGAGGAAAGATATCATGTGCTTATGAATACTCTTAATCAATTCAAGATGCGTCCTAATGAGTTATGCAATGATATGTATTCTCAAATGAGTATGCTTGTGGAAGAAATCAATTCTCTTGAACTCACTCAATTGTCCCAAGGAGACGTTATTCGTAGGATCTTGATGGTGCTTCCCAAGCCACAATACAACATTATTATCTCTCTTCCTCATGAAAGGGACATCAATGACATGACCATCACCGACACCGTTGGGAAGATATGTGCTCATGAGATGTTCTTGTTTGGAGATCATGAGTCTTCATCCAAGAAGAATCTTGCTCTCAAGGCAAATATGGTTGACAAGAAGAAGAAGAAGAAGAAGCTCCCATCATCAAGTGAAAGTGATGAAGATGATGATGACGACGACTCCGACACCAAACTTGCTCTTCTCATGAGAAGAATCACAAGGATGATCTCCAAGTTTCAAAATAAGGGCTATAACTATGATCCCAAGAAGAACAAATTTCACTCAAACAAATTTGACAAGTTCGATGGCAGAGACAAGAAGAAGTGCTACAATTGTGGTAACTTTGGCCACATATCATATGATTGCCCTCATCTCAATAAGAGAAACAAGAGCAAGTCTAAAAATATTGATGCAATTGAGGATGAGGATAAGCACAAGAAGAAGGATCAATACAACAACAAGAAGAAGCTCTTCAACAAGAAGGGTGGAGGCTGCAAGGCCTACATTGTTGGTGAATAGGTCTTTGGCGAAAGCTCAAGTGATGATTCAAGCAATGATGAAGACAACAACTTTGCGAGCATTGCCATCACCAATGATGATCCATCTCTACCTCCACCACCTATGTGCCTCATGGCAAAAAGTAACAACAAGGTGAGTAGTGAGGAAGAGGATAGTAGTGATGATGATGGCCTTTCTCCTAATGATATATCTAAGCTCATGAATGACTATGCTACTATCATCAAGAAATAAAAAAGCTAAAATCAAGTCTCTTGAAAATACTAATGCTATGCTTAGTTCTAGTCATGATGAGTTGCTTGCTCAATACATGATGTACTTAAGAAACATGATGAAGTAGTTGCATTTAGAAAGTCTCTTGAGGCTAGTAACAAGAAGCTAAAACTTGAGCATATTGACTTGAAATGCAAATATCAAGAACTTGAGTTAGCTTATGATGTCATTAGTTCTACCATGAATGAATTGCCTACTATTGATGTTGTTAAGGTCAATGCATCTACTTCTTGTGATGATCTTCTTGCTATACCATGCTCCTCTTCATGTGATAGTATATCATCTTCTAAGACTAACCATGCGAGGGAAGAAGAGCTCAAAGAGGAGATTGAAAATCTCAATTCATGTGTGGCCCAGTTGACTAAGGGGGAGTGGAAGCACAATGAAATTATCATGAAGAATGCATTGTACTACAATAAGAGAGGCCTTGGATGCTTTCCCAACCCGATGGATAAGATCATCAAGTCACCAGAGATTAAGAATTGCTTCATCAAGGGAGTTGGTTCATATTACCAATATTGTGAAGTCACCGGTCACCACACAATGGAGTGTCAAATTCCTACTAAACCCCTTCCTACTTTGCCTTCCAAGTACAAGTCTACTTTCAATGATCACCATTTTCTATTGCATAAACTTAAAAGTGGGAAAGTCATGGCTAAATTCATTGGAACTCAAGGTATGGAAAAGCTTCCTAGGCAAATTTGGGTGCTTAAAGCTCTTGTGAGTCACTTCAAAGGTACCAAACTTGGTTGGGTACCTAAAAAAAAGGCATGATCCATGTGTGTAGGTGAAGTACAAAGCCGGTAGAAAGCATTGGGTGCTTGATAGTGGATGTACACAACATATGACCAGCAATGTAAAGATGTTCACCTCTCTAGAAGATGATGTGGGAGATCATGACAAAGTCACTTTTGGTAATAATTCTAAGGAAAATATGGTAGGTTTGGGTAAGATATCAATCTCCAATGATCTCTCTATTTTCAATGTTTTTTTAGTAGAGTCGCTTAGCTTTAATTTGCTTTCTGTAGCTCAACTATGTGATTTAGGCTTCACATGCTTATTTAATGATGTTGACGTTATAACTAGCAAAGCATAATGATCTAATATTGTGGATTTCTCCTCTAATGAAGCAAGCTTGACTACATGCCTCTTCACCAAGACATCTATGGGTTAGCTTTGGCATCGTCGACTTGCATACATTGGAATGAGCCAACTCAAAAAGGTGTTCAAGAATGGAATGGTAGTTAGTTTGAAGGATGTTGTATTCGAGAAGGACAAGTTGTGTAGCGCTTGCCAAATGAGAAAGCAAGTTGCAAGCTCACATCAATACAAGTCTATGATGTCTACATCAAGATCCTTGGAGCTTCTATACATGGACCTCTTCGGACCAACTACCTATAAAAGTCTTGGTGGTAATCTCTATTACCATGTACTTGTTGATGATTATTTGAGATACACTTGGAATTTCTTTTTAGATGATAAGAGAAAGACCGTTGGGATCTTCAAGAAGTTCACAAAAAGGACTCAAAATGGATTTGATGTCACAATTGTGAAGATCTAGAGTGATAATGACACGGAGTTCAAGAACACATATATTGAAGAATTTTTTGATGATAGAGGCATCAAGCATGTGTTCTTATCAACCTACACCCCTCAACAAAATGGTATGGTGGAAAGGAAGAACAAGACCTTGATCATTCTTGCAAGAGCAATGTTGGATGAGTATGTGTTAGGGGAACATAGACCAGCCTGAGGATAATGGTTGAAGATCGCTATCTAAGGTCCCTCCAGAGCCTTTAGTCTCCAGCCCCTTAATGGGAGGCCCAGCTCTCGGAGGCTGCGGACCCCATCGGACCACCTCCTGACACGTATGTAGCCTTCCGAAGACTCGAAGCTATAACCAGTCCCTCCAGAGCCTTCGGCCTCCGAACTCAGCAGGAGGCCTTATCCTCAGAGGCTGTGAACCCCTTCGGGCCACCTCTTTGGCACGTACGTGGCCTTCCGAAGACTCGAAGCTACAATAAGTCCCTCCAGATCCTTCGGCCTCCGGACTCAACAGGAGGCCTTATCCCAGGAGGCTGTGGACCCCTTCGGGCCACCCCTCCGTTGCCCATGCGACCTCCCAAAGCCTAAAGACACAGTCGGCCTCCAGAGATAATATCAGGGAAGAAAGGACACCCCCCTGTAGCCGACCTGATGCGAGGTCTTTGGCTATTAATGCCAGTGCAAGTGGTGCTTATCCTGATACCCCAGCGCGATGTAAGTCGTCCTGACACCCCCGGCAGAGCGACACCGGGCCGCAATCGGAAACTGGCTCACCCCTTAGGGGGCAGGCACCATAATAGTTACCACGGTAGATATTTATCTTCTATGCAGGGTAAAAAGTAGTTATCCAGGATAAGGCCCAGTAATTTGATCAGGTCCTAGATATTTGCACATCGTGATTACTTGTACACTAAGCTACGTACCACCCTATAAATAGGGGGTCGTGGTCATCTGGGAGGGAGGAGGTCACAAGGAGCATGCTCAACACAGCATGGAGGAGCACAATCACAAAGTCTTCCTGTGATACACTACATGAAAAATGGACATAGGAGACACAGTTTAGTGACGGGTCATTACGCGACCCGTCACTTATATCATCTCGGGTCATGCCCATTTATAGACCCATCACTGATACCAGATAATAGGTGATAGGTCATAATATTACCTATCACCAATAAGATAAGTGACGGGTAATAACTAAACCTGTCACTTATGACTTGGTCATAACATGACCCATCACTTATAACTTGGCAAAGGTGACGGGTCTCCCTGGGCCAATTATAAGTGATGGGTTATAATGCAACCTATCACTTATGACTCTTAATAGGTGACGGGTAAACTTATCTTCCGGCACCTATTACTCAACTCTGTTTTAAGAGCTGGCCAGCCATTGTGCAGGTGAACAGTTACTGCACAGTGCCGCCCGCACAATAGCTGGCGATTTTCACTGGCCCCTCTTGTATTATCCAATATCTTGTTGATTTGAAGTTTGAATTGGTGCTAGGTCTTTGAAGGTTTGCATCTCCCCCTTTCCTCCTCCTTTCCTCTCCTCCTCTAAACCCTAATTGGTAGATTTGTTGTGCTTTGAGTTGTAATTGAATGTTTTGCTTGTTTATCTAAAATCTTGGAACAAGTGAGTTGTATTTATGTTAGATTTGATATTAGATTTTCCTGATATACCGTGAGATGTCACAGATCTAGTGTATTTATAGGGAATTTTTAATCCAGTGCTTAACCACGAAATTAAGGTCATTGTTAATGACGAATGAATGCTTTTATATTGATTGTAGATGATGGATAGATGTTGGATGTACCTCGAGACCCGGACTTGTTCGGAGTACCTGAGTGGGGTGAAGCATTTCATGAGTGCTGCCTTGGCGGATTTGAAAGATCATGGTAAAACGGCAATGTATTGTTCGTGTCACGGCTGCAGGAATGAAAAGAAGTTCCCGAAACCAGACAATATCCATGCACACTTGGTCATGCGTGGATTTAAAGAGAATTATACATGTTGGAACAAACATGGAGAAGAAGGCCTTAACGAGGGAGAGATGGATCGAGCCCTCCATGCCGACAGTGAGGATCAAGGACTTACACCCGGTGAAGTGGATCATGATCTCAGGGATGAGGACATATTAGTTTTGAATGATAATGCTCTCGAGGATTTTGTGGAGAATGTGGACCAGATGGTGCAGGATGTCAAGCGGCACGACGAATATAACAATAGCGAGTTTGCTAAATTCCAGGAATTTATGCGGGATTCCAAGGCGCCCCTTTATCCCAATTGTAAGGCGAAGTACATGCGGATATTTGGGAACCTAAAGCTTCTACAGTTGAAGGCAAACCATGTTTGGACTGACAAGAATTTTAAAGTATTGTTGGATCTGCTAAGGGACATGCTACCGGAGGGGAACTTGGTGCCCGAGGGCATCTATGATGTGAAGAAGATAATTTGTCCTTTAGGACTGGAAATAGAAAAAATACATGCATGTAAGCAGGATTGTATCTTGTTTCGTGGAGAGTATGCAGAGCTAGATCAATGCCTTGTGTGTGGAACCCATCGATATAAGCGTAGAAATGACGGTGTTGATGGGGATGAAGGCAAGAATAGTAAAGGTGGTTCTAGGAAGGTGGTGTGGTATTTTCCTTTAATTCCCCATTTGAAGCATCGGTTTTCTAACCGAAAGGAGGATCAATTGGTACGCTGGCATAAGGAGGGTCGTAAGAACGACGCAATGATACAGCGCCCGGCAGATTCCGCTCAGTGGCGAATTGTTGATTCCACATTTGGTTGGTTCACCGATGAATTGAGAAATATTAGGTTTGCTATGAGCACAGATGGCATGAATCCATTTGGTAACATGAGTACCTCATATAGCACCTGGCCTGTTGTATTGTCAATCTACAACCTTCCACCCTGGCTTTGTAACAAGCAGAAATACATTATGTTATCGATCTTGATAACATGACCGAAACAACCTGGAAACAATATAGATGTGTACCTCAGGCCTTTAGTCGATGATCTTAAGAAACTCTAGTCGGAATGTGTTCAGGTTTGGGATCAGTACAAGCAAGAGTACTTTACCTTGCACGCCATGTTGTTTGTCACCATCAATGATATGCTAGCACTTCGTAACTTGTCAGGTCAAAGAAAAAAAAAGGTGAAGCTTGCCGCCATTTCTTCGATGACACATGCAGTTTGAGGTTGAACAACTCAAAGAAAATAGTGTACATGCGGCATCGATGTTTCCTTCCCAGGAAGCACCCATATTGAAACATGGACAAGCAGTTCGATAGCACAAGGGAGAAAACGTTACCTTCGAGGCACTTCAGCGGGGAAGATGTCAACAACCAGGTTAAGAATATCAATGTTGTCCTTGGCAAGAGAAATTAATCCTCTAAGGATGATGAACAGTTAGGAATGTGGAACAAGAAATCAATACTATTCGAGCTAGAGTATTGAGAAAAATTAGATGTTTGCCACTCTATCGACAACATACATGTAAAGAAGAATATCTATGAGAGTCTGATTGGTATATTGCTCCAAATAAAGGGAAAAAGGAAAGGATCATGAGAATGCATGAGCTGACCTTGAAGAAATGGGCTTAAGGCTGGAGGTCCATGCACAAGATATGGACAAAGGAAAACAGCTACCCCCACCAGCTATCACTCTATCCAGAAAGGAGAAAAAAGAATTCTTATTGTTCTTGCATAGTGTGAAAGTTCTCTCCGGTTACTCGTCCAACATCGCAAGACTTGTCTCGATGAAAGAGCTAAAAATGAATTTCACCATGATGAAGTCCCATGATTGCCATGGGATGATGACGTCACTGCTTGCGATAGCTATTAGGAACATCCTCCCAATAAAGGTTCGCGAGGATATCCTGAGCCTATGCTTTTTCTTCAATGCAATTGAACAAAAGGTGCTCGATCCAGACTCGCTGGAGGAGCTTGAAAGAAGACACGTTGAGACTCTATGTATTCTTACGATGTATTTCCCACCATCCTTTTTCGATATCATGGTGCATCTCACTGCTCACCTTGTGAAGGAGATACACTACCTTGGCCCCGTGTTCCCGCATCACATGTTTCCATACAAGAGATATATGGGCGTTCACAAGTCGTACGTAAGGAATCGAGCCTTTCCTGAGGGATGCATCGTGCAGGGTTACACGACGGAAGGGCATTGGAGTGGTATGCTAATTACATTGACCCAAATAACCCAATTGGCATGCCTAAGTCTCGCTATAAGGGGAGGATCACAGGTGTGGGAGTTCTGGGGAAGATGGCAATAACTCCTGATCTGAAGGCTTACGACCAAGCTCATTTCCTTGTGCTGCAACAAATGAGTGAATTGTGCCCATACGTCGATGAGCACAAACAGATGCTGCTTGAAGAGAATCCAGGCTAGACCGAAGTTTGGATTGCGAGGCAACATATGTGAAGGTTCACGACTTGGTTCCAAGATCGAATCAGACAATCGAGTACTCCTACAAGTGCTTTGATAAAAAAACTGGCATCGGGCCCTATATACACAATTATGACATATCAAGGGTACGGTATAAATGGATACATATTACACGGTTGCCCAAGATGAGAAGAGCATATATCAGAATAATGGTGTCCGTATAGGTGGTTATGACAACGACATGCAGAGGGGCACATACTACGGTCAAATAGTGGAGATCTGGGAGGTGAACTACTTGGGATTAAATGTAGCCTTGTTTCAGTGCCGTTGGATACATGGGGCAAAGGGCGTCACTAATGACAAGTATCGGTTCACTAGCGTTGATCTCAAACATGTCGGATACAAGCCTGAACCCTTTGTACTTGCTAAAGATGTTCGCTAAGTCTTTTATGTGACTAACACAACAAAGAAGAAACGCCATGTGGTTCTTGCTCGGAAAAGACGCATCATCGGAGTTGCAAACGTTGTTGATGAGGAGGAGTTCAATCAATTCGATGGAATTCCCCCTTTTGCTACTGTAGTCGTGCCATGCCTTTCGCCGATCGAGGAAACTCCATACATCCACCCCGAACATAATGAAGGGATCCATGTCAAGAAAGCACAAAAACGGCGAATTTGAATTTCAGTGTCAAATTTGTAATATTAATGTCACATTTGTAATATTAATGTCAAATTTGACTTTTAAGTTATTTGAATTGTTAATGTTAATTTCAAATTTGAATTTCAAGTCTCAAGTTATTTGAATTTGTAATATTAATGTGATGGGTCATACTCATAGGTGACGGGTGACATTTGTCACCAATCACCTATGACTTATGGACATGTAGCGAGTCGAAGTAAAAGGTGACGGGTGACATTTATCACCCGTCACCTATGACCTAGTAAAAGGTGACGGGTGACATTTATCATTCATCACCTTTTATTTCAAATAAGTGATGGGTAATACTCATAGGTGACGGGTGACATTTATCACCCGTCACCTATGACTTATATGTATATATACCCTAGCTCTTCCCCGCTCGTGCGCACTCTCATTTTGGCTAAGGTTTTTGGTTTCACGCGCTAGGGTTCGCAGCCGCTGTGACCATCACTGTCCCCGGTCTTCTCCCCGCGCCTCCCCGACTCCGAGCTCTCCTCTGCGACGGCCTCCTCCTCCCCAGCCACCTCCTCCCCTATATCCAACTCCCTGACGCGTCGGCCTACTCCTCCCCGGCCTCCTCCTCCCCGGCCACCTCCTCTCCTCTACGCTGGCCTCCTCCTCCCCAGCCACCTCCTCCCCGGTCTCTGAGCTCTCCTCAGCTCCGGCCTCCTCCTCCCTGGCCACCTCATTCCTGACGAGCCGGCCTCCTCCTCCCCGGCCACCTCCTCCCCGGTCTTCGAGCTCTCCTCCATGCCGGCCTCCTCCTCCCCGCTCAGTGAGTTTTCCTCTTCTCTGATGATGCGAGAAAGTGATGATGCTTTGTGATTATGCTCTGGAGTATTGCTCTCTTTTGTGATAATGCTCTCTTCTGTGAGTTATTTTTGGAGTATTGCTCTATGATGATGTAGTTGAACTGAAATTGAGCTCATTATATAAGCACAATAGCATTTAGGCCTGAGTAGTTGCTCGGGACATGCGTGTTGGTGATACATTGTGAGTTGCTTTTGGAGTATTGCTCTGTGATGATGTAGTTGAATTGAAATTGGGCTTAGATAAAGGCTTATCATGATGCTACTGTCAGTTTTGTTTTTGATATATGCTACTATCAGTTTTGTCTTGGCTAAGTATGTTTAGTTTTGGTTCCTCTGTTTGATCATAGCAGCACTGTCTAGACACTCTTTTGAATTTTGTCCAGGCTCTGTTTGCTAGTTGAAAACTTAGGTAATAGCCCAATTGATGATGAGTTCAACAGAACAATTAGGGAACAGGACATTTAATGTCTTGGGGCCAATTGTTATATATAGTCTGAGAGCAATGTCGTATATGTTTCATGCCTACTGTCAGATCTTTGAGCAATTTCATATATGTTTCATATGCTGTTTCCATGTCATGTGTAAAGATATCCTTATGGTATGCTCCTGTCATTATTTTTTTTTATGGAATATGGATATATATGCACTTATTATCACATTTTTTTTACAACAATCCACTATATTACTCGATGTTGAATTGAAAACAGTATACTAAACTTGATTTCCGATCTGAGTAGTATGGTTGCCAGCACTATATTACTCGATGATGAATTGTTGATCTGTGATTGGGCATGTCATGCTAAGTACAATAGTTTTGGCCTGATTACTCTCTAGGTTTTAGTTGGCTTTGGCAGTCCTGGAGATGAATTGGTGGTGTTCACTTGTTGTGGGTCTATGCACCTGGAAATCCTGTTGAGTTCATTCTCCCATGAGCTTCCATGATGTTTTATGTCTAGAGAGCTATGTTCAGGTTTTGGAAACTAGTTCAGAACTTAGATGCATGCCTAGTCGATGATATGTCTATGTAATAGCTAGGGAGCATGAACTCTGAGTCCTGGGGCCAGCTGTAGTGCAAGAGCAATTCATTTGCAATATCAACCTACTGCTCAATCATTGTTTTAGACATTAGCCTTGATTCACTTTTTTCCTCTATTGAGAATAGAATATACTACACATGATTTCCATAGGGCAAAAGAAGACTATCATCCTTGAGAAACCAAAAGCACAGAGAACGCTAGCACTAGAGGGCACCCCGGCACAAGATGGGGTGGATAGGAGCCAAAGCCCGCACTCGAGGTCCTCCTCAGGCAACAGCGAAAGCCAGTATCACAGCCCGAGCCCTGACTCATCACTGAATCTGGAGAGCCGACATCGGCCAAGTGATTAAGAATACAATACCACTGAAGAGGTATTGATGCGAGCGAGTCAATACATTTTATACTTGTTGAATAGAGGAATATTCTTTGTTTATGTCAACTCCACTTTTTTCTCTCTAGATGGTGGCAGCGTAGTCTCCAAGCCAGATAGCTGGTAGTGTTGCATGAGCTCGAAAGCCAATGACACAAGCACAGTGGCCGACAGACAAGGTTACCGTCACAGGAATCGATGCTGATGGGCTGCCTATGGATGAAAAGGCCCTGAATAGATTTCGGAGGGTCGCAAAGCTCATTGCTCAGGAGAGGGTGTCGATAACGACTAAGTTCGATGACCTCAGTGACGCAGCGAAGAGGGAGTTGTTCAATAATGTCATCATGGAGTATCTGGAGTACCCTCAATACATGAGCGAGCATCTAAAGAACACCGTAGTCAATGCAATAATGAAAGCGATCATGAAACTTCACCGAAGATTTAAGAGCAAGCTTGTGAATCGGTACTTAGCAAAAGGGGTGGCACCCTTCGAGAGCTACAAGCACTTGAAACCAGAAGATTGGGATGCTTTTGTGCAGATAAAGAGCTCAGAGTAGTTCAAGAAAGAGAGTGAGAAGAAGAAGCAGCTTCGGGCTAAGAAAAGCATGACCACAGGACCAACGCAGCCGGGTACACCGTGAAAAGGGCGAAATGGTAGGCAGCGGACAAGAAATTAGCCAGAGAAGGCCACGAGAATCCTTGGAATCAATTCTCGGGATGATCGTGGTAATATTTTCGTGCAAGGGGTAAGCTGTCCAAAATTGGGAAAATCACATTTAGAAATAGTGAAACCCAGATAGCCGTAGAAAAAGTCAAAGAAAAGGCAGCCGAAGCCAGCCAAGGTTCTTTCACCGGGGTCAGGGAATGCGATGTTCTCACAGCAGCGCTGGGAGACCCGGAGCACCCAGGTGGAGTGCAAGGTGTGTCAAGTTCCCAGGGCTGGAAATATGGCTTTCCCGAAGACATCGGGATGTACAAGAAGAGGAAGAGGTCGGGTGCAGTGGACGTGGATGCATTGACACGGGAAATCACCCAGAAAGTTTACTCAAGCATCATGGGGCAGCTTGAAGCAAAAGGAATAGAGATTTCCATGCCACATGATTTTAGCCCCAGAGCTGTAGGAAAGAGTAGCTGCGCCTCCAGGGAGGTCAAGCAACAAGTAGCTACTGCTGAGACTGAGCCAAATTCAATTGACCTGCTAAAAGGGCCCACACCCTGCAGCCTTGTAATCAGGCCTGGTGGGTATCACATCGAGGTTGCAAGGGGCCAGGTGCTTCCAGGTGTCCGTATCTTACATATGGTCCCGATACATGTAGGCTTTGCTGTGGTTACGGTGGATATGGTACATAGCAATGCCGATCACGTGTTGGAGGTCCCCCCAAATGAGGAAGTCATAACTCTCGATGAAGCTCTTCATCAAAGGATCCAGTGGAAGAGGAGCGACATCGTGGTCTCTAGTGCATCCCATTCTGGACGAGCTCCAAGTGCACCGCCGCCGCGCCGCTCACTTCCTGAGAAGGTAGCTTCTTCTCCAGAGAAGCTGGCTTCACCGCATTCTCCTCTGCATGTGGCAGCCTCGTTTCCAAACCCAATACCGTCTCTCCCAGAGAGCCTAAAAAAGAAGAAGGAAAAGGAGGTTGAGAAGAAAGGCTTTAAGAAGCCCCTACTGGAGATGTGGAAGGCCATTGTACCGATGAAGTCGCAGTCCATTGTACTGGTGAAGAAGTCCACAGACATTGCACCAGTGTGGACTCAGGCCAACATGAAATTCAAATATGGGAAGCCCTTGATGATGGTAGATGAGCTAGCAAGGGCGCTAAAAGCATGTGTCGACCTGCATAATTACTACGTACAGGCTTGTAGAGACAGCAATGCTCAATCTATAGTCGTACAGTACAAACAACGACACTTCTTAAGTGATCAAGACAGCTACTTCACTGTGGGTTTCAATGACTTATACGATCTTTTCAACATTGATGGCCTGGACGTATCATTATTATGGGTCTTCACATTGTAAGTCCCTTGATACTAGGTATTCATTAATTAATGCTATTAAGTCTTGAATCTAACTGTGTTCTTATCTATAAACACTTGATGAAAGAAACAATGAAGAACAAGGATCTCGTCGCATTTCTTGACCCTGAGGCCATTACAATATCGGTCATCTAACTTCACCCTGACTACGCTGTGAATCATGTGGCTAGGGCAGGGCAATGCAACAATACTCAAAAGTGAAGTACGTGATGGGCACCCACAACACCGGTGGCCATTGGATCTTACTTAACATTTGTCTCGAGTGAGACTTGGTGTTCTATGTCGACTCGTTAAGACCAATATCTACAAAAGGCAAACTTAGATCACGTGATTACAGCATTGTAAAACAACTCCTTGACACGTAAGTTCTGCCTATCTTAGTTCACATATTAAACTTTTCTAACATTCAAAGGCTCCATAATCAATTTCTCTTTATGCAGTGCTTTTGACAAGTACCTTCAAGCTCAACCTGACTACAACGCGAAAGCCAGCCGCAGGCTAACACACAAGACTGGGTATGTGGTAAGTGCTATCAAACAGATTACTAAATATACTCTGTTGCTGTTTTTTTTCCTTTTCACCTAACAGTAAAGTTTCTCTTCAGTAGTGCCACCAACAACCACCGGGCAACACCTACGGATTCTATGCTGCGTGGAACATGCTCCTCATGCTCCAAACAAAGAATATCAAATCTCTTGATGTAAGTTCAATACAAGATTGTTCGTAACTGATTTTAGTAATTAGTTTAATTTCATGATAACATGACGTTGGTTACGGGTTAAATTATGTAGAAATACAAGTGTATGTTTCTCGATGCGGTTGCACTCCCTGATATTCGATGATGGATCGCTGAGTTCATGGTGTCTGAAGTCATCAGTTCACAGGGTGAGTTCCACTATAGAAGCCCTAGGTTGTGGAGTCTTATGTAATTATGAGTTGATCGAAACTTTGTAATATTTGTGATTCTGTAATGAATTCATTTGAACTTTGTAATATTTGCAACTCTGTGATGAAGCGAGTTCTTATACAAGTGTGTTTGTTGATATGTACTTGGATGCATTGCTATTGTTTGCAGGGAGAAGACGGCTACCAAATCCTGACTACATTCCAGGATGCAACCAGAAAATAGCTCATTCTTACGTGGCAAGAGAAAGATAAGTTACGGGTAAACTACCTACCCGTCACTTATGTTATTTATAAGAGAAAGATAAGGACTAAGTCAGAGAACGCAATCGCCAGGCTCCAGACGGATGGATTACCTCCGAAGCCAGGCAACGGCTAAGGGCCAAGGGGGTCGAGGACCACCTCTCTCGACTAGCCTTCGGCTCCACCTCCGACATGCGTTGTAGCCAGGCTCCGGATAGGTTACCCACGGAGCTGGACAATTACTGAGGGCCGAGGGGGTTGAGGACCATCTCTCTCAGCCTAGCCGTAGGCTTCGAGGTCTTCAAGCCTCATAATAGAGGCCTTATTTTAGCAAAGGTACGCCCACTATTACCTATAGATAGTTTACCTAACTAGGTTACCCATCACTTATGTATTTCTCCAGTTCATGGGTGAAAACCATAAGTGACGGGTAACCTAGTTACCCGTCACTTTTTAGACGATATAAGTGACGGGTGAAGAGGTCACCCGTCACCTATAAATTTCTCCCCAGTACATGGGTGAAAGCCATAAGTGACAGGTAACCTAGTTACCCGTTACTTATTATACGATATAAGTGATGGGTTAAGAGGTCACCCGTCACCTATAGGTTTCTCCCCAGCAAATGGGAGACGTTCATAGGTGACGGGTAATAGTTATTACCCATCACCTTTGTTCATCATTGGTGAAGGATCCGTACTCGTCACCAATGACTAGTCATCAGTGATGCATTCGGGGGTGACATGTACATCACCTATCACCCATGTCTGTTTTCACGTAGTGATACTCCCCTAGCCCGGTCCATATTTTTACTATCAACATATTCTCCAAGCTTGAGTCTCCTCTGAAACATCATCTCCAAGCTTGAGTCTCCTCCTTAGAAGAAATTCTCGCCGTACTTGATGGGGCAAGAAGATCTCTCGCTCCAACAGCGCGCTATTCGTGGGGATTCAAACACAGAAGTGCTGAAGAGAGGTAGAAATCCACCAGAAAAACCACCAAAGCGCTAGCCACCATATCTACCGTTGCAACCATGCAACCATATGCATGGTTGTCTCAGCCGTGCACACCACATATACCTCCAGCCCTGCTACCGTATGGGATGGCGTTCCTCTGACCTTGACCGACCTAGAACCTTAGGTCAGTACAGAAACTCCAGATGGCATGGAGCCCCTCCAGCCTCTCCATGGCAAAGACCATGCTGCACCAGTCTTCGGCTTCGTCTTCGATGCATCGTCGCTAGGCTTTGGATAGATTACCTCCAGAGCCGGGCTGCGGCTAAGGGCTTAGGGGGTCGAGGACGACCTCTCCCGTCTAGTCTTCGGTTTTACCTCTGTCGCGCCGTCACCAGGATTTAGACGGATTACGTCTGGAGCCGGGCAGTGGCTAAGGGCCGAGGGGGTTGAGGATCACCTCTCTCGTCTAGTCTTCGGCTTTGCCTCTGATGCTCTATTGCCAGGCTTCAAACGGATTGCCTCCCAAGCTGGGTAGCGGATAAGGGAAGAGGGGGTCGAGGACCACCTCTCCCATCTAGTCTTCAGCTTTGGCTCTGACGCGCCGTCACCAGGCTTCGGACGGATTACCTCTCGAGCCAAGCAACAACTAAGGGTTGAGGGGGTCGAGGACCACCTCTCCCATCTAATCTTTGGCTTCGCCTTTGACATGCCATCACCAAGCTGCGAACGAATTACCTCCGGAACAGGCAGTGGCTAAGGGCCAAGGAGGGTTAAGGACCACCTCTCATATTTAGTCTTCGGCTTCACCTCTGACACGCAGTCGCCAGGCTTTAAATGGATCGCCTTAGAAGCTGGGCAACGGATAAGAACCTGAAGGGGTGCAAACCACCTCTGGAGCTTGTCCCCAAAGGTTCCATCTGGACTACGTTGGGTCAAAAATCTGGAACAAATTTGGAAGAAGGCCCTACCAACGCCTAACCTGGGGAATGCGCGATGACCGGGAACGATGAGGTCGCCATTGCTTCGCGCGGCCCTCCTAAGTAACCCTACGTGTCTACCACCACTAGATTCCTGAGGCCACCTCTCCCCTAGAATGGACAAAACCGACTATGATCTATACGAAGGCTCGGTACCTCGACCATCCAAAAAACTAGCCATCGCCTATGAAGGGGACGAAGAAGTGCAGCTCGAAGGCACGAAGGCACACAGACATGCGGTCTCCTGCTCCAAGGATCCCCTTACACTTCAGCACAAAAAGAGATACAATCGCCCCTAAAGATCCAAATTATATTATTAAACAAATCGAGCGTCCGGAGGACACGTATAAAGAACCAAACCAGGGGGAGAAATAGTACAAGGTGGCAAAAGACAACTTCGCCTCCTACGGATCATAGTCGAATGGCAAAATATTGATGGCCATGAAGCACACCCGAAGGCCACTTGAAGGCCACCTTCGCCTCCTACGGATCCCGGCAGGGGCCGCGCATGGAGCGGCATGTGCACTTCACCCGCGGCCTACCACCACGGAAGCTGATGCAGTAGCCAACCCCCGAGCTGTCGGAAGACGAGGAAGAAACCGATGGAGCCACCGATGGGGCCTCCTCCCGCGTCTTCTTGGCCCCCCATCTCACCGTCGAAGCCTGCTCCTCCTTGTCAGTCTTCCTCCACAGGAGATCTCAGTCGATACAAAAATATCGATGATCTCGATAGGCACGGTTTCCCAAACTGGGGGTTGGGTAGGGGCGACAGGTAGCTGTCTACCCCATAGGGACGGAAGCCGGATGGCCACCGGCGCCACCATCGGTGGCCGAGATAGCCTGGCCCCAGTAGAAGCAGTTGAGATCATCGACATTTCTGAAGAGGATGGGGAGGAAGATGATGCCATATTCAAAGTCAAGTTGAGTGCTCTCTCGTGGGGCGGTGGTAAATCCAGTCGGATGACCCCAGCTTTATATCCTGGCCGAGCAGCCACGTACGCCCAGTTGGAGACGCAGAACCAATGCGGTGTCGCTCCATGGCATCCCTCATTTATCTTTGGGGCCCATGGCCATATCCCGATCGTTCCACCGACACATGGCAACATCCCACGGCAACGCCTCATTTTCTTGCACGAACGTCCCAACACGTTAGTGACCTAGACTCCTTTTGACGCAAGACAGGGGTGTGGGCACAAGACCCTAAATGAACCCACGCATTATCTAGTTAGAACGCGCCAGTGACATACCCCATCCTAGCATCCAGTCAGCAAGAGGCTTTATCCCTGGATGCTGCGAACCCCTTCCGGCCACCTCTTCGGCACGTACGTGGCCTTCCGAAGACATGAAGCTACAGCAAGTCGCTCCAGAGCCTTCGGACACTGGACTTAGCAGGAGACCTTATCCCCGAAGGCTGCGGACCCCTTTGGGCCACCCGTCCGATGCCCATGCGGCCTCCCGAAGCCTAAAGATGCAGCCAGCCTTTGGAGATAATATCAGGGAAGAAAGGCCACCCTCTGCATCCGACCTAACACGAGGTGACAGGCGATTGACGCCGATGCAAGCGGTGCTTATCCTAACACCCCAGCATGATGCAAGTCATCCTGACACCCCCAGCAGAGCGGCGCCGGGCCGCAATCGGGAACCGGCTCACCCCTCAGGGGGAAGGTACCATAATAGTTACCATGATAGATATTTCTCCTCTATGTAGGGTAAAAATTAGTTATCCAGGATAAGGCCCAGTAATTTGGCCAGGTCCTAGATATTTGCACATCGTGATAACTTGTGCACTAAGCTATGTGCCACCCTATAAATAGGAAGTCATGGTCATCTGGGAGGGAGAAGTTCACAAGGAGCACAATCACAAAGTCTTCCTATGATACTCCCCCTAGCCCGGTCCAAAATTTTACTATCAATACATTTATGGTGTTCCTTCCTCTCAAACTTCGTCTCCAACCTTGAGTCTCCTCATTAGAAGAAACTCTCACCGCACAAGATGCAATGAAGAATATGGCAATTGAGGATATCAAGCCTAAGGAGGATGATGATGATGTACCTCCCACCACAAGAAAAACCTCAATAATATGGCAATCGGGGATATCAACCCTTGAGAGGTTGAAGATGTACCTCCCACCACAAGATACACCTCAAGAACCACAATTGAAGAACTCGCATATTTCCAAGAATAACCCAATTAACTTGATCATTGGGAGTCCATCAAGGGGAGTAAGAACTCGCTCTCATCAATATGCTTCATTTTGTTAACATTACTTGTTTGTCTCTTGTTTGGAGCCCACATCTGTAGATGAGGCTCTTAAGGATCTAGATTGGGTGATGGCAATGCAAGAGGAACTCAACAACTTCACCCGCAATGAATATAGATTCTTGAAGAGAGGCCTCAAGACAAGAATGTGATTGGAATCAAGTGGGTCTTCCGCAACAAGCAAGATGAACATGGCATGGTGGTACGCAACAAGGCAAGACTGGTTGCGTAAGGCTTGGCACAAGTTGAAGGTTTGGATTTTGGTGAAACAATCTCTCCAGTGGCAAGGGTCAAAGCCATCCATATCCTTCTTGCATTTGCTTCACATCATAACATTAAGCTTTATCTAATAGATGTGAAGAGTGCATTCTTAAATGGCTTCATTAATGAACTTGTCTGTGTTGAACAACCCCCCGATTTCAAAGATCTTAGATATCATAATCATGTCTATAGGTTACACAAGGTACTTTATGGACTCAAGCAAGACCCAAGAGCTTGGTATGAATGCCTACGTGACTTCCTCATCAACCAAGGATTCAAGATCGAGAGGGTGGATACTACATTGTACACAAAAATCATCGATAATGAACTCTTCCTATGTCAAATTTATGTTGATGATATAATATTTGGTTCCACAAACAAAGTGTTTTGCAAGGAATTTGGTGACATGATGTCTAGAGAGTTCGAGATGACAATGATTGCCGAGCTCAACTACTTCCTTGGTTTTCAAATCAAGCAATTAAATGAAGGGACATTCATCCATCAAGAGAAGTACATGAGGGACATCCTCAAGAAGTTCAAGATGGATGATTGCAAGCTAATCAAGACCCCCATGCCTACTAATGGACATCTCGACTTGGATGAAATGGGTAAACCAGTTGACCAATAGTTTTATCGTTCTATGATTGGGTCGCTTCTTTACCTTACCGCATCTAAGCCTGATATTATATTTAGTGTATGCATGTGCGCTCACTTTCAAGCTAATCCTAAGGATCACATATTATCACGGTTAAAAGAATCCTTAGATACCTAAAGCATACACCTAGCATAGGCTTGCGGTACCCGAAATGTGCTAGTTTCCTACTCTTGGGATACTCGGATTCGGACTTGTCAGATGCCGTGTGAATCGCAAGAGTACTTCGGGTGGGTGACACTTGCTAGGGTGATCCCTAGTTTCATGGTCTTCTAAGAAGCAAAACTCCATAGCCTTGTCCACCGCGAAAGCCGAATACATAGCCACCGGAGCGTGTTGTGCTCAAATCTTTTATATGAAGCAAACCTTGTTAGACTTTGGTGTTCGTCTAGAGAAGGTTCCACTCCTTTGTGACAACAAGAGTGCCATAAAAATTGCAAACATTCCCATTCAACACTTTGGCATAAAGCACATTGATATTCGCCATCACTTCCTTAGAGACCATGTGTCTAATAATGATATCTCTCTTAATGGTGTTCAGTCAGAAGATCAATTGATGAATATCTTCACAAAACCACTGGATCAAGCAACCTTTTGTAGATTGCAAAGTGAGTTGAACGTGTTAGATGCTTCTAACGTCACGTGATGCCTTGTCATATAGATTCATTCATGATAGGTGCTTGTCTAACCTTTTCAAGATATTGATGAACATGGGTTTTGCTTGAGATGGTGGTCCCCTAGTTTCTCTCAAGGCATATTGATGGGTTCACCATGAAGAAGCTTGAGAAGAGAAGTAATATGACAAGATAGATTTATTTTATGCTAAGCAGTCGTATGCCATATAACTTACACTCATGTTTAAATTTATGCACTTGGTATGCATTGCATGTGCATTGGCGGTAGAGAGATCACAAAGGAGGATATCACTCTTTGAGATTGTTGTTTACTCTCGATGTGAATATACACCTCTATGAGTGTGATTATAATGATGTAAGTGCTTAATGCCTATTGACTCATGTTCTATCAAATATAAAACCTTAATCTTTAAGTTCATAGGGCAATGTGACTCATACATTTCCTTGGAGTTTTCTCCTCTTTTTTATTTGGTTCTTACTGCCGATTGTAAAATTATGTATGTTATAGCCATTTGGCAAATATTTGAAAATAAGTGTTTGAGAGGGTAAGGATTTCACTCAAACTAGTCCAAACATGAGTTTTTTAGGTGTTTGTTTGAAGTTTGGTCTTATTGCGAGATTTTAGTTCATCAAAATATTTTCCTTCTCACCGGATGATCCAGTACTCCTTCTTTCTCCTCAACGGATCACCCGGTCTTCTGTTCTCTTGATTAAGCTTCTCTGAAGAAGGTCCGGTGGCTTTATACGATGAGTAGCTCAGTTGCAGCTGACAATCCGGTGTTTGAAAAATGGTTTGGCACTCAGAAAAATTCCGGTGTTTGTGAAGTGGTCTAGACTGGACCTTCCGGTGTTCAGTCAATGGTAGCGAAAATCAGAAATTCTGAAATTTATTTGGTGATAGTGTTTGGTGTTCAGTGGAGTTTCACCAGAGTATCTGGTGTTTAAAATTGGATTTCTTCAGAAAGAAGATCCGGTGTTCAGTGGAACATCACCGGAACATCCAGTGTTTGAAAGTTGCCTCGGCTCCATTTTGAGATGCTCTCTGGAAAATTTTGTCCGGTGATCAGTATGCCCTTCACCGGACCTTCCGGTGTTTGCTATTTCTGCAGGCCCCATGTCACATATGTTTTCGGTTGGCTTCCTCTCCTCTCTCTGCTTTCAATCTTCGCCACCCGTACCAGCTCTCGCCGTCTTGCTGAGTCGGCGTCATGCTCCCTCCGACCACCACCACTACTCATCGCCACCAACCTCGCCGTCACTCCACCGCCGCTCAGCTGCACACCACCTGCACCTCCCAACCGCTTGTTTGCATGCCCAGTTCACTGCCACCGTGTGCCCTAGTGCCACACCGCCATGTCCAGAGCTGTCCAAGCTGCTGGCTGACGAGCCCACTCCTCACCACCGGCCTCTCCCTCTATTTTGCAGTGGTGAGCATGAATTTTGGCTAAAAATTGAAAATCTTGCAAAACCACAGATCAATTTCATTCAAATTTGCCCAAATACATCCAAATTTCAATCAATTCAGTGCAAGTTTGCTACAATGTGTTGCTATTCCATCCAATTGTCATGAATTGAGTACATGTTGTTCAAATTTGTGCTTAATTTGCTCAAATTTGATTCAAATTTAAGGAAAATACGAGCAATTTCTTGATCAATTGCTGCAATTAGAACCATATCCTTTACATTGATCATGTTTTAGGGCATGTTGATCTAAATTTTTGCTAATGTGCTTAATTCTTTCAAATCTAGATCAAAATCTTGCAAATTTCTCCCAAACTCATATGCCTTTTGATCAATTCATCCAATTTAAAGTCATATCCTTTGAAATTGATCATCACCCTATCGCAAACTTGAATCCGTAGCATGTTCATCCAAATTCTCATCCAATTCATGCCTATGGTTCAATTTCGGCTCATTTTCATGTCAATTTTATATACCCATTGCGATCGCTCATCTTGTTATCATCTATCTTCTACCAGATGGATCGTGAGGACACTGAGAAGGATAAGGGCAAGGCCGTTGAGTAGGAAAAGAGGAAGTCAAAGGCTCAGAAGGAGTGGGATAGAGCCTTGGTAGCAGCTGATGCAGCAAATACTCAGCAAGGTTTCCAGATCCGAGATGACTCCACTACTCCGCATCGGTCCACCAGCACCCGTCCTGCTGGGAGGTTGGGCCCGATGCTTTCTGGCCAGTCAGGCAGCTGAAAGAGGGCTCGTTGGGAGCTAGAGCCATGAGGAGGAGTAGCAGACAGAGAGACAGCAGACATAGCAGCCACAGGTAGAGGCAGAGCTCAGGCTCATCAATGTGACTTCCTACAAGTCATTGAGGATTGAGAAGCTGCGATTTGTGCCCATTGAGGAGTAGTTTCTTAAGGTTAGGGATGAGGGAGTTGATCTCCAATTCTGGATAGTCCTATTGGAGAGCTTCTTCCACTCTTATCTTAGGAAGAAGTTTAGGTTGAGCTAGCACGAAGAAGGTTAGGTTGAGCTAGCACAAGACACTCAACTGGCACTATATGCAGTCAGCTGCAGGGGGAGTGAACTTGGGGCAATACTTTGATGCCTTCCATGGACTTTTAGCTATGCTCATTGATGTGGACAGATATGTAGAGGACTAAGTCAGAGTGTGTTATGCCACAATATGGATTGCACTGGAGGGGAACTTCATTCAGTTCATGTTCCACTGCGACACTTACAGATTATACAAGAATAGTCTACTGAGGCTTTGGGGGTTCTGGGGAGTTCCAAGTATCTGCATGAGGTTGTTCATCCGAACACCGAACCCCCTCACCATCCTCTGGTTGGTGGCATCTTCCCACTAATGAGGTGATCAGGCCGCTCTTCAAACAACCATTCGCTCCAGGTTCACCGCGACCGCTAGACATGCTGACAACTGTAGCTAAGACCATTCACATGGCCTCGAGATGCAGTTTGCTACCAAGCATTGGCTACGAAGAGGCTATCACCAACTTGCACCAGTGGTTGATTCTTTCTATCCTTACTCACCGACATTTTGATATCGTGGATCTGATCCTGTGTGAGATTGAGGATGCTATAGCAGAGGGGATGTCCCTGGCCAGATAGCAGTCATATGCGCACTTCATCTCTCATTTGCTTGCTCATGCCATCAGGTATCCCGATTTCCTCGAGACCTATGAGGAGTCTGCTACATGCTACAAGGAGTATGCTCCTTCTAGTCTCGTAGACAGACACCATGGTTAGCGAGCCATGGATCGCGCTTAGGAGTTGATCCTGGTTGATGAGCAAGAAAGAGCAGTAGCTGAGGACCAGGCCCTAGCAGAGGCTAAGGCAGAGCTACCTTAGTATATCTTTGACGTGGACAGTGATTCGGACTCGAACGACATTGAGTACGTTCCTCCGGTCGCTAGGTCACATGATGTCGAGGCAGGAGGTTCTTCTCAAACTACTCCTTAGACCTTACTTTTTATTACTTCAATGCCCAAAATAGCTCCTGTAGTACCCCTTGTTGCACAGTCTTGAAAGCTTGTGTTGATTCTTCAGCAGATGCAGCAGCAGCAGATAGTTCAGCAGCAGCAAATTCAATAGCAGCTTGCAGCACAGGTTGAGATGCAGATAAAGCTTAAAGCAGACATGATTCACCAGCAGGAGCAACAGATGTTGCTTTTGTAGTCTCTCCAGTAGTAGCAGCAGAAGACCATGTTCTCAGCACTTCAGTCAAATAGAGAGAACAATGCTCGCATGTTCTCATTCCTGTTCTAGCATACCGGTCTTCAGTTGCTAGCTGCACCTCCAGCCTAGCCGCTAGTCCCGGACAGTGTCAACGGTCTTTTGACTACTTCGGGGTCAGACTTTCCACTATCAGCTCTCTTCCCCACCAGAGTACCTTCTCAGCCTGTCAGAACATCTTTGAGGTCCATGCTTACTTCACTGTCATCACTTCTACCCACTAGACCTCTCTATTTTGAGGACTCTCCACAGCCGTCTATCCCTGCTCAGGATCCTCTAGTTGTGCCTCCAGCTATCTCACAACCTGTGCTTGATGAGGTAGACCCTACTCTTCGAGTGGTGCTCAGTCAGGTTGACCAGGAGATGGCTGTCCAGGGTCTCAACACCTCCAGCTTCGACGCTCCTCTAGACACTATGCAGAGTCAGCCTATAGCAAGAGCGTCCACACCTACCGACGATGTTGATGCTGAACTTATCTTGTCTGTGTCCGACTTTGAGACTGATGCTTCTCAGTTCGTGGTGCAGCCTTCTTCGGCAGCATCGGCTCCCTCGTCTCCTCCAGCTCCAGATGTGTAGATGTGTTCTCTTTTTGGTGCTTAGATGCCAAAGGGGGAGGGTGTCTAGTGTTAGGGGGAGTTTTGGAGAGAGATAAGTTAGTCATGAGTATCTAGAGAGCTTGCTAGTTTCAGGGAAAGTCTAGTTTAGCTTTTGGGTAGCTAGGTTCGGCTTGCTGGATCTTATGGATTTTAATTTAATTATAGGCCTTTTGATTCTTAATCGACGTGTTTAGCTTGTTATCACATTGTGTTTCATTTCATGCGTACTTAATTCTATTTGTACTAGCATGATAGGTTATTTTAGTGCTAGGTTTTCTCTTCCTTTTTTGGTTATATGTTGTCAGTTACCTAGTATGATAGGGTGTACTTCAATTCATATCTATATCTTCTTATATGTGCTGTCATCAATCACCAAAAGGGGTGATTGTAGCATCTAGGCCCCTAGGTAAGTGGTAAGTATTTTGGTGATTAATGACAATCGTATCATTGTGACTAACAATTTGTTTTGAAGGGAATACAAATTTAGTTCACAATAATAATTGGATATTCTTGGTCTCTAAGGCGATTATGTGGATGATCAAAGGACTTGTGCATCAAGATTAAGGATTTTCTAGTTCTAAGTGTCACAAAGGAGATGAAGGACACTTATAGTAGTATAGGTTATTTTTACTTAGTCTTTTGACCGTACTATAAAGAGGGGCTAAAAGTAGTCGCTTCACCTAATGAGTCTAGACGTAGTTTGATGCACACCTGTGAAATTCTAGCACTAGGTAGCCAATAGAAGCCCAGGTAGCTAATAGAAGCCCGTGGTTGACATGTCGAGAAGCTAGAGCTCAAGAAAGTTTGAATTGGACGAGCTAAGAGATAATTTACCTCACTGAATGATCTAGTCTATGTGAAGTGATCTCACTGGAGCACATGGTTATCTCAAGTTAGAAAACACTCTAGATGCACCGGATGCTCCGATGAACAAAGTGATGTAATCAACGGATGATTTTCTAGGTGACATGTGGCCAAAATTGTTAGAAGTGTTACACCATATAGTCTGGTGTTAGTGTGGTGAGCGCACCAGACTATTTTCAGCAGAAAGGGCATTGCTAGGAAAAATTGAAGTTCAACTCACCGGATTATCCGGTGATGCAATGATGATAGCACCAGACTATTTATTCTAGAGGTGATTCCAGTGAAGAAGTTTGAAGCTTAGTTCACCGAATGGTCCGATGATCATGGTGTGTACACCGGACCAATTCTTGCAATGAACAGTTTCTGGTGGCAGAAGAAACTTCAATCACCAGATGGTCCTGTGAAGGCAAGAAAGGATTACCAGAGCAATATTTTCAAAGAGGGTTGTTTCGGTTGGTTTGACGAAGTTCCACTTACCGGATAGTTCGGTGATGGTCAAGTGTGTACACTAGAGCTTTTCTACAAGAGAAGTTTTTTAGGGTAGAATAAGTTCAACCCACTAGATAGTCCGGTGATGGTATTGAAATCACCACCGAAGCATATTTCCAGAGAGGGTTGCAATGGGCTGTTTGGCTAGTTTGTACGCATAGGATGATTTGGTGTTAGGTCGGTGTTCACCGGACGATGGCACTGGACTATTTCTCAGCAGTAACGACTAATGATAGCTGGTATAATGGCAATGGAAGTTTGTACTCACCGA
Source organism: Phragmites australis (assembly GCF_958298935.1). Taxonomy (NCBI): domain Eukaryota; kingdom Viridiplantae; phylum Streptophyta; class Magnoliopsida; order Poales; family Poaceae; genus Phragmites; species Phragmites australis. The sequence continues at coordinate 16,664,501 of NC_084929.1, forward strand.
ATTGTCCGATTTGAGTAAGAAGGTACTCACCGGATCATCCAGTGTTAACAAAAAAAGTGGGTGGTTAGGCAACAGCTAAATTTGGATCTCTAGCCTATAAATACCCCCTCAGTTGGTCTCACATGGCTCTCTTGCGACCCAGAGGAGTTCGTACACTGTGTGTGTCATCAAGAAGCAAGAGAGAGCAATTGAGTTGATTTCCACGTCCCTAAGTGAAGATTAAGGACATCATTAGTTCTTGGAGAGTAACAAGTGTGCACCTAGCTATAGTCTAGGCTTCATCTTGGTCAAGTGAAGCTATTGGCTTGTTACTCTTGGTGGTTGGCAACACCTAGCCAGTCTTGGTGATTGGAGGTGTTCTCGATGAGCTCTTGGAGTTCTTATGGGAGCCCCGGGAAGAGCTATATACTTGGTTTGATGCTCGCCAATCCAGAGATAGAGAAGTGACAATCATTTGGGAGCACTTGAGTCTTAGTGACTCAAGGGAGAGCGATATTATTGGTGGATGACCCAACGAGGACTAGGGGAGTGCCAACTCCTCAATACCTCAGAACAAGTTCCAGTGTTGTCTTGTTCATTTGTTTACTATTCTGCAATTTAATTTAAGCATTTACATTCTTGCAAGCTTTCAAATTCCGCATTTTCTTTGTGTATTTGCTTGCTTGCTTTGTTGCCCTCTCCTAGCTTATTTGTGTAGTCGCATTTTTTTTCATCTAGGCTAAGGTTGCAATTTGTTCTAGATTTTGATAGAAATTTTAATTGTCCAACTCAGCCCCCTCTTGGGCTATTTGATCCTTTAGACTCACTACCACGCCGGGGACCTTCTCCAAGCTTCTATCATGCTGGAGGCTTCCTCCTGCTCCAGCCACCTCCATGCCGAAGTCGGAGCTCTGACTCACCTCACCAGAGGCCACGTGTACTCATCGAGGCTAGGTAGTGCTTCGGGCATTAGCGTCGGAGGCCGAGTTGCCAATCGGCTGACTCTCCGCCTGAGGCGAAGCTTTGCATGGTGGAAACCCCTCTGCGCACCTCACCGAAGGCCTTCCGTGCTCCCGACGGATGCCTCACCCGGAGGCCATTCACCCAGAGCCAGGCTCCCCGCCAGAGCTTCACGTCCTCGCCCTGGGCGCTCATGCATTAGACCTCCAATGTCTGTTTCTTGCTAGCCATCATCATTGCACTTAGCTTCCCTGTGCATGCACATTCCGCGGGCTCCGAGCTGCTCACCAAAGGAGGTGCTTTGGCCATATACCATGTCGGGGGCCAAGCTCCTAGCCGAGGGCCTCCCTCCGGCCGCACGCCTCAATAGAGGCCGCTCTTTGGCCGCCACCCTCCGTACTCGTCGCTTGAGAAAACCCGCCTCCTCAGGCTGTGCCGGCTATCATAGGAGCTCAAACGAGCTAGCTTGCCCCTGCAACCCATGAGTAGCAATGCGAATTAGCATCCTGGGCCACATAGGGTAGGTTGGCTACATCCATAATCATTATAATAAGGTACGTGATAGACCACCAGTGCATAGTCTTTGCATGCATTCCGTTGCAAGGTGTGTATTACCCTACTAGTGCATGTTCTTTGCATGCATATCCTTTACAAGGTAGTACTAGTGCATGGTCATGCCCATCGCAGGCTGAAAAAATCGTCGACCGACCAACATGTGCTAGGCGTCTGAGTGTAGCATGTGTATTTAATGCTTAGCAGCCATATACTCTTTTCCTCACACATAAAAGAAGCAGGGCATTAGGCCACGAATGCCACGCCTGCGTGTAGCTCTTTCTTTTTGTGATATATATGCATGCATGCATAATTTTCTCTGTTTTTCAGGAGCCGAAAGGAGGACCTTGAGTGGGCCTGGGAGCAAGGAGTGGTTGAAACCCGGCTTCAGAAGGACCAAACTGGTGGACCCCCTACAGGAGCGTGTACGAGCTCCTCTGGCCTCGCCGGCACCGCCTTCGGCCTGGTAGGACTCTGGCCACACGCGCCTAAGATAACACACTTGAACTCCTAATGTCACTAGGTACGCCCCACCACTACTACATCATGTTCAGCATCGCTGTTTACTTTCGACCTTTACACTGCATTTTACTGCAATTAGCTATTCACTAGCAACAGTACAATATCAAAACTTAAAATTATACCTTAGTCTGACACATGCACTAAGAATAGCCATCTGACCTAGTCATGACTTATGTTGCAACTAGCTATTTGCTGATAACAGTAGACTGTTAAGCTTAAGCTATATCTCTGTTCAACAGTAGACTGTTAAACTTAAGTTATATCTCTGTTTAATAGTAGACAATACAACCTAAGTCATATTCCTATTTACTCGTGCTAGTTATCGGTAACTAGACACATTCCCGTCTAAACTTAGCTTAATAGTAGATAGTAAAACCTAGTCATATGAAGTGCTAGAGGAAAAAAATATGGGCTATTTCCTTTTTTTTTCTCAAGTGCTCATAAGTGACAGGTCTTGACCTGACCCGTGACTAATGTATAGCCATTAGTTACGCGTCTAGACCTGACTTATCACTAATGTATAGCCATTAGTGACAGGTCTAAATCTAGACTCGTCACTGATATATATCATTAGTGACAGGTGCAAACTAGTCGCTAATGTGTCCACATTAGTGACGCGTTCAGAGTGATAGGGATTTTACCCATCACTAATAAGGATTATCACATGCCACTAATAAGCTATTTGACATAGTAGAAGCTACTCTTCTAGCCTGTCAGGTTTGATCCCTTGGATTGCACACCCAGTTGCTTAATCAAGGCGTTCCCCACAAATAAATCAGTAGTAGTCTCTCCCACGCATGGGCTATAATGGCAGTGCGGTGCTGATCGCTTGTGAAGCTCTTGTGGCTTTGTGGACCTCAAAACTATGAGTTTGTGTATAGTTTGTAGGTTTAGCATCCGCTTAGGGATTATGTATGGTGAACAGAGTGCTACACTTCGGAATTATGCAGATGCGTTTCGGGCTTGGAAGGAAGGAGAAAACGCATTTCTCATTGATGCACGCATACAGTTCTACATTTCCTCTCGCTGGCCGTTCTTTTCAGACGGGATTCTACGTCAGACTCGTGCATGAAGCATGATTGATCCGTGCCACTTTCTTGATCTTTTTTCATATCAGAGGTCTCACAAGATTTGCCATATATTTGTAGCACCGACTCGTCGTTACTCAGCTACAAACTCACTCGTCCTTCCCTTATGTCCCTGGTTTCCACTCTAAAATCTAGTCGAGGGTGAGAGATCGGGTGAAAATGAGCACGAATCGTGTGCATATGCCAAAGCATCTGCTCAGGGTGAATGCTACAGGCAGCTGGTAGGACACAAACACTATTACAGAACACCATATATGTACTGGTTATTAGTGCCGGTTCAACAGTAACTGGTACGTTACTATTGACATATTAGTGCTGGTTCTTAAACTTCCGCAGGTGAATAACCACTGAGGAGTTAAGAACCGGTACTGATAGTATCTATTAGTGTCGGTTTCATATACCAACCGGCACTGATGGGGCGTTACAATACAAAGCTCTCATCCCCCAAGCGCAACTAGAGCCGTCGCAAGCCCATCATAACAGCCTCGTTCGCCATTTTGCCATCTTCACGGTTGGAGGAATCAAGATTTGGAGGAGTCAAGTGCTCTAAGGTTAATAAGATTTTCTATATTTCTTTTTTAGATAGATTTACTTAATAGATTGCTCTAGGGTTGATGCTTGGTGCTTGTTCTACGGTTTTGGATTTAGAGATGCAATTGAGATCTAATTTAGGAAAAGTTTGCAACTTTGTTATTGTTAGATGTATAGAGATGATCTACATTTAATTCTTAGTTGAATTTAGTTGCTATATTGCTCTAGATTTGAATTAGATGGTTGTTCTTTGGTGTTGAATTTTCGAATTAGCAAGAGCTCCAATATGATATAAATTAGAGAAAGATCGATATTTTGTCACTGTAGATGATTTAAGAGTAGATTAATAGTCACATGTAAATAGATGTGGGTACGTACATTAAAATTTATGGACAATTACAAATTTGCCACTACTAGAACAGTTATTACCATTAAAAAATTGTAAAAATACCAATAGAACTGTCATTCGAGTGGCATTCTTGCAAAGAATAAAAAATAAGGGAGGTATTTGCAAATACTCCTAAAATCTAGCTCCAATTTTCTAGTATGTGGTTTGTGTATATTTTTAAAGTCTTGAATTTAAATAATAATCCAGTGGATTTTCTCTGTTCATTAAATAATATAGTCAATTTAACAGAATTGATAGAATACTGTGTTGTAGGGATGGCACATCCACCCACAGGTCGCAACTGGACACGACAGCCTTTGGAAGGCAGGTCCCCTAACTCGGCCCAAGTACCGGAAGGAGATGAGCCCTAAAATAGGGATCAATCAAGATACGAGGTAATTCAATGATTTTTTTCTAGATTTTCAAATATTCAATGATTATAAGTTGAATGTGTTTAATTATAATGATTTGCAAATGGATCGGTCATAGATGTACAAGGATTGATGGCAGAGTTCTTTGTTAGTGTTGATGATTTTCTGAGGGCTACTGCAGTGTACAATAAGCCAAAAAGGAAGCGTGCTGATCACTATATATGTTGTCTATGTGTCGACTACAATAACGAGAAGCAGTTTTCAATCATAGAGTAGATCCGTGCACACTTGATTCGCAGGGGTTTCAAGGCTGGCTATATCCGTTGGACTAAGCACGGTGAACTTGAAGATGTTGGGTGTGAAGGGAAACAAATAGTCGAAGGAGACATAAGCAACGATATGACTTTGATATGTTGACATTTGAAGATACTTTTGTTGAGAACAGTGGAGGGGACACTTTTGTTGGCAGCAATGAAGACGGCTTAGAGAAAATGTTGCACGATGGGGAGAGGGACTTCACTAATGAAAGACAACATCAAAAGTTCCAGCACATGGTAGAGGACTCTAAAACACCAGTTTACGTGGGAGGGGGACTTCACCAGTTTACCTCAATGATGTTATCAGAGCCAATAGTAGTGGGAAGTGGGAGCTTGCACTTGGTGGCCACCTCTATATCGTCGATGGGGTATCTCTCGCTAGGGACCTCTTTTGGGATATCGTCGATGGGGGGGGGGGGTCACCTTCAAATCCACCGATAGGGAATTCATGTTGATCGAACATGTTATCTGGAGCATTATCTGGTGAAAATGCGCAGTTGCTTTGGTGCCGAGCGAGTGGAGATTCAAGTGTCAAGACTGCATCCTGCTACCTCATAGCCCGTACTCACTCCTCGACCCGTTGTTCCATCCTTTCTACATGCATATTCATCTATTCTTTCATCCTTGCTTCAACCTCAGCGACAATCTCCATTCTCATCCATTCATGCTCGGCTGCTTCAGGCGCAACTTTGTTTCTCCTTCAGCTCCTATATGAATCGACGCTGTCAAGGAATCCCAACTTCCATGGAACAGAAACACCTATGCCACACGTGCGACCCGGGTGCTCTTTGTTCCCCAGAGCCGGGATCAGTATGTCTTTTTCTCGAGATGGTTGGAATGATCCTTTAGTGGATTCTTCCAAAAGTTGCAGGATCCTTTGATCCACATGCTCGGTTTCTTGCTTCCTAAATGTGACGGAACCATTGGCAGAGTGTAAAGCCCTTCCTTGGAACCAGATCAAGGCCTGCCTCTTTGGGATCTATGAAAATGGTGTGGAGCGGTTCTCCCGAGCTGCCTACTCATCTTCCTTGTCCCAGTCCAACTCCATGCACATGTACCTACCGGTGTTGAGCCTATGGTGGTGCGTGTTGCATGACTGGCGCAACTTGTTAGCCTGACTCTATTGCTGAAATTCCTCTGACCGGCACTGTTAGTGACACAGGAACCTGGGGTCCCCGAGTCCCGAGGACAGATCAGCAGGTTGCCAGATGGTGCCCTCCCGCGGGGATCATCTCCCCGAAATGCGAGAAGACTAAGTCCCAGGAGAGGGTGCTCGGGACCATGAACAGTGATCCCCGGGTGCCCGAGTTCCCCGATGACCCGAGAAGATCAAGTGCCGGGAAGAGAGTGCTCGGGGCTGCCAACAGTGGCCCCCGAGCACTCAAGTCCCCCGACAACCAAGGAAAGCCGAGTACCGGGAAGGGGTGCTCGGGGCTGCGAGCAGTGGCCCCCAAGCACCCGAGTTCCCCAACGACCCGAAGGAAGTCAGTTCCGGGAGAGAGTGCTCGTGGTCGCGAGCAATAGGCCCCCGAGCACTCGGTTCCCCGAGGACCCGATCAGCCAGATCCCGGGAGAGAGTGCTCGGGGTCGCGAGCAGTGGCCCCCGAGCGCTCGGTTCCCCGAGGACCAAGAAAGGGCATATCCGGGAGAGAGTGCTCGGGGCTGTGAACAGTGGCCTTCGAGCACTCGGTTCCTCGGGGACCTCAGAAGTCCTTCGCCGGTGACCCCCACAGAGGTCCAGCGGTGAGGTGTCAACCAGTGAAAGGCCCGATGCCGCATTTAAGAGGGCGTGTGGCCTGTCGCCTCCAATTGCTCCCCCCACGCTTCCTGACAGCCCCTGCCACATTCTGGCAGGGGGGCGTGGAGACATTTAATGCACAGGTCCCATCCCGCGACATCCGGCGTGCCTCAGGATAACATCGCAAAGCCCAAGGAGCCCCGCCTGCCGCCCTACTGTGGCAGGAGTACAAGACCGAATGGGCACGTCAGGCTGCTCGGTGGCTGCCTGGTGGGCACTCCCCGCGGCGTCCGTTGCAAAACAGCATCATGACGAACAAGACCAGACGAGGGCGCATTTTCAACCCTCCCCGTCACTTCGCACAGCAGCCCATGACGGTTGCTTTCCATTTATGGCGCCTTGGAGCTCGCACCATCCCCTTTCTGGGCACGCTATCGCCCGGTGAGTATTTAAAGCCGGGCGGGCACCTCGGAGAAGGGGGGTTCAGACAACGATTCATTCGATCGAAGGAAGCCGAAGAAGACAGAGGTCCAGTACAAGCACAGAAGGTGAGACCACCGAAGAACAAGGAGCTCGAAGCTCTAGGATAGACAAACATTCTTGTAACCAGCAAACATCTCTGAGAGACATTCTCAGAGCATTTATAATATACACACAGAAGTAGGGTATTACGCTTAGTGCGACCTGAACCTGTCTAAAAATCCCTCCAGTGCATTTACTGCATTCCGCATCCGATCCTTCCATTCCACCTGCCATCGTATTTATGCTCATTTATTTCACCCGCAAAATAGATTCAGAATCATCCCCCCGGCCGAATCTCAAAGGGGGTCCCTCCGGATCCCTGCTCAAGGAGTTCACCCTCCGACAGGCACCTCACCACAAACTCTTCCCATTGATCCGCCAAGTACACATAAGCAATAATATTGGGGACGAGATCCTGCTTCACATATATATTATACAGCTCGCTCCTGAAGGTCTTCCATGCCTTGCCCATCTTGGCTATTGCATGTCTTTCCACATCCTCCAAGGAGCATCCTTCAGGGAAGTCAAATTGGGTTTTAATTGTTTCTCACAAGAATCTTTTCTTGCTCAGCGGCACGGTCTTCTAGTTTGGATAGGTTATCCTGACCCTTGTCCATCCAAGTGAGGTGCATGCTCTCCGGAATGCGGCCTGAGCTTGTTGAGGCTGTGTTGGCAAGCCTGCCTCATTTACATGAATTATGTTGTAGTGACCTGTGGTCATTTGGTTTTTGCCTCGGTCACCTCGCTTTCGCTTCTGTGCCTAGGTTTCTTCTGTTTGTTCCTGAGAAGTGGCCTCTCCATCTTGTTGACTAGTGACCCCCTCTTATTGTTGAGGAGAAGAGACTGGAGGTAGTTAAAGTTCATCTAGACACTATCTTCAAAATAGGAGAATTCACATGCTTGGAACTTGTTATAATGGTAGAAGATTATTCACAGAAATAGAGGAAAGAAAAGGAATCAAGGTTTGTGTTTTAAAAGTCAGAACACGTAAATGGTAGAAGACTATTCTGTTGAGTTGCTCGTGACAACACTTCTTTTGTGGTGATAAATTGCCTATTTTACTGCCAGCGGTGCATATTATCAAATAGAAAGATACGTCAAAATATGGTCATTTACTAGTAATCAACTTGAAGCTTACTCACAACTGCACTAAAAACAATGGTAAAGGCTAAAATTACCTACTACAATGATATTTGTATATTCTTAATGATTTCCTAATAAGACAGTGATTTTCTTCCCTCAAATAATATTTGGAGATTTAATTGATTCAAATACCATTTGAGCAAAGAATAGGGGTTTGTGTACTTCTCCTACCTTGAGAGAGGACACTATATGATATCTTTCTTGTTTAATATTTAGACATATTTCTAGATACTTGCAAATGTGGAGTTACTCTGATGGACTATGGAATGGATGGGTAAAAGTATAATCATTTAGAAATACAAATAAATGAGTAAGGATAGATACGGTAAATAGAGATTGATTTTATTACAATAAATTGTCTGATTATGCAGTACTACATGGATCTTATTAGTATCTGCACATTCGATACGCTGAATTCAGCAATAGGTTACCATTTATGTGCCAGTAGTTCATATGGAAAAGCATCATCCATTATGTAAAAAATTACGCTGCTCCCTAATTTTCCTAGCGAATTTATCGTCAATTGGGCAATGTTCGTAAGCATCAACTAGTAAAAAGACATGGACTGATATCTCTAGAATCAAAGGTTCAAATTTTGCAATTGTATTGAGGTGTTTTTCATGCTGCCATAGCTCTAATAATAAATGTAATTTGCCAGAGACAGGTAGACCACCCTTGCAGCAAAGAAATGCACGAAAGGGGATCTATATTCACGAATAAATACAGTTGACCTTCATACTTTTAATATTATCTAGAAATATGAGAGGCAAACTATGAGCCTAGGTAGAGATATGCCTCACTTCTGGTACTTCAGTTACAGGACTAACCACATCACTGCAAGAAAAGGATTATGTCCGATAATATCTATCTATAATGAAACTAGATCTATGAGCATATATAATATATAGAAGACAATTTCTCAACACTGTGAAGGACTCAAAATGTACATAAAAAAGTCTACAATAATTTTCAGGATATATAAAAAATGCACCAAGTTTTAAGGCCATAAAATGTATCACACACAAAAACTGCCTTAGCTCATACCACCACAATTGTACTTCAAAGACCTGACAATAAGAACAAAATATGTATAAAATTGCTCTCAGTTTATTTCCAGACAATTTGCCTCAAGAAATTAGATTTTCTGCCCCCTAATTGTCCAGTTGAGCACATCATCAATCGGGCAATTATCTAAGTTCTCAACGTAAGTATAGCCCGGTCACAGTTCAAAAATCTCTCTAGATAACACTGCTGTGACTAACAGATTGCACAAACTAAACGAAAATAGCCAAAGACAGAGACTAGCAAAGCTAAAGGGCTAACTCAATACAAGCATTCAAAAACAACGTAGCAAACTGCTTCTGAATCATAGTAGTAATCAACCAGGAAACAAAACAGACAGCCCTTTGATAGCCAAGTACATATGTTCCTCGGTGCACAAGTAAATATCAGACCATATCACCAACACAAGTATCCAAGGCTACCATACGCTGGGCTATACACTATTGTACTTAGATATTGTTCTCAACCTCAGTACAATCATTTCACAGAGCAATAATCTGCAAGCCACTTACTATCCAGAGGAAGGGAGAGGAAAAACTCATAACGAAACATTTGAGAGTGCATGAAGAAGAGAGGATCAGGGAGGTTGGTTGTCAAGGAGGGGGCCAGCCGGGGAGGAGCTCTAGGATGGAGGAGACGTCGGGGATGGAGAAGTCGTTGGGGAGGAAGGAGGGCCACCAGGGGTTGAGGAGCTACCAGGGAGGGAGGTCACCGGGGATGGAGGAGATGCTAGTGATGGAGGAGCCGTTGGGTAGGGAGTTTGTCGGGAGGGAGTTCACCGGGAGGGCCATCGGGGAGGGAGGAGGGCCGTCGGGGAGCGCGGGGGGCCGCCGGGGAGGGAGTTCACCTGGAGGGCCGTCGAGGAGCGCAGAGGACCAACAGGGTGGAGGGCCGTCTGTGGAGGAGTCATCAGGTAGGAGGGCCGGCCGGGGAGGAGGAGATGATGCAGCTAGGGTTGTAAGGAAGGAACATGGTGCGGCGCGGGGAGGAGACGAAATGGTATTTATACAGCATTAGTACATGCAGCTTTTTACTCCTAGCCGTCTGTACTAATAATATTAGTAAAGATGGCTTTTAATAAAAAAACCATCTGTACAAATTGTACAGATGGGTTATAACTCTGAGCTATCTGTATAAATATTACAGATGGCTTTTTACTCCTAGTTGTTTGTATTATTGATTTTCTAGACAAATCATTAAAACTTGCAAAATTGATAAATAATCCATACAAATTCCAAATGAGAAAAAAATTGTGTACTATCACATGGTAAACATTCATCTATACTTCTAGCTTCATATATACCTAGGACAACTAATATATTCTAGATCATCATGAAAAAATTTAAGTCTAGATTTAGATATAGTTGATCTATCAAGACTAAATTAGAACACAAATCTACATATCATCTAACGAATAGAACAAAACTATCTCATTATCAAAAATATCTAGATTTAGATCTAGCTAGCTCTCCAAACAAAAATTTAGACCATCTAAACCAAAATAGAACATAATGCTTACCTTAGATTAACAAATGCCAATGAATCTTCAAGTTTGCAACGAATCTAACAAATTTTTGGTCAAAATCGCCCCCTCTCCCTCCAAAAGTTGTGCACTGTTCTTCACTATTTGGCCACCACTGTTCTGCTTCGATGTGGAGGTAGGGAATGATGTACTATTAATAGTACAGACGACTTAATGTTTGGAGCCGTCTGTACTATTGTGTCCCACCTTCCCTGGGTATTTTCTCAGACGGCTCGTGTTTGGAGTCATCTGTATAATTTTTACGGATGGCTCGTGTTGGGAGCCGTCTGTGATATTCATTTTATTACAGACGACTCCAAATACGAGCCTTCTATATTCATATTAAAGACGGCTCGTATTTAGGGCCGTTTGTAATATTCGTTTTATTATAGACGGCCCTAAATACAAGCTGTCTGTAATATTAATACAGAAGGTTTCCAATAGGAATCGTCTGTACTAAAAGGTCCCCACCACTTCTAGAAGGGTCTCCTCATTATCACAAATGGTTCTTCTTGAGAGCCGTCTGTTATAATTTTTTCACAAACAGCTCCACAGAACCATCTGTACAAGGGCATCCCAAAAAAATCATTTATGTAGTAGTGCAAGGAAAAACTTGTTGGATGTGAAATATTTCTTTTGTGAGTTACACTTATGGAAGTGGAACACATTATACAAGTTAACAATTCAGTTAAAAAAGGATCTAGATCAACATGACAAATCACAACATTACAAACTCACTTTAAACACAAGAAACCAATTTTACGTAGCTAAGGCTTTCACACACGTAATTTTACGATTGACAACAAGTACGTACCGAGGTAGAAAGTAAAATTCACTTGCAAAATCTCAAAACCAATGGCAGCAAAGATAATTGTATTATTTGCTATTCTTGCTCTTTCGGTGAGTGCCGCTTCCGCTGTCACATTTCCGCAATACTTCCCGTCGGTGAGTGCTTTGGGATCCACAGACCTATCCATGCAGTACAACGTACTACAGCATGCTGCGCTTGTGTTAGGCATCTCACCCTCATCGGCTGTGATCACCCAACAACAACTGGACTTCCTACATCAGCAAAGTTCGACGCATCTGACGATACAGGACACCACAGAGCAGCAATAACTCTTCAACCCACTGGCCCATGTGAACTCTGTGGCCCTCTCGCAGCCGCAACAGCTCTACAACTTGCTGACCATGCCGAGCACCACTGCATACTTGCAGCAGCAACAGGAGTAGAAGATCTTCAACCAACTTGTTGTGGCAAGTCCTTTAGCCAACATGCAGCAACAACAGCAGCAGCAAATCCTTAGCCAAATTGCAGTGGCGAGCCCCATCGCCTACTGGCAACAACAGCAACAACTCTTCAACCAACTAGCCAAGACGAGCCTTGTTGTCTACAGCCAGCAGCAGCAACAACAACAATACTTTAACCCACTGGCCGTAGTCAGCCCCATCTCTTACTGGCAACAACAGCAGCAACTCTTCAAATCTTTGCTAGTGGCCTCCCTCTAGATTATATATGAGTTGTAATCCAATAATAAGTTTCACATGTTTGGGCATGTGATTCATTAGAAATAAGATAGGTATTGAATAAGATATGACATCCTTTGATCTTTTTTATCCAAGTATGTTTCGTAATTGTCTATCATAAAATTAAGAACGTAAAACTATAAATTAGATATATAGGCATAAGACATATTGGAATAAGTATATATTACACATACAAATCTTTTGAGGTGGGTGTTCATCTGTAGCTCTAAACCATCCAGGCTCTAGTATGTCTAAATTTTCACATGGTTATATATATGGTTGCTAAGCATCCATGGCTAGTAGTTGTAAAGAGACATCACCATTGTCAACAAGATCTTCATAACATGTTTCGCTTATATTAAAAGTAAATACTAAATGGGGTAGTCATTTAAAAACCCTTTAAAATAAGTGTATGTTGCTGAGGTAGTACTAGAACACATGCGTAGAAATGTACATCTCACCCAGGTGCTAACACCAACACATGTTTTGGCAGCATCTACCTCATATTGGTAGCAGCATCATTAACGCCGCCCCGAAGGATCTAAAATGGAAGGCCCAGAACAAATCAAAGCATGGACAACACATGCCTTCCCTTTTGCAGGTTGGCTTCCACTTGGCCCGCCTCACCACCTAAACAGTGGTTTCTCCTGTGGGGCTGTGCCTCGCTGACGCTGCACACTTGCTCTTTCCATCTTTGTGGAAATATTAGCTTTGTTATGAAAATTATTACATAGGTTAAACTAAACTTGCTTGAATGATCCGAAGTTTGTCTCTCACTACCAAAGAAAGGGTCATCCGCTTCCCCTCTTCACTGCTTCTTCAAAAATATCTGGCAATGATAAGGTATCACTGGCGGTTCATAAGGTCCAACGGCCAATCAATTGATGAGCCATTCAGAACCAGCAGTGAAACACACTATCATTGATGGTTTTTATTACAAATCCGCAGGGATACAACACTACCAGTTACTGTAATGGACCAGCAGTGATACTTTTGTTGTCACTACTAGTTGGTTTCAAGAACCGGCAGTGATATGTCATAGTAAATAGTCATTTTTCTGGCCCACAAGTCTGAGCAGAATAGAGGAGCTATGTTCTACTTGACAACTCTATTCAGTAATGGCTCTTTGTAGCGACCTTGCATGGCGAGGCTTGAAAATTTGGTGGAATTCATGTGACCTACATGCGCCAAGGTCAGTAAGTTCATCTACATTTCATTTTTACCTAGATTTATTTGCTAGATTGCTGTAAATTTTGAAAATCGGTGCTTGTTTCATGATGATGAATTTTGAAGGAGCTGGAGCTCCAATTGCTTAGTGATTTAAGATAATAGACTTTCAGTATACATTATTGTTGGGGGAAAATAAACCAGCCTGAGGATAATGGTTGAAGATTACTATCCAGGTCCCTCCAGAGCCTTGATCTCTGAATCCTCGGCTAAAGGCTCAACCTCCGAAGCCATCGGGCTCCTTCGTGCCACCTTTTCGTACCTGCAAAGCCTTCCCTTGGCTTAACCAGCCCAGGCTCCCAAAGCCTCAACCTCCCAAAGCCTGGCCTCCCGAAGGCTTAGCCTCCCAAAACCCAACATCCCGAAGCCCGGCCACCCGAAACCTCGGTCTCCCTAAGCCTCGATCCCCTGAAGCCTCAGCCTCCCGAAGCCCCGGCCTTCCAGAGTCCTGCCTCTCGAAGCCTTCACCTCCTGGAGCCATGCCTCCCGACGCCCCCGTCTCTAGCTACTCGGGCCGGCTTCCCAGAGGCTACAGGGTGAGTCATCAGGCCTCATGAAAGATCTGCCGGAAGGGGAGCATCGATCATACTTTGCTTGCAAGGAAGTGACCGGCACTAAATGCCTAGACTGGTGGACGCCGCTCTGACACCCTGGCATAAGGGAGGCTATCCTGACACCCCTGACAGTGCGACGCTGAGCCACAATTGGCGACCGGCTTGCCCCCTTTAGGGGGCAGGCACCACGATAGTTACTACAATGGATATTTATCTCTCAGGTAGGGTAGAAAGTAATTATTCGGGATAAGGTCCAGTAATTCGGTCAGATCCCAGATATTTGTAGATTGTGATAAACTTGTACACCAAGCTATGCACAGCCCTATAAATAGGAGCCCTGGTCGCCTGGGCGAGAGACACGGGCAGGAGGGCAGAAAGACATAGAGGTAAAAAAATACCAAGTCACGCTATGATACTCCCCCCAGATCGGTTCATTTTTTCTACCATCAATACATTCGTGGTGTTCCTTCCTCTTAAACTTCGTCTCCAAGCTTGAGTCTCCTCCTTAGAAGAAATTCTCACCGTACCTGCTGGGGCAAGACGAACTCTTGCTTCAACAATTATCTAGGTTAGTCAGTTCATCTACATTTTATTTGTACTTAGATTTACTTGCTATATTGCTCTAGATTTTGAAAATAGGTGCTTGTTCCATGATGATGATTTTGAAGGAGCCAGAGTTCCAATTGACTTAGTGAATTTAAATAATCGATTTTAGGTTTTCATATTTTAGATATGAATTTATTTAGCATTATATTCTATTTTTTATAATAATTAATTAAATTGATAGTTATTTTATATTGATACAATGGAATTCTAATAATTGATAAATTGCAGATGGACCGAATATGGATACACGATGCTGATCGTAGTGGCCCAGAGTTTTTTAACAGCACATAAGCTTTTTTGAGCATTGCCGCAGCGTACAAGTAAAATAATTGTGATGACTATATATGTTGTCCACGCACTTATTGCAAGAACGAGAAGCAATTTTCAAGCATAGAGTAGATTCGTGCACACTTGCTTATGGGCGGTTTGAAGCCTAGCTATACCCGTTAGACCAAACATGGTGAAGACGAGGAGTTTGAACATGAAGGGTGACCCATTATCGAAGAAGATAGAGGCAATAATATTATGGCCGATGAAGACAACAAAATCAATGGATAGAAATTTGATACGAGAGCATGACAAGAGGACCAACCAAAATAGCGATGTACGTATCGATGCCTATGATAGCAATGCCAATAGGGAGACCTACAATGGATTTATAGAGGAGATTTGGGAGCTCCAGTATGGACCGTTGAATGTCCCTACTTTCCGATGCTAATGGGTCAAACTCCTAGGAGGAGTGAACATCGACAAGTACGAAATGACTACTATGGACCTCAAACTCCTCGGTTATAGAGAAGAACAATTCGTACTTACCAATGATGTTACACAAGTATTCTATGAGAAGGACTTGGCTGACAAGCAGTGCCACACGGTTATTCAAGGAAAAAGAAGGATTGTCGTAGTTGAAAATATCATCGACGAGGAAGATTACAATAAATTCGACGACCTCCCATCTTTCAAAGAGAACGTCGACCTAAGTCAAATAGAAGACACTAAGGAAGCTACTTAGATATGCCATGATCATAACGAAAGTCTAGTCATTAACTGAAAAAGCTTTGATGTATTCATTAAGGATTTGCTTCAATTTGTATTAATTAATGACATGTTGTTTTGTATTAATTAATTAAGGATATATATTCTTTAATATAAATACTATTTTCGGAAAATATATGAATAATACAAAAATACTATACAAAATATTGAGGACATGCTTTAATTTAAATTCTATGATTTAATAAACTACATGAATAAACTTAAAAATTGCCTCTCAATATTTTTTAATAAACTGTAAAAAAAATACCTAGCATCACTACTAGTTGTAGTATAGAACCGATTGTGATACCTCTAACATCACTGCCAGTTGTATACAAGAACTGACAGTGATACCCGTAACATCACTGTTGGTTGTTATATACAACCGACAATGATACTTTTGAATATAAATTTGGCGACCCCAACCCCAAGCCGCAACACCCAAATTTCCAACTCCCACCACCTCGACACCTTGGTCCCCATCACTCGGCACCTGGTCACTCTGGCACTCGCCACCCTTATGCCCAGTTGCCCCACCGCCTATTGCCCTGGTGCCTAGCTATCCATCGCCCAGGTGCCCCGATGCCCGTCCATCATCCTAGTGCCCCACCGCCTCGAAACCTGTCTGTCGCCCTAGTGTCCGGTCGCCCCAACTCTCTCCACCTTGGTGCTTCGCTACCCCAGTTGGCTCTCCTTCACCCTTGCAGGATTATGGTTAGGCCTCTTATCTTTGTGGGCTTCAACCGAGCTATCTCACCTTTGTGTGGCAAGATGTGATTTTGTATGATGTTCTGTCAAATGTGATTCACTAAGTTCAATGTGAATTTGTATCAATGAAGGAGGATTGAAATTCACCGTGTCCAATGTTAATTTATCTTCAAACTTGGAGAACTAAATTGGAGATCTGAAATTGTCTTTGAATGTGATTCTTAGGTTGTACAAGTCTCATTCATTGATAATTTAATTTGATATTGAATTTTTACCACAAATTTGGAGAACTAAATTGGAGATCTAAAATTCTCTTCAAGTGTGATGCTTAGTTTGTACACGTCGCAAAGTGAAGAACATTGTGGTGTCAATCCTTAGTCTTAGTTTCATATTTGTAATTTATGTTCACATTTATCACAATGGTTGTGGAAATATCAAGTGAAACTCCCTATGGACATTGTGGTGTCAATCCTTTATCTTAGTTTTCATAAATGTATTTTTGTTTTGCTATCATGAAGAAGTCCATAAGATGGAAATTAATTTGTATGTTGGAATGGCACCTCCAAAAGCAAGTCGCCCCTCCTTGAACTAGGGTGGAGCCTTGAATGGAGATTGGCACGTGAATATGGAACTGATAAGAAGCGATAGCCCAAGAAACGGAAGCCGAAGTGAGTACCTCAACTTAGATGGTTAGACGTCCCAAGTATAGAGAATGTGTGGCTGAGGTCCTAGCATGTTGGTTACAGAACGCTTTGTCATCATGGAGATTGACACAGTCATGGAGCCTTTGAAGCCATCAAATGTAATGGTGTCGTACAAGACAACATGCGGGGTTCTAGTCATGGATCATGTCCAAATCATCTATAGAAGTTGTGGAGGCCTCCTAGATGACTAGTGGATTGTTCCCAATGAGATGAAGAACCTTTTGTGGGAGAAGTTAATAGATAAGTTCGAGTTCCTTGAGGGGTTCAACCCTGAGTGAGCAAAGGCTCGTGCATTAAACATAATGGCAAACTCATTTAAGAATTTCAAAGATATATTGTATAGAGATTATGTGAGGAACAACCGAACACTAGACTTTAACGTTTACAATAAGTTGCAAGATTTTGGAATGAATTCACGTAGTACAAGCAGTCGGAGGAAGCAATTATGCAAAGTGAGGCAAACAAGGTCAACTCCAAAGAAAACATTTACCATCACAGACTAGGCACACGCAGTAACATGAAGAAAAACTAGGAGAAGAAGGAAGAAGAACTAGCCAACAGCGGGGTTACACCTATGATGGCTCAATGGATTCCATGAGCGAAACACTATTTGTACGCGAGGGGGTGACTCTTTTGCACGAAGGCCAACTATGCATCAGAAACAAAAAAGATCAAGGGGTGATGCAAAGTATTATGGATGCTCATGCCCAGAGTTCCCAAGGCTCTAATAGGGCAGATAGGAAGAAGGATGAGCTAAACTTGGCACTAGTGAACAAGGAGCACCCTAGATGCACGCGAGGCTAAGGTTTGAGGAATTGGAAATACTCCTTCTGATGCGGGGATGCCCGATCTTCT
Organism: Phragmites australis; assembly: GCF_958298935.1. NCBI lineage: Eukaryota > Viridiplantae > Streptophyta > Magnoliopsida > Poales > Poaceae > Phragmites > Phragmites australis. Next base: position 16,682,412 of record NC_084929.1, read on the forward strand.
GTAGGTAATATGATAAGTCAATTTTGTGGAGCTTCGACGTTGATGATCCAAATGCTCCAATCAGAACAGATCAAGAACCCACACAACCACTACACCACTACTCCATGGTTATCAACCATGCCAAAACACGGTTGACCTCACCAAGAAGTCTTTTCCTACGAGAGAATCGAGAACACAAACAAGAATAGGTAGATGCAATCTGAATATTGCTGATTACCAATGAAATATACACGAATCATAAGAGTTTGAAGTATATTTTCACTCAACCGGATCTAAACCTTCGTCAGCGTAGATGGTTGGAGTTAATTAAGGATTATGATGTGGGGATTCACGACCATCCAGGAAAAGCAAATGTTGTGGCCGATGCTTTGAGCTGGAAGGGTTACAGCAATTCGGTGATGGTTCAAGATAGTCAACCTGGGTTATGGAAAGAGTTTGAGAAGCTCAACCTTGAATTTAATATGAGTTTACTAGTTAAAAAGAGTAAAATCCTATTTTATATAAAAGAAAATATATCTGACATAGGATGTAATTGATTATTATGCATTCATGCTAAATTAGGAAAATAGGATTTTTATTTGGCTTTTGATGGATTTTATTTGAAGAGGTTTTTCCTTGAATTTGAATTTGAATTTGAAATTGAATTTAGAGAAAAAAGGAAAAGAATAACCTTTTGTGGGCTGCCCTTTTCTTCCCCCCCCCCCCCGGCCCAGTCTCTCTTTCGGCCTCAATCCAGCCGGCCGTCTTCGGTCTTCCTTCCGCCTGGGCCGTGCTCGTCCGCCTCGGCCCAATTCCACGCACGCCCGTCAGCCGCCGCGCCGAAGACGCCCCGCGCCGAGCCGCCTTCACCCGAGTCGCCACTACGTGGGGCTCGCGTGTCGGACTCGTCTTCCACCCGGACTCCGTCACCATATCCGAGTCGAATTGCCGCCGCCTTTGAGAATCCCAGCCCACCCTGACCTCCTTTTTGCCGCCTATATAATTACCGGCCGTCCCCCTCGGATCTCACATCGCCAAAACCGCCGAAACCCAAGCCAAATCGACGAATCCGAGCTCCCCGACGCCATTAGCGCCGTCGCTTGGCTGCCCTCGCCGCTGCGCCGCTCCCGTGCCGCTTAGCCTCGATCTAGCCACCTCCGAGCTTCACAACCGCCCGCCGGAGCTTTAGCCACCGTCATCTTCGCCGTTTGGTCGCCAGAGCGCCCTCTCCGACGAAGACCCAAGCCTTTCGTCGCCCCTCGTCGCCGCCAAGCTTCTCAAGTGCCGATTCGCTCTTGGTAAGCCCTCAAACGGGATGCTCTCTCCCTCCTGAAGTTAATCCGTCGCTCGTCGTCGAAGTTTGAGGCCGGCAACGACCCTTTTCCCTCTACTCCGTCCTGTCGCCACCGTGCCGAGCTCAGCTCCGCCGAGAACTCCTCCACCGACCGTCCCCTTTGAGCTCAGCCGTCGGATCCATCCTCATCGGCCCAGATTAGATCTATTCGTACCCCTTCGGCTAACCAACCAGAAGCTACCACATGTCACTCCTTAAACCAGTCAGCAGCCACGCCATGTCATCCAGCCACCTCAGCTGCCACCTAGCCCTCTCTGCTGATGTGTCATCCCTATCACCGTGCCACGTCAGCCAAAACAGCCCAGTCAATATTTCAAGCTTTTCCACTATAAAAATAAATCTAATAATTCCTGGAAATTGGTAATTTTGCAGAAGACCCCTAGACTTTTCTGTAATAACAAAAGAGCCTTGTCTTTTTACAGTTAAGTCCCTATACTTTCCATAATTACAATTAGGTCCCCTATTTTTACAAAAAGGTCCCTCAACTTTCTGTTTAATTCAAAATAAGCCCTTTTCTTTTTCATATTTAACCCTAGGTTTGTTTTAGCCCTAACTTTTTCATCGTAGCTCCGTTTTAAGCGATTCTTGCGCCAATAGATTCGTTTTTCAATGCTCTTTCTTTCTAAATAGATTTTATCTCGTTGTTCTTTTATTTTGTGCCCTGTTCTTAGTGTATCTTGTTTGTTTGTTTGCCGGTTATTATGCGATTAGCCGACAACGTCCCGGATCAATTTGAGGAACATCAAGACCAGGAGCAAGAATACACTGAGCAGCAGCAAGGAGAAGGCAAGTGTCCTTGATCATCTTGATCAATTTGAGGAACATCAAGACCAGGAGCAAGAATACTCAGAGTGGCAGTTTATTTTACATCCTTAAAATTTTGGGTCCAACTCAATGACTTCACTACTGGCCTTACTAATGAACCGAAAGTGATAAAAAGTGTTAGAGTTTAATATTTGAGGTTGTTTAGGTGAAGTCTTTAATTTGTAAGAAGTGAATGTTTATTTAATTAAAGTATTGCTTTTGCTACTTCACCTATGACGTCCTTATGTGTGTTAAACTTCCTGGGCACACATAAGCCGCACTTGGTTTTGTCCGTTAAAATCGGGTGTGACAAAGCTCCATCACGGTGTGGGGTGAGGAGATAAGGCTAAGCTCGTAATGTTGTACGCGGACTCAGAGTGGTAGTTTATTTTACCTCCTTAAAATTTTGGGTCCAACTCAAAGACTTCTCTGTTGGTCTTACTAACGAACCGACAGTGATAAAAAGTATCAGTGCTGGTTCAACCCAGCTCAATCATTGATTGAGCTCAGAATATTGAAAAACTAGCAATGATACTTCATCAGCATCAGTTTATGCCTAACCAGCACTGATACAGTGGTAGCATCTACCTCGTAGTGGTAGCAGCGTCATTCGTGATGTCCCTAGGGATCCAAAATGAAAGACCCAGAACAAATTGATGAATGGACAACACATGCCTTCCCTTTCGCAGATTGGCTTCCACTTGGCCCGCCTCACTACCCACACCATGCCTTATCATATGGGGCCATACCTCACCGATGCCGACACTTGCTCATTCCATCTTGCTGGTGTAGCTAGTAGGCAGACCCCACTTTCTCGACCGTGCACATAGCCACATGTGCCACTTGCACCAGCATGGCGAAGATGGAGCACTACCTCAAAACTGGTTATTACAAACGGCTAAAGGTTCAATCTCTACAAAAGTGTCTGTGATATCGACCTTATTACAAACTGTTACAACTCTGTCTATAACACAAGATACACCCTAACAGATTTTCTAATAACCTGTTTGTGAGTTGTAATGGTCACATATGGTTTTTATTGAAACTCGTGTGGGTAAAGTGTCATAGATAGAGTTTTTCTGAAAAATCATATATGTGACCCTTTCCCCCTTGAGAAACCATTTTGTTTTCTAGTTGTGCTCATGATATGGAATCACAGACACTATTTGCAAATCACGCATTGACACATTGTTTAGAACATCGATCACACATTGACACATTGTTCAAAACATTGGTCACACATTGTTCAGAACTTCAACATAGACATTTACATATCACAAAGGCTACGAATATTATACATCAGTACATCACACATTGTTCACAAGGATGAAATGCTTGACATTATTGACATCATCTTCCAGAAGGACGAGATGATTGACATCATTGGTCGACACCGTCTTCCAGAAGGATGAAATGATTGACACTATCTCAATCTGTTGCCTTTCAGCACAATGTCAACCCAAGCATCATCTTCAATGATCATCTCACTGTCATCCAGATCTGGCTCCATCCTGACTAACTTAGTCATGTGCCAAAACAAAACTGCATTACTGTAACACCCAAAATCTCAATTTTTGCAATAATTTAAAATTTTGCTAGAATTAAATAGGAGTTGTATTTTATTCAATTTAGATGGAAAATTAATTTCTATATTTAATTGCCCATAGGTTATAATTGTTCTTGTTGCATTCATGCCATCGTAGTTGCAATGGATTTTTATGCCTGGAAAAAGTTTGTCAAAATTCGCTAGAAGTCATTCGTTTAAACCCCTTTTGAATTTGAAGAAAAATATAAAAATAAAAACATTTCTCGCTCCAGCCCACTCCTTTCTCCCCCCCCCCCCATCGTTTCTCCACCCGAGCGGCCCACATCTCTTCTCCGCGCCGGCCCATTAAGGCCGGACCGGCCTGCGCGCTTGCCGAACCTGCCCCTCCCAGCTAGTCTCGCCGCCATGTGGGCCCGCCCGGGCCACCCGAGCCGAGCCGCCCACCCAACCGGCTCTGCTTCCCTAACCTCCCGCCGCTGGTCCTGATCAGCCCCAAATCATGCGCCATTTCAAATCGCCACCTCCCTACGCCATCACTCTCCAATCAATGCGCATGGCCGAGATCCCCTCCCTCCCCTCTCTTGATTTCGGTGTTTCCCCCTTCTTTCCCCTCTCTTAAGTATGGAAACGGTCACATTATTTCCAATTAGGGCGCCGACCAAATCCCGTTGATTCCGACCCCTCCTCTCCCCCTCTCGCGCATATAAACTCCTCATCACCTTCCTTCCGAGTTTTCCCACCCGTTCCACCCATTTCCCCTTTTGATTTGCGCGCGGTTGAGCCCGCCACCATCTCCGCCATTGTTGCCAGTAAGAGCTCACCGCTGCATTAATTCTCCATGGCGGAGCCTTCTTGGACCTCATTCCATGCTCCTTTGATGTCGCAGAACCTCGAGCATCGCATCGCGATGCTTCTTGGAGCCTATCCCGCTGCGGGACGTCGCCGCACCGAGCTCCTAGTGCCGCTACCCCTTCTTCTCTATCACCAGCCGCCATTGGTGCCTCTCCGCCATCATGAAGCGCTCGGTGATGATCCCCACCCGCTCCTCTTTCTTTTGCCCGTTTTCCCGTCATGATCCGACGCTGGTAGTGCGTTCTTGCACTACTCCGGTGCTCCGGCTGCCTACCGTCTTCCCGTCCCGTGCCGCCAACCGCCGCCCCCTTTTTAAATCCCAACCGCTCGATCTAAACCGACAGATTGGATTAGATAGCCCATACACCTTTGAGCCCCAGTCCACCATGGATCATGGACCGGCCATAAGGCTATGGTCCACGGGTCCCGTGAACCTTTTCCATAGTTTTTCCTTTTGAGAAATAATTCAAAAAATGCTTTATTGCGTCATAAATCAAATTTCCAGTATAAAATTAATTCGGGTTTTCTCTTAAAATCAACTAAAACTTGCAGTTTAGCCCCTAAAACTTCAAAAGCTCAATACTTTTTGCTCGTAGCTCCGATTTGGGCAATTTTCACGCCCAAATGTTTGTAGCCTCATGTAGAATATTTTTATAGGGTTTTTAATCTAGATTTAGTACTATTTGGTGTAATGTCCTTAGAGGTTTCTTTTTTGTGCTTTTCCGGTCTGTTGTTTTAGGAGCTGAGCAGTTCGGAAATCTCCAAGACCAAGCTTTTGAAGGTTTTGAGCAACCCTCCGTTGAAGCAAAGTGTCCTTGAGCATTTTTGCCCTATTTTAGGATTCATGTGTAGATCATTATCCTTATATTGCATGCTTGACTCAATGGAATCCCACATTAGGGTTTACTAGTTTTGAATGATAGTTCCTTGTCGTCGTTGTTTCATCATGAGATATAATGGGTAGTTTGTGCTAGTGAAGTTGATGGTTGGGAAGATGTTAACATTGATTAATGATTATGGAACAAGAATCAGGAAGGGTAATTTTGTAGCAACATGGTATAGGGATCCCAATAGAATGGTTGTTGATGTTGGTGCGGGAATGCACGTGTGCCGGTAGTGCACAGTTGGTTGTGGTTGTTCCTGTGTGGGGTCCTAAGGACTGGTTCTAAAACATGTAACCAAGCTAGTTTTGCACAACCACGAGGCCTAAATGGGTACGGCCTGGCCAATTAATTAGCCACCCCTCTGGTTCTATGGGCACCATTGGACTGTTAAGTGGCACAGGAAGGGGCTTCTGCAGCGATGGAATCGTCTGTTAGCGGTGAAACTCAGTGGGTGCCTGCAGGTTAGTGGGAGCTTTGTAAAGGCCTCATAGTGAGACCCCGACTCTACACCCCGGAAGTGTGAAGCAACACAGGAATCATGACTTGTGGGGAAAGCTATGCAAACTCTGCAGAGTATAAAACTAATTGATCAACCGTGCTCACGGTCAAGAGAGAACTTGGACTTCTTCAGGATTAGTTGGAATTAAGGTTTGGTATGGTTGGTTGGGTAGCCGGTAATGGAATTACCTTGTGAGTCTTGGTAATCGGATGGAGTCCGATGAGTCAATCCTTTTGTCATAGTTGTGTCTTCACTTAGTAAATAGGATGGCTGATGTTGAGGTCATAGGCCATAGTTGCTTAGTGCATTTATCCATGTTTAGCCGTTCCTTGACTTAAAACCCATATCATGTTTCCCCTCCACTTGCGGAGTACATTTTTGTACTCACACCCATTGTCCCCTTTCTTGCATTCTACCGCTGTTCATAAGCCGTCTATGAAGCTGCAACCTACAATGAGGACGACTTCGACCCAGAGCTACTGTTCTAGGATGGTGTGCCCCCGGTTGACGACTGTGGAAGATTGAAGCCCCGCTAGCACTGAAGACCCCTTTAGTTTCCGTTGTGTGTTTGCTTTAGACCCTCGGGTCCTTTTTGTAATAAGTTAAATATCATTGTAATATTGGCATTGTGATGATACACTGATGATGTAGCACATGTATGGAAACTTGATCCTGGCGTACATGTGTTGTGTCCGGTTTTGTTCCTTTAAAACTAGGTGTTACAGAAGTGGTATCGGAGCCGTGTTGACCGTAGGATGCAGCCTAGATAGAATGGACGTATTCAGGATTTATATTTGTACAAATTACTTTTGGAAATTTATTTTTCTTCCAGTTTTTCCTTTCTCTGTCTATTGCTCTTTATAAAATGGTTATTAATTTTTTTTCCTCTTCAACATTTTAGATGGCTTGCTCTAAGATCACTCCGCATAAGCGCGTGTTGGTTCCTGAGGTGGAGATCCCTGCTGGTGCAGTATGGAGGCACCAACCCCCAGCTGAGTTCTACTATGATGGATAGCTGGCCGGATACTTTGCCCGCACGCTGTGGTACCTGCTGTAGGGTCTTGGTTACCACAATAATCCTCTCTTCAAGGGCGTCAGGGTTCCACTTGGAGGACGTGGTTACTCCTGGTCAGTGGAGGTGACCATGTTCGAGAAGCCCTCCGACGACAGTCTTCGCCAAGTTCACACCGCCACCGCCCTCAGAGCTACGTTCGAGGCAGGGATCGAGGATGCCGCTCGCCAGACTCTGGCTCTTATCTACCGGGAGAACAGACTGGACCTCAGCTATACCCAGTTCGGGAAGTTCCCGCAGCACCCGTCAGGCAACCTGGAGGTCACCTTCGTGTCTGTGGGCAACATAGCGGATCTCCGTCTGAGAGAGCAGGTCCGCTTCACTGCCGCCCTCTATGCCGAGCTGGAAAAAGCACTTCATGAGTTGAAGGATCTACATCAATGCCACGCTGAGCATGAGCAAATGATCTACGAGCTGGAGATGATGCTACAGGACCCTGACCAGCTCCCTGACGAGGTTCCCCCGGCACCAGCACCCGCTCCTGCACCGCCCCATTCTCCTTTGTGAAAAAAACTTCGTTAGGCAGATGTTGCAGGCCCTTCAGGCACAGCAGGCCAGGAGTAGAGTCGAGCTAGGAGGTTGCCCTTAGCTGAATAAATCTTTTAGTCTCGTGTGTCATTTGTGATAGTGTGTGCTTGCGCTTGAGTCTCTAGTGTGAATCTTGTATTGAGTTGGATCTTTGATTGAGTGTTGGTGTGATGTAGGGGTTTTCCCTCTACATTGCATCAGTAGTTATTATAATAATAGTTGGGAGTCCTTTCCTTCTGTTTCTTTCCGTCCCAATCTGTTCGTTTCTACACTGGTCATGTTTTTCTACCCTTGCTTTTCTCTTATGCTCTCCCACTCGTACCGTGGCGACCAACAGATGGTGAACACCAGGCTCAAAAGCAATGTCAATGACAACACCAACAACGTCAACCACAACAACAACGACAATGTCAACGACAACGCCAATGACAACACCGCCAACCAGCACGATCTTCCACCCCCGCCCCCTCTGATGGATGCCAATCAAGTGATCACCATCCTCCAAGGTTTGGTTCAGGCTATCAATTAGCAACCCCAAGTTCAGCAAGCACCACCATAGCAACCGTAATCCAGGCTCAGGACTTTCTTGAGCACTCAGCCACCCACTTTCTCTCAGGCAGTGGAGCCCATGGAGGCAGATGACTAGCTAAAGACCATAGAAGGCAAGCTACAAATAGCCTAGTGTAATGGAAGGGAGAACGTTCTCTTCGCATCCCATCAACTGATTGGACCAGCTCAAGAGTGATGGACAGCTTACACTGCTGCTCACGGGAATCCCTAGGAAATTACTTGGGCAAAGTTCCAGGATAACTTCCGAGCGCACCATGTCCCAATGGTGAAGTAAAGCTTAAGAGGAGGGAGTTCCTTAGTCTGAAGCAAGGACCCATAGCAGTAAGGGAATACCTCACCAAGTTCACCCAGCTCTCTCGCTATGCCCCCAATGACGTGGATACTGATGAAAAGAAACAAAATATCTTCCTGGAGGGTCTCAACGCTAGCTTACAGTATGCCCTCTCAACCAATGAGTACCCCAGTTTCCAGAAGCTGGTGGACAGAGCGTTCATCATGGAGAAGAAACATCAGAACCTGGGAGAAGAGTGCAAGCGTAGTCTGCAGGGTTAGTTTTCTGGCAGTAACACTCAGCCCCGCTTCAACCCTCCTGCCACTGGCCCTATATTCCGCCATGGAGGGTAGAATCAGTAGCAGAGGCCACCACAAAATATGCCAAATCAGGGTGCAGGGTCATACAAGCCGCCCGTACAGCAGCAACAACAGCAGCAGTCTCGCCCCAATTTCCAGCAACAGCAGTGACCCAACACCAACAACTAGCCCTAGCAGCAGAACCACGCAGGTCAGGGGTCTGGCAACATTGGCCCGTGTTTTAGTTGTGGAAACTTTAGGCACCTTGCCAACAAGTGCTCTAAGAAGCAGCAAGGCCAAGCACAGGCCCAGGGCAACAACAATCAGCAACAGCAGCCTCGACAGAATGCGATGCATGGTCACGTCAACCATGTTGCAATGGAGGAAGCTCAGGATGCTCTTGACATGGTTCTGGGTATGTTCTCTGCCAACTCTCATCCTGCTACAATATTGTTTGATTCTGGTGCTACGCATTCCTTTATATCATGTCATTTTGTGAACACATATAAATTGCCAAGGACATTAATGAAAAATTGAGTGCTAGTAAGTTCTCCTAGAGGAGAAATGGAATCTACGCATGTATGCCCTAAAATAAGTATATGCATAAGGGGGGGTACACTTTCTTGCCAACCTCATCATTCTGGAGTCCAAGGGTATTGATATCATTCTGGGAATGGACTGGTTGACCAAATACAAAGGAGTCATCGGATGCGCTACGAAGTCAGTACAGTTGACACATGTAGATGGTACTAAGGTGGGGTTTGAAACCACGACAGAGTCAGCTATCAACGCCAGTTTAAACAAAGCCAATGTGGTGGAAGATAGCAGAGTGGTCAGTGAATTTCCAGACATCTTCCCGGAGGATTTTCCAGGTATGCCACCTGATCGTGTAATTGAATTCATCATTGAATTAGTACATGGAATGGCTCCTATATACAAGAGGCCATATAGAATGGATGCCAATCAGTTGGTTGAGCTCAAGGAGCAAATCCAAGAGCTACTAGACAAAGGGTTTATCCACCCCATTTCTTGTCCCTGGGGAGCCCCAGCAATCTTCGTACCGAAGAAAGATGGAACCCAAAGAATGTGTATAGATTATCGAGCCCTGAATGAAGTAACAATCAAAAACAAATATCCTCTACCCTGCAATTAAGATCTATTTGATCAGTTGAAAGGAGCATGTATGTTCTCCAAGATCGATCTTCGGACTGGGTATCACCAACTGAAAATTCATGCCTCGGATATTCCAAAGACAGCATTCGTTACTCGGTATGGTCTATACGAGTACATGGTAATGTCATTTTATTTGACCAATGCCCCAGTTTATTTCATGTATCTGATGAAAAAAGTCTTCATGGAGTACTTGGACAAGGTTGTCGTAGTGTTTATTGATGGTATCTTGGTTTACTCCAAGAATGAGGAAGAACATGAGGAACATCTAAGGATGGTATTGCAGAAGCTCAGGGAAAACCAGTTGTATGCTAAATTGAGCAAGTGTGAGTTCTAGTTGATGGAAATTCCCTTCCTTGGTCACATCATATCAATAGGAGGTGTGTCTGTAGATCCGTCCATGGTATGAGATGTTCTGAACTGGAAGCCACCGCAGAATGTGTCCAAGATCCGCAGTTTTCTAGGTCTAGCAAGATACTATCGTCGATTCATAGAAGGTTTCTCTAAGATAGCGAAGCCAATGACAGAACTACTAGAAAAAGGAGCAAAGTTTAAGTGGATAGCTGCTCGAGAAGCCAGTTTCAATAAATTAAAGAAAAGGTTGACCTCAGCACCAGTTTTGATCATGCCAGATACTCAGAATCCATTTTTAGTATATTGCGATGCGTCCCAACAAGGTTAGGGATGTGTGCTCATGCAAGAAGGTCATGTCATAGCATATGCATCTCGGCAGCTAAGGAAGCATGAAGAGAATTATCCGACACATGACTTGGAGTTAGTTGTAGTGGTTCATGCACTAAAAATTTGGAGGCATTATCTGATTTGTCAGAGATGTGAGATCTATTCAGATCATAAGAGCTTGAAGAATATCTTCACTCAACCAGATCTAAACCTCAAACAACGCAGATGGTTAGAGCTCATCAAGGACTATAACTTGGGAATCAACTATCATCCAGGAAAAGTAAATGTAGGGCCTGATACCCTAAGCAGAAAATCTCAGATCAATGCTATAACTCTTCAAGAGATGAGTCCCAAGCTATGCAAGGAGTTCGTGAGGATGAATCTAAGTATGGTGTGTAACACCGAGATAGTTGCAATGGATATAGACTCGACGCTTGAACAAGATATAAGGAAGGGTCAGCTTGAGGATGAAAAGATTTTGGAAATCAAGCAGCTGATCAAAGTTGGCAAAGCCCCAGATTTCACTAAAGATGAGCAAGGTACAGTATGGTACAAACACATGATATGTGTTCCGGACGTAAAAGCTATTCGGGATACAATTTTAAAGGAAGCTCATGATTCAACATATTTCATTGACCCAGGGAGTACCAAGATGTACCAAGATCTTAAAGATCAATATTGGTGGTATGGAATAAAACATGCAGTAGCAGAATACATGGCTTTATGTGATATCTATCAACAAGTCAAAGCCGAGCATCAGAGACCAGCATGTCTACTACAACCATTGAAAATACCTGAATGGAAGTGGGAAGAAATTAGCATGGACTTCATAGTGGGTCTACCGCAAACTGAGTCAGGATATGATTCCCTATGGGTCGTAGTTGACCGGTTGACAAAAGTAGCTCACTTCATTCCAGTCAAAGAATCCTATCGAGGTCCGAAGCTAGCTGAGTTGTATATGTCCAGGATTGTGTGTCTACATAGAGTACCCAAGATAATTATATTTGATCGTGGCAGTCAGTTTACCTCACGATTCTAGCAACGCCTGCATGAGTCTATGGACACAAGGTTGAATTTTAGCTCAGCATATCACCCATAGACGGACGGGCAGACAGAAAGAGTAAATCAAATTCTGGAAGACATGTTGAGAGCGTGTGCTTTGAAGTATGGTAATAGTTGGGACAAGAATCTTCCGTATGCGGAATTCTCGTACAACAACAGTTATCAGGCTAGTCTAAAGATGTCTCCTTTTGAAGCCTTATATGGAAGGAAGTGTAGAACCCCGTTGTTCTGGAATGAGACTGCAGAAAGCCAAGTTTTTGGTCCAAAAATTCTGAGAGAAGCAGAAAGACAAGTGCAAGAGATCAGAGATAATCTGAAAATAGCACAATCAAGGCAGAAGAGTTATGCAGATCATCGATGCCGGGAACTGACTTTTGAAGTAGGAGATTTTGTGTATCTCAAAGTATCACCGATCAGAGGTCTAAAAAGATTCAAGGTTAAAGGCAAGCTTTCACCTCGATTTATTGGTCCGTACAAGATATTGCGTAGACAAGGAGAAGTAGCTTACTAGCTTGAGTTACCACCTCAACTCTCGGGAGTACACGATGTTTTCCATGTGTCACAGTTAAAGAAGTGCTTAAGAGTTCCCGAGGAATAGTTGCCAATAGAAGAACTAGATGTGCGAGAGGATCTCTCATATTCTGAGTATACGGTCAAGATTCTTGATATTTTAGAATGGGTCACCAAAAACAGGCGAGTCCGAATGTGCAAGGTGCAATGGAAACATCACTCAGAAGAAGAAGCAACCTGTGATAGAGAATATGATCTGAAGACCGAATTTCCCCCCATCTCTTCTTTGATCCTTCCGAATTTCGATGGCAAGATTCAGCCTAAGGGGGGTAGGTTTGTAACACCCTAAATCTCAATTTTTGGAATAATTTAAAATTTTACTAGAATTAAATAGGAGTTGTATTTTATTCAATTTTACTAGAATTAATTTCTAAATTTAATTGGCCACAGGTTATAATTGTGCTTGTTGCATTCATGCCGTCGTAGTTGCAATAGATTTTTATGGGTGGAAAAAGTTTGCAAAAATTCACTAGAAGTCGCTCGTTTAAACCCCTTTTGAATTTGAAGCAAAATATAAAAAGAAAAACATTTCAAAATTGGAAAAATGATCTTGGGCCGATTTCTCGCTCCGGCCCACTCCTTCCCCCCCCCCCCCCCTCTCTTTTCTCCTCCCGAGCGGCCCACATCTCTTCTCCGCGCTATCCCATTAAAGTCGGGCCGGCCTACGCACTTGCCGAGCCGGCCCCTCCTTGCCTGTTTGGCCGCCATGTGGGCCCGCCCAAGCCACTCGAGCTGAGCCGCCAGTTGAGCCGCTCGCCCGACTAGCTCCCCTTCCCTAACTTCCTGCCGCCGGTCCCGAACACCCCCAAATCATGCGTCGTTTCAAATCGCCACCTCCCCGCACCATCACTCTCCAATCAACGTGCATGGCCGCGATCCCCTCCCTCCCCTCTCTTGATTTCGGCCGTTTCCCCCTTATTTCCCCTCTCTTAAGTATGGAAACTGTTGCATTATTGCCAATTAGGGCGCTGGCCAAATCCCGTCGATTTCGACCCCTCCTCTCCCCCTCTTGCACATATAAACTCTCCATCACCTTCCTTGCGAGTTTTTCCACCTGTTCCACCCATTTCCCCTTTTGATTTGTGCACAGAATCGAGCCCACCGCCGTCTCTACCATTGTTGCCAGTAAGAGCTCACCGCTGCCTTAATTCTCCATGGCCGAGCCTTCTTGGACCTCATTCATTGCTCCTTTGGTGTCGCAGGACCTCAAGCTTCGCATCCCGACGCTTCTCGGAGCCTCTCACGCTACCAGACGTCGCCACACCGAGCTCCTAGTGCCACCGCCCCTTCTTCTCCATTGCCGACCGCCCTCGGTGCCTCTCTGTCACTGTGAAACACTCGGTGATGTTCCCTGCCCCTTCCTCTTTCTTTTGCTCATTGTCCCGTCACGATCCGACGCTGGTAGTGCGTTTTTGCGCTACTTCGGCGAGCCTCTGACCGCCCGCAGCCTCCCCATCCCACACCATCGGCCGTCGCCCCCTTTTCAAATCCCAGTCGCCCGATCTAAACCGTGGATCAAATTAGATAGCCCATACCCCTTTGAGCCCCGGTCCACCATGGACCGTGGACCAGCCATAAGGCCGTGGTCCACGGGTCCCGTGAACCTTTTCCATAGTTTTTCCTTTTGAGAAATAATTCAGCAAATGCTTTATTGTGTCATAAATCGAATTACTAGTATAAATTAATTCAGGTTTTCTCTGAAATTCAACTAAAACTTGCAGTTTAGCCCCTGGAACGTCAAAAGCTCAATACTTTTTGCACGTTGCTCCGATTTGGTCAATTTTCGTGCCCAAATGTTTGTAGCATTGTGTAGAATCTTTTGTAGGGTTTTTTTTATCTAGATTTAGTACAGTTTGGTGTATTGTCCTTAGAGGTTTCTTTTGTGTTCTTTTCCGGTCTATCGTTTTAGGAGTTGAGTAGTTCGGAAATCTCCAAGACCAAGCTTTCCAATATTTTGAGCAACCCTCCGTCGAAGGCAAGTGTCCTTGAGCATTTTTGCCTTGTTTTAGGATCCATGTGTAGATCATTATCCTTCTATTGCATGCTTGACTCAATGGAATCCCACATTAAGGTTTACTAGTTTTGAATGATAATTCCTTGTCACTGTTGTTTCATCATGAGACATAATGGGTAGTTTGTGCTAGTGCAGTCATGGTCGGGAGAGATGTTAAAATTGATTAATGATTATAGAACAAGAATCGAGAAGGGTAATTTTGTAGCAACATGGTATAGGGATCCCAACAGAATGGTTGTTGATGTTGGTGTGGGAATGCACGTGTGCCGGTAGTGCACAGTTGGTTGTGGTTGTTCCTGTATGGGGTCCTAAGGACCGATTCTTGAATATGTAACCAAGTTAGTTTTGCACAACCAAGAGGCCTAAATGGGTACAACCTGGCCAATTAATTAGCCACCCCTCTGGTTTTGTGGGTACCGCTGGAAGGTTAAGTGGCACAAGAGAGTGCCTCTGTAGCGATGGCATCGTCTGTTAGCTGTGAAACCTCAGTGGGTGCCTGCAGGTTAGTGGGAGCTTTGTAAAGGCCTTGTAATGATACCCCGACTCCACACCCCAGAAGTGTGAAGCAACACGGGAATCATGACTTGTGAGGAAAGCTGTGCAAACTCTGTAGACTATAAAACTGATTGATCAGTCGTGCTCATGGTTAAGAGAGAACTTGAACTTCTTCAGGATTAGTTGGAATCAGGGTTTGCTATGGTTGGCTGGGTAGTCGGGTAATGGAATTACCTGGTGAGTCTTAGTAGTCGGATGGAATCCGATGAGTCAATCCTTTTGTCATATTTGTGTCTTCACTTAATAAATAGGATGCCTGATGTTGAGGTCATAGGCCATAGTTGCTTAGTGCAGTTATTCGTGTTTAGCCGTTCCTTGACTTAAACCCCATAGTTGCTTAGTGCAGTTATCGTTGGCTTAAGCACTTTTCATACTTCCACATATTCAACAAATGTATGAATTAGCCGATTATCATACATCATGGTAACGCTTGACTTGTGACCCTATGACGCATAAGAGAAAAAAGAATGAGGAGAAGCAAAGTGGCGAGAAGCCAAAGGTGTCTGGGACACGCTCGCGGTAACCCCAATACCATAGAGGCAAGTTTAAGTGTGTAGTTTCAGGTATGAGAAAGGTTGTCTCGAGGGCCTAGTGGATGGACCCAAGTCGTGTGGGTAAAAAATTACCCTCTACTGGGTGTAAGATCAATTTGAATTATCGCGCTCTCAGTTATGAGCATGCTTCTATTCATAGGCATCAATTGTAGAGTTCCGATGTTGGGTTGTATGGTATGTTAGGAAGTGGTTAGTGATAGTTTTTGTCGAGATGAGTATGATCAAGTGACGGTTATGGTTATGTTTATGATCTCATGATAGGAGGGCATGACTTGTTAAGTTGTGGATGCTTACACTCTTGAGTCAGTAAATGCTTTTGTGTAAAAATTCATTTGAAATTGTGACCGATTTCTTCCTGCTCATCCCCAAATGCGTGATCCTTAGATTCTGGTTATTATATGTACCCATTATGTAATAATTCTTCGAGTACCTTTGTACTCACCTTATTTTGTTAAGTTCTTTGCAGGTGAGGAAGAAATAGTGTATGGTTACTTGATACCCGCCGATGTCGGTGATGGACAAGAGTAGTGGTGACCTACTCATGGTGATTCAGTGGTGCCTTAGGGCAAATGGCACCACTTCTCTTTTGATGCTTATAGATATTAATTCCGCTGAGTAGTAACTCTAACATGCTAGGAGATGAACTTGTGTATTTTGTTATTGTAGCGTTCATTGAAACTTGTGTATTTTGTTCTCCTAGCGTTCGTTGATCTTTAAACAGTTAGACTTGTATAACTCTAAGGCATGTAATATATTTACATTACTCACTATTTATTATCCTTGATATGATAAAGCTTGTTGTAAAGTCATGTGTTCCGATCTTAGGCATAAAACACATACCAGGACAACCAGAATTGGATTCGGGTTAATCATTGGTGGCATGTCAAGAGAAAGGTGTTTGCTAGCTCTCATATTATTATCTTGTGTAGTTTACAGTAATAAAGGAGAACGAGGTACTCACTCATCACATGAAACTTTGAAAGAAAATGCAACTACGAGGACATCTTGCAATGCTCATATTTAGTTTAGTATCTGTCGAAAGGGAATTTGGACATTGCAAAAGCCAGTACTTGAACACAGTCATTATCTTGCTAGTCCAAATAAGGCACACAAGTTGAGATCTCAAAGGCGTATTATTGAATTGGATAAACATCTAATTAGTCAAATACGAGAAGCTGGAATAAAGCCAGCCCAAGTGTATGAGTTTTTCAAGGAGTGGTATGGAGAACCTGAGAATGTACCCTTCTCACGGATGGATTGCAATAGTCAGATTGGTCGTGAGCACAAGACGTACTTGGCATCCAATGATGCACAAACGCTGCTAGAATACTTGAAGAATAAGCAGTTAGAGGATCCTACATTTTTTATGCCATACAATTAGATGAGGAAGATGGTCGGATAGCTAATTTCTTTTGGGCAGATGGTCAAGCTATCATGGATTATGCATGCTTTGGTAACGCCATGTCATTTGATACCACGTTTCAAACTAACAAATTTGAAATGCCTTTTGCACCACTCCTTGGAACCAATCATCAAAAGCATACAATTATTTTTGGGGCTGCACTATTATCTAATGGGACCACTGAATCATTCGTTTGTCTTTTTAACACATTTCTAATAGCAATGTCTAGCAAGGATCCTTGGACAATTTTCACCAATCAATGCATAGCCATGTCAGCAGCAATTAGCATTGTGTTCCCAAATACAAGCCACCTTCTTTGTTTGTGGCACATTTTTCATAATGCTGCTAAACATCTTAGTAATGTAATTCATGATCATCCTCGGCTTCTCGTTGAATTCAAGAGACGTGTCTACGAAAACAGGTCAATGGCACATTTCAACAAGATATGGCATGAATTATTGAGTAGATACAAACTTGAGGACAACTCATGGCTAAAAAACTTATATGAATTGCGGGAGAAGTGGGCGGCTGTATTCCGTGACTCTTTTACTTCCAATATGACCTAGACTCAAATGAGTGAAGGTATGAATAATGTTTTTAAGAAAAGGTTTCATAGAAAACTTTGTCTTTCAGATCTCGTAGAAGAATGTGAAAAGTGTGCTGCTAGACTTCGTGAAAATGAGTTGTATGTAGACTATAAGTCACGCCACTCTAACACGATTACTAATATGCCAAATTTACCTATGTTGTAGACTGCAGCTGAATCATATACAAGGAGGGTTTTTTCAAATTTTGTGGAGGAATTTTAAGAGTAATTTTCTTTCTCATGCAAATTGTTACAAACCGAGGGGACAATCGTGACTTACAAGGTTATGCCTATGGAATTTTAAGAAGAAGCAATAGTTGTCTTTAACTTTGTAGATATGACCATAACATGTTCTTGTAGATAGTATGAAGCCATTGGTATATATACACATTTAGAATTACACTAGGGTTCACAATACAAATTGCTAATAAATTATTTACCTACCTTATAGGTATATTGTACAATCATGCTCTCTGAGTCTTCAATACCAATGAAGTTTTATCAGGCCATCTCAATATATACTTAATAGATGGACAAAATATGCAAAATGAGGATTCTTTATTGAAAAGCAAGGAAGTGACAAGGAAACTTTGAAAACCCATGATGCACATATCTCTCGAAAGGCGACATATATTGCCTTGAAGTGTTCAATTTTGAAAGAACTTCATGATGATTTGGAGAAAGCTATAGATAAGTTGGACCACGAAGCAGATAATTCACTAAGCAAAATGCCTATGAAATCTTGTGGGGTTTATCGAAGTTCTAATGAATGTGCTAGAGACATATTGAAAGGTAAAGTATCATTTAGAGTTCCTCAAGTGGTAAAAGGTCCAAAGGCTAAAAGATCAAGAAATGTACTTGAAAAGAAGAAAGGGAAGAATATGAACACTACTAAGAAAAAAGGTAGTACTACCCATTCTAACATGTATTTTTTTTTCCTTGTAGCATTGTAGTGTAGCTAGTTACACTTTTGCTTCTTTTTTTACATGTGCATTATGTACGAGAAGATCCAAAGACTGCAACAGACCGTAGAGAAGTTGGAGAAGATCCAACGCAATTGATGGTAAGGCAGATGACTTGTGCTTGTTATTATCTTGCAATAATTCATATATTCTAAAATAGTTTCATATTTTTTTGACACAAGGTTCTTTTGATGCAAGCTTAGGTGTTATTTTTACAAACTTTGCAAACAATATGTATCAGGATTCTTCGACCATGGCTGTCCATTCATCCAAGGAGGATATACAAGTCTTTTACTTGGAGTTGATCAGGATGCGACACTGTTGTCAGCTGCTAGAAAATTATATTTCAATGAAACAGAAAATCATGAAACGTTTAAGGACTAGGCATTCTTCGATTTATTTTGATGGCACCATGATCCTGTAATTAAAGTTGTTAAAAAAGGTTATCGAACAAGTTAGCAACACTGGGAAGGGGATGAGTTCTCTTTTTCAGCATTTCTGGATTCTGTCATGTGAGAAAAACTAGTTGTTTCGGTATGCCTTTTTTTCTTATGTTTCTGAATGCCTAGAGACCGGAAGCGGAACATGTGAAGCATATTTGTTCAGAAATAATTATGCTTTACACACATATTCTTTTGTGTTTTGAGAACATCATAACCTGTGGCCAACTATTTTGGCTTCAGATATGTAAGAAACAGTAGACCAAAAGCAGGAGGTGCACTTCATACACAAACTTTGCAATAACCATAGAGTCATTGATTCACAAGTGTTAAACACCGCGGCTGGACACGACATACATGCTGCTGAAACAAACTCACACATACATGCTGCTGAACTTTGGACAGGTGTTCTACCATTGCATTATAGAAAAAAGCAACAACTATTTAAATCATGAGGCTTGACCGCCTGACTTGGTGCCAGGCAAACTCAAAGCTATCAATAACTGAATGTTTACTACTACTAGTCCGGATAGGTCATTACTACTGCATTGTTATGCCCCTAGTTCTGATCTCCCTTGCCTGAGTGCTTCCACGTCCTGTTGATTCTCCATGAGAGATTTTCCCTGAAATATCTCCGACATCTTTCTTTCCAGATGTTCCAAGCAACATATGTACACCTGCAGTCTTTCCTTGTTGTGCATCGCGTTCGCTGCTCCTATCTTGCCTGTCCACCATCTCTGAAGTTTTGTTTATTACGCCCCTTGCCATATTCCTTGTAGGCGGGAGTAGCTTGCCGCCTGGTTCCAAAATGTGCCAGAGTACGTGCAATTGGCAACCAAGAGACCAACGAGTGAAACAACATTAGAAAAAAGCAGAACACCCATTCTAGCGCCATTGCATCGAACACCTTTCGTGCGCCAAACAGAACAAGCAACAATCATGGGGAGGGGGCAGCATATACCTCGACGGCCAGGCGGTGTTGGTGTCGTTTGCGGAGCGCCTTGGCGACGTGTTAGAGCTCGACCGTGTGGATCAACCGGTCGAGGGGATCCGGTATTGATGTCGGGGAAACCATGACAGCAGGGGAGTCACGAGGTATAGAGAAGAAGTGGTGGGGAGGAGGGCAGCGCCGCACGGGCTGGGCTGAGGTACTAGAGCCATGAGATCCAAACGAGCGGGGCTTCGTTTCCTAATGGAGCCACGCCTGGTCGACAGAGTCGAGTTGTGCGAGTCGTGCCGCGCCGCGCCTGATTGTCGCTTTGATGCCTGAGACAAAGGACACGTGACAGAATCTGGTGCAGGCACGCCCGACGTCGGGCGTGCGTACGTGACGTCGTATAGAATTATTTTCCATGAGGCGGCCATCCCAGGTGCGTGAAGATGAGCGGGCCGAGGCAATCCGTGGAATGGCACAACTGGCAAGAGTGGTTTAGGAGACCTGGTGGCCTGGTCTGCGCGAGCACCAGTGCAGCGGGGGTTCGCTGCTAAGCGGCCCAAGCAAGAGCCCACCCAAGAGTTTTTTTTTTATTTTTATATTTTTTTAGTTAAAATTTAAATAAATAGATTTCCGGTGAAAAAATTTGCAAAACTAGGCGCCCGCAGCCCTTTCAGGGGGCTACAGCCCTCTAGGAGGGCGGCTACGGGTCGTAACCGCCCCCTAAGAGGGCGGTAGGCCTAACCGCCCCCTCAGAGGGCGGCAAGAGGTGCTAACGCGGTTAGGGCCATTTTCTTGTGTAAAATTAATTTTTTTTCCATTTTATCCTCTAAAAATGTATAATTTTTGTAATTAAAGAAATAAAAAAGAAATGGTGTAAGGAAATTAAGAAATTAAATTTGGAGTAGGTTATGTAATAACGGGAGAAAAAAATCAGTAGTTAGTAGTTGCAGCATTTTACGTGGGTATGGGATGGGAACGAGGACAAACATAGTATTGAACACATGGTGAAAACATTACAATACACTGTAACCACGATGACACGATGAGGAAACAAAGGTGGCATGTACGGTTCGCACTAAGACCTACTTATTAGTGCGCCGATCCTAATCATAACATGCCTTAGGGAAGGAAAGTATGTCGGGTTACATTAGGTACTCTCTACTGCGTGCATCTAGGATACTTTCCCTTTCGGAGGGCATCGGGACCTGCCGCCTTAGCACGGCGGGCTCTCTCCCGCTTCCTTTCCCTCTCAGCCTCTCGAGTTTGAGCCACGGTACGGTCGTGCGCCGCCTTCCTCATACGCTCTTCTTCCTCCCGCTTGAGGCGAAGTTCCTCTTGTTGTTGTTCGTACTCCCGACATGCGTAGGCTTCCCTTCTCCACCTCATATTCATGTCGACCCACAGCTTCTGTGAGTCATTTTGCTCATTGTCGAGCCACTGAATAAAATCACAGAGCGATGGAGGGGACTGAACAAATGGAACAAAATGAGCGGTTAGTAAAAGAGGGTGCGTAGTCGGAAGAGATGATGCGGATATCTGTTACCGTACCGGTCGATAACCAGTTGTTGCATGGCGAGGTTTGTCATACTCGTAGTTGGCACACATGAAGAAGCGCAGTCCATAGGTGTATGAGATGTCCTGCGACTCGCGGAGCTTACAAAGGTCACCACAGAAGCACATTGGTGGTTCGAGACCTTCAGGTATGATAGTCCCCCAATGTTTCTTTGGTGGGCTCGATGGAGCTAAGGAAGATATTGCACTTGAGAGATATGAGAAATGAGCGATGCTTCACTGTAAGGAGGTTCGGCTATTTATAGTTGGGGGAGGCAGGAGCATTGGATTCGCTCTTGAAGAAAGGAGTGAGGGCATGGGCGTAGCTGGTGGGAGGAGCATCGGATTCCATCTTGAAGAATGGGGAAGTTTTGTCATTGTCCATGGTCAGAGATTCCACGTTTATTGGTACCCGTGTTGTCATTTACTGATTTGAAAAAGCTGGGTAATGTTGTCACATCTTGTTTAAAGCCTGCGACAGGAGACATGTGTTGTCAAGTCATTGTTAAAGTTTAGTGCTGTGGTCACTTCTTCATTGAACGTGTCTAAATATGGAATGCATTTACGAAATGCTAAGTCGACCATACAAAGTGAACGTGTCTTAATACATAGGAGTACATCACGAAGCGAATATGCATATGTTAGTTACATAAAATGTAAAATGCTACTCATGCCTCCCTCGTTGCCGTCGCCCGTGCGCCCCATCGTGGTCCCGATGCCGCTGGTTAACCCTCACGTGACCCCTGGAGTAGGTGAGGGGGTCGGGTGGGCCGACGTGTCTAGTAGGCCTAGTAGGGACCACCGGTGTCGAGGGCTCGTCGTGCGTGGGCTGTGTCCGAAGCGGTGCACTGGAAACCTGGGACCGCTGAAGGATGTCGTAGTCAGGTGTGCCCCCGAAGAAGTCACGGACGATGTCATATGCGGTGTCGGGGCTAGCCTCATCCTCCTGACTAGGGTAGGAGGACTGTGAAGGCTCGACAGGCGTCCATGTGTACTAGCTGGAGGGGCCTGTGAACAACTAATCACGTTAGGTACGAACAATATGGTTTTGAAAGTAGTAGTAAAAAATGTATAATTGTACCTGCGTGGTACGACGGTGCAGCAGAAGAAGGCAACGCTGACGTGCCGTAGTACGTTGCGGGGGGGTAGGGCGTGGGGCCACCGAAGACGGACCGGCCTCGTCACCGAAGTAACCTGAGCACAGTACTAACTTATTTTGGTGAAAGTATTAGAAATTAGGAAGAAGAGTTCCCAGAGTACATGACTGTGGACGCACATGGCTTGATCTGCGAGGCTGCGTCGAGACTTGTGCAGACGGACCTAATGAATGTTTAATAACAATAAGTAAAGGATATTGGTCAATATTATTGAAAAGTATAATTCGTACCATGTTGCTCGGACCCTCCAAGACGTGATAGAAGGGGTCGTGTGGGAGCCGACACTGAAGAACGTTGGTGCACGTCTGACGGCCGAGACGACTCGGCGTGTACACCACTCGTCCTGGGAGGCAGCCCTGCTACATCTGTGGTAGATCGGCAGGAGGTGAGCTTCAAGGCGCGCGTCGTCTTGTCGAAAACCCGTCTAATGAAGCTCGCAACATCCGACGCACTTAGGTGATGCCCTTGCCGGACGCGGTCCATGGCATCAGCTGCATCCCTATTTACGTCATAAATGATATCTGCCTGCGGGAACGAACAAAAGTGAACAATTAAAGTATACGGTTATGTTCATTCAATATGGAGTACGGACTTCAAAAAGTTACTTACTGCTAAAGCGGCGTCCTCATCCCAATGCACCGGGTATGTCTCCGTTGTCGATGCGACGTGGGCCCGGACATCCTCAGGGGTGTAGGTGACACGTGTTCGCGTACGTGGTACATACCACCGTAGGTACTCCCTGAAGTTTCCCTCGGTGTGGGGACGCGCCTCATCAACGACGTTCTGTAGCGCTTGGGCCCATGTTGCCACGTAAGGGGCCAAGCGGTCCGCCCAGAGGTTGCCAGCTGGCTGGCCTTTCCGCGTGTACCTGCATTCATACCACGGCAAATGTAAGTCAAACTGAAATGAAGGTTGCTCAAACTATAATTTTGCAAGTGTACCTATGGACTTGCAACGGGACGGTACGGATGGGGACCAGCGGGAATGCCTGGTGACGGCCAAAACTGCCGCATGACGCGGTGCGGTGAGTACTCTTCGACGTAGATGTCGAAGACAAGGGGCGCCTTGGTGAGCCAGTACTCCTCGTCGCGGGTGCACAAGGGGGACAAACCCAACCCTGCCCGTGTATGCACGGACCGAACGCTGTATGGCTCCCATACCACATTGTTTGGACGTAGCCTGTCGAACTGCGTACGAAAATGCTCGTATGCGCTGCGAGGCTGCTTGTGGGCCCAGTGTGGCTGAGTGACAAACATCAATACAAATATTCAGAGACTAACATAGTACGAATGAAACTGTTAATGTAAAATACGTACCTGTCGACGACACCACAGCGAGGCCATTGTGGGCGCGTCCTCGTCTGTCTCGCCGTACCATTCCTCTGGGTACGGGGAGCGATCCACCACCGGCCTGCCTATGGCGAAATGCTCGTACGACCATAGCTGAAGAAGAAGTGGACACCCGGCGAAAGTGGCTAGTGCCTCCTTCTTCGTGCATGCGTCGCAGAGCGCCCGATACGTCGCAGCAAGAGCAGCAGATGCCCAGCTGAACTGCGGTACGTCCTCCGCATCAGCGTCCGCTATCGACCGGGTGTACGGCACAATGTCCTCGTTACCAGGTGGCCTTGGCCACTAGTGAACATCACCCACCCAAACAACCAAAGGAGGTAGGCCTCTAAATGTCTCGAGACCGCGTATGCGTTGGCGTGGGGGTGGGTGTACGCCGGCTGCACATATGAATGGTGTCAGAAAGGATCATTACGACATACTTTGTTAGTATTCGATAGGTTCCATGTTACCGTACCTGGAACTGTAGGATCCACTTCTTCGTTGGCCCTCGTGCATCGGATAAGAACTCAGGCACGTAGGGGGGTGCGTCTGCCTTTCGCTCCACCGGCCCAAATCACTGATGCATGTCGTTCATCCAGTCAGCCTGCATATCGATGACCCCAACCGCAGCTCCTGCGCAAGGAAGGCCTAAGAGGTAGGAGACGTCCTGCAGGGTCGGGGTCATCTCTCCGCACGGTAGGTGGAACGTATGTGTCTCCGGCCTCCAACGGTCGACCAGTGCTGCTATCAGCAACCGATCGAAGTAGAAACGACGAGCTGCAACCTCAGGGTTCTCCGTCGATCGGGCCTCGACCAACCGGCAAAGCAGTAGGAGGCCGGCCGCCGCCAACCTATAAGTATTGCAATACGTCAATAATATGTAACAACAGCAGTAATATGACAATTTCGTATCAAATTTTCTTAGTACCTGTGGGTCCATCGCTCGTCTACCACGGTGACACCTCATTCTCATGGTACTGCCACGGTGTCTGATCAGCCTCGCTAACCACCAACTTCGAAAATTCTTGATCCCGCCACTCTGCAGGAACTGGAGCATTAGCCTCCTCATCAGACGAATCCCCATCGGCAAGGCCTTTCTCCAACTCTTCAGCCTCCAAATCCATATCTTCAATGATGCTAGGGATGTGCTCCCCTTCATCAGCTACACCCATCAGCTGCAGCTCTGGAACATCACCAACCTCCTCCCTGGACCCTACATTAGCCGCCTCTGACTCATCTTCCACTGCCTCACTTGGTCCTGCTACTGCTTCTGCAGAGTTCACCTCATTTTGATCTTTCAAGTACGCCTCAGCTAATAAAACAAGCGGCAGGCCACGTTCACAGCATATATCTACATACTGTCTCCAAGTTGATGTGGCTTCGATGGGAACAAGCTCACCAAAGTATCCCTGACTAGCACGGCTCAGAACAGCTTTCAACTTCAGCTCATATTGATGCGGATCCAGTTGGAAAAACCGCATGAGCCATTTGCATACACCCACAGTAGTCCTCTCATTAGCCTTACTAAGTCCCTTCATGACATGACGAAATCCAGAGAGATCTACACCGTTGGGACCGTACCTAATTTCACCCTCACCATAATATATCTGAAAAATTAATTTATCTGTCATCCCTGGAAACACCCGCAAATATAACCCATGTTAAGACAACAAACTATATTTCTGATTATCGGACAAAATAGTTTTTAAATGCTACCCTTTGTTCGCAAATTATTATCTAATGTTGCCTCATACGTCCGCAGGTACAAATAATATACTAAAAACTATATACTACAAGTAACATACTGAAAATAATATACTAAAAATAATATTCTATATTTAACTGCTATCGTACCATTTTCTAACTAAATTTGACAATTTTCTAAACCCTAGGTCATAAATGTCTAAAATCTATGTCATATACTACTACTGAACTAATTAACAAAAATAAAAAGGAAAAATAAACTACCTGAACTTTTTCTTCAAATCCACAGCCCAAATGCAGCAGGGCTTCGCCGACCTCTCTTCCTCCCCTCTCCTCTCCTCTCTACTTCCCTCTCTTCTCAAATTTCACTTTTTTCCGAATTTTATGAGTTTTTTCCTATTTTTTGGGCTATTTATAGCCGAGAGGGCGCGGGGGGCTGGTGCGGCGCGGCGGGGTGGGAGGGCGGTAAGGAGATCTACCCGCCCCCTCAGGGGGCGGTAAGCTCCGGGCGGCAAGGCCCCTGCCGCCCTCTGAGGAGGCGGTTAGGCCTACCGCCCTCTCAGGGGGCGGTTAGGACCCGTAACCGCCCTCTCAGAGGGCTGCGGGCGTCTAGTTTTGTAAATATTTTTATCAGGAATCTATTTATTTAAATTTTAACAAAAAAAATATAAAAATAAAAAAACTCCCCACCCCAAGCGGCAGTGGGAGCACGGCCCAAGCAAGTAGCAGCGTGCGTGTTGGTTGAGGTGCGCGTGTGGGACGGCCGAGAAAGCTGGCGCGTGGAGTCTGTGTTAGAAGAGTACAATAGCTGATCGGGAAATAAAAGAAGAAAAAGAGGGTTTTGGCTGGTTTTTCCATTAGCAAAAGAGGGAGAACCATCAAGAGTTTTGAATTTCATGAAGAATCTAGTAGGGATGACGATGCATCTTGTGAACTCATCTATATAATAAATATCCAATTTTGTAAGTTGTTGAGTTGGCAATTTTGTTTTTTCTTCGTGTTCTTCATTTTGTCTCTTAGTGTTGATTTTTGGTGGATCCTTCGATCAACGAAATTTGCCTCGATTTGATCAATCCAAAATCATCCTAGAACATCTAGGTAAGGTTTTAAAAATGTTGGTTGGTTAATCTTACGTAATTCTTGCATAATCACGAAATTATGGTTTAATTTATTTTCACCACCATCTATCATAGTCTTCTTGCAAAGGTCGTAACTCTTGATCCAAAGATCCGATTGACTTGACTCTTGTTGGATTAGTTTTATAAAGTTGTCTATCTTCTACTGTTAAAATTTACAAGCAATCGAACCTACCAATCTTTTTATAGTTCATTTTTATTGATGGGATAACAGTCTGGATTATATATCGGCCCATCACTACTGGTTTCTTACAAGCCGCAATGATGGAATATCACTGCTGGTTTGTATTATGGACGGGCACTAAAAGTCTATTCCAAAAGAAACGACAATAAAAATCCACTATCATTACTGGCTCTAGCCACTAGCCGACAGTGATAGTATCACTACCGGTTCGTGTTATGAGCTGGAAGTGAAACCTTAATTATTACTGTCGGCTCTAGCCAACGGTAGTAATACTTCACTGTCGGCTTGTGACTAGAACCGGCAGTGATAGTGGATGGTAGATTATTTTAAAAAAATTTATAATTTTTTCATACGAAGTTGGATGCGGATAAACTTTATATCAAAATTGTAGCTCTCGACGAAATCTACAACTTTGTAGTTGAAATCTTTTTCATTTGACTTCATTTAGATATCCAAATAATTGTTTGAAGTTTCAGATATAAGATGTCAAAATGATTCTATATGCTAATAGTATTACTTCTATGGTGGGATGGTAATGACGTATCGCGCTTGCTGAGAGATTCCGATTCGAGTGCAACTTACCGTACGCGCACGCATTTCGTGTGAAAATCACGTGACTTGCCACATGCACACGTATTTTGTGACGGTGCGGGCGTGGGGTTCCTTGGGTGCAAAACATATTTTTGTTCAAACTTTCCAGCCCCAAAAAAGTCAATTCGGTCGACAGTAATAATCGACTATCACTGCCGACTGAAGTCTTTAGCTAGCAGTGATAACCCATTCACTGTCAGTCCCCAAACCGACAGTGATAGTCAGCGACTATCACTGCTCGTTGTCCACTGCTGGCTCCAAAACCAGCAGTGAAAACCCTTTATGGGTCGGCAATGAAGGGGTTTTTTATAGTGTAATGCGAGATTAAATTGATTTTTCGTTTAGGTGAATTAAAATTTGAATTCAGCTTCTGCAATCGTTTAACCCCTATGATTGCATATTTTATGCGTAATCGATCTTACAGTATTTCAATAATGGGTTTTTTTGAAAATTCATATTGCTTGAATGATTGCTCGGTTGCATTTCTCAAAAGAGGAGATGGAACCATAATACCTCGCTTCCAAAGTATAAAGACTTGCCTAGTTAATTTGTTTTTTTTGATACTTTGATGTGTTGACTCTAGGAGGAAATATATATATGTACTTCGATTTTTGTTAAAGTGGACCTTGAATTTTTTCCATTGAGCGATATTGGTTAATTCGTTCCTTTGCACCCTTGAAAAATTCTGTTTACGCCTGGCTCTATTTGTCCTCATAGCCCTATCATTTTTGTTGTGAGAGTACTAATATTGGAGGGGCCAAATATTACAAAGTAATACTGAGTGGTAAGCTTTCATGTGGAACTTCGAATTCAAACACCCAATAAAAGAGTCTTATTTCCCTTGCAAAAGAAAAAAAAAACGGAGTTTTACTTAAAAGCATAGATTTGATTATTGTTTCAGTTTTCACTTTCATGGCAACTCTAAGAATATCGTGAATTGCGAGACATGGCTGAGTAAAGAACAGTAGCCCTGATGTACTCATGCATGCATTCATGCGGGCTTGATTCGGTCTCATGGACTTCAACTGCGTTTGAAGTAACTACTGGATTGTGGATTCAACAGAAACACGAACAGAAAAAAAAAAAAAAGGACATTTGGTCTTCTCCTGTCAACAACACGGATTTTCGTACGACATATCTGAGCTGATGTCTCAAGCATGAGTTGAATTATTCTCTTATTTTGGATGTGTTTGTTTCAAGTTACTTTATTCTTTTCCTTTTCGGTTATCATAATCGAGCTATTGGTCTCTTATTTGAAATTGGCAGATAACTCAAGCCTCATCAAACCATCATGATATCAAATTGAAACATTTATACATACATATGTATGTATGTATGTATGTATGTATGTATGTAGTCAGGCAGAGGTCGTCATTCTGCATATGAAAACGAGTCGGAAAGAGCCACCAAAAAGTAATTCGATACATGATGTATCTCTCACGATCTGAAATGAAGAGGACAAAAGGCTCATGCTTATCCCTCGTGCCAACCAGCTTGGCACGGGCCACTTGTTTGGCAGCAACATACGGCTCAAAATTTCACAATTCCTCTAACACATAAATCATTGTATTTCCTATTGGGTTAGATCCAGAACGTTGTTGGTATGTCGACGATAGGTACATACAGACAAGCAAGGGTGCACGAACAGGAAGTTCTTTTTAGGTTGCAAGGACATGTTTATTTTAACTGTACTTTTTGGAAAAGCTAATTTTAGTTTGATGTGAATGAAGCGTATAATACGTAATAACTTATTGATAACCTCGCAACATCATTTCTCGTAATCCACAAAAGCAGCTCTAGATCTACTTTCGGATTCTAGTAATAAATGTAGATTCCGAGAATTAGATTTAGAATCAGGTTGTGTGTTTTGGCTTTTGATTTTGAGGATAGAGCTTTTGATTCTGAGAATTAGATTCCAAAATTAAAAGTTCGGAAGCATAAGTGGAGGAAAAATTGTCATGCTTGCGACAAATTTCGGACTGTACACGCTAGCTTCGATAATCGCACAGGCTGTCACAAACTCGCAATATTTCATGACAACTGGGAAGGATTTAAGAACCAATCGGCGGGGGCGGGGGGGGGGGGGGGGGGGTGAGGGGCGCTCTCGCATTCGGCGGAACCAATTGGAGGCGTACGTCCATTCCATCCGGCTGCTGGACGCCCACTGGTTATCGATGAGCTTGACGTCTTGGCAAGCTGCCTCGCAAACCTAGCTTCGGACAGAGGCAAGCGTTGCGTGCCGTGCCCGTGCCGCTGTCTGCACAAGCGTGCAGTGTCGATCACAGCTAAATCAAATGACCGAAATGCCCTCGGAAGCTTCCATCCCAGCTAAATTAATGGCCGGCGGGCCCCCCTGTCGGGGACACGGAACGCATACACATGGCGTGTCACTTGGGATTGGATCGCGGCTGCATATTGCCGTGCGGGCGAAGGCCCTGATGCTTAGATCATTGCAAACCGTTTCTCTTTATAATTCAGATTCTTATCGTGAAAAAATTTGTTTTAACGTTTTAACAGTTTTTTTTACGGTTTTCGATACGAAGGGATTCACAAGTTCATTCTCTTCAGGACAGGATTCTCTCCTTTCCTTCCGCGATTCTCCTCGAAAGAAACTGTTAGAGATGAGAAAAAATAAAGAGAATAGGAATGAAGAAGAAAATAAAAAAAATAAAATAAAAAAATATGGTTGAAGATAGTCTTAGACTCTATCCTCAACAAGCTGGTGCACATCGCTCAAGAAGCGTAGGTCGTCATCCTCTCGGTTATTGAAAAGGAGAACTGCTGGAATGAACTGAGCAAGGAATGATAATAGACAACCATTCATTACCATACAAATGTCAAAATACTCTCTACCAAAAACTTACAAGAATGGTCAAGCGATTAGGGATTGTATCTCTGCAGTTAACATCTTTTGATGTAATTCTCCAATATCGTAATCTCCAGACAGGTTTAGTTTGGAGGGAAAAGATTGTATGCTAGTCACGCGATCTTACCTGAACAGAGTGCTCAGTTTCCGACTTGGGCAGCAGTGTCATTCAGTGCATAGAGCATCGTATATTGATAACTACTGATAAATACTGATACTACTAAACAACAGCACTGATAACTACTAAACAAAACTATTCACACTACTGAACAAAATACATATACTACTGATAACTACTAAAAATACTGATACTATTGAACAAACTACTGATACTACTTGACAAACTACTAATATAACTGGCAACTACTAACAACTATTGAACATTTTTACTATAACTTGAAATTATTGAATATCGAACTACTGAAGACAATTGACACTAATGAACAATTTTCAATTCTTAAACTTAAATTTTTACTACTGAGCACTATTGGACTACTAAACTTCTAAGCACTACTAAACTATTAAAACTGCTGAACACTACTAGGCAACTACATGACTGCTACTAAACTATTGATGCTACTGTTCTCTAAAACTACTGGACGTGTGCGCATAGGAGAGAAGGCGTGGCTGGCGTTGCGCCACGTGGCGCGCGAGGCGAGCAATCGCTCTGTCACGTTTCTAAATGGTAATTACGTAGTTAAACATGTATAATCATCATGACATTACGTTGTGCACATTTATTTGTTAATTTAAGCTTAAATGTACTTCAAAAATACCTTAGATATAATTAAAGTCATTTAGAAAGGAGGAGGAAAACAAAAGAAGAGAAACATGGGAAATTGCTTCCCATGGTTTGATCGGGATTATCCGCAGTCTGATCACCAGAAGCAGCCATGCGGGCTTTCTGCAGTCTGACCGGTAGCTCTCGCGGTCGACCACCCTAGCGCAGAGCGTCCACTTAAGGAAATCGACACACACACACTCTCTCTCTCACTTCTCACTCTTACGCAATCTCTTCACACAAACCGAGGGAGAGAAGGAAGAAGATGACCCTGACGACCGGATTTCAACGTAGGGCACTTCCCCAAGCTTCTCGAGGACTTCTTGGAACTCATCCCTTTCATCCTCTTCGCCAGAGACGTATTCCACGCGAGTTCATCCACCTTAAGCTTGCGCACCACCCCGGAGCCTAATTTCCAAATCGGAATCAATTGCAAATTTCACTCCAAATTTAAACTTTTTGTGACTAATTAAGCCAACAAAAATCAAGGAAAAATACATATTAAAATATATTAAGTTGATTAGGTATTCCAAGATGCACTAGAATTATTTCTAAAATGCAATAGAGTTATCTCTAGAATAATCCATGCATTAAATAAGTTCATATGCATTGGTTTATGGTTTTTATGGTTCTTTCTGTAGAGATTTGAAATTGAATATCTCTCAATTTAAAATCTATTCTTAGATTTTAGTCAGCTCAAATTCAAATTGAATTCAAATCTTTTTTACTTGAATCACCTTCAAAATCTTAGATCTTTACTCCCATTTTGTAAATTCAAATAACCCCAATTGAATTTATGCCAAGTCCAAAGTTAAAACTAAATTCAAATACCTCCATTTGAATTTAAATCCAAACCCCTTTTTCCTTTTCTTTTTTCTTCTTCCCGGGCCCAATCTCTCTCCCTTTCTCCTTTCACAGGCACAACCAACTGGTTAACCTCAGTCGGCATGGCTTCTTCCCCCTCTCCCATGCCTGGGCCGCATGTGTGCCGCCGACCTAGCCTCCCTTGTGCGCGCTAGCTAGCCGCTGCTTGCCCGAGCCCGCGCTCGTGCCCACGCCCGCGCCTACACAAGCTCAGCCGTCCACGCATTGCCCATCCCCCGGTCGCCCGCACGCGTCGATCCTCTCCTTCCTCCTCTTGCGTGACACCATACCACTCGCCACCTCGACAGTCGCCTCCTCCTCGGGAAATATTCAGCCACCACATTGAATGCCCTGCCACTTGCCAATGTTCTCACTCTCTCTCCTCTCTCCGCTCTCTCCCACGTGCAGCCCAAGCATCTACGGCCCGCGACTTCGGTGGCCCCACACGTAGCTGGCGCAGTGCCACCATGTCGCGAGAAATAACCTAGTCGGCCCCTGTCCTATTCCTTAGGGACAATGCAGTGCGCCCACTGCCTCTCTATGAGCCCTCTCCCTATATAAATAGAGCACATTGGCCTCTCTCTCTGTTTCCCCATTTTGCCACCACCACAGTGCCGCTTCCGCCACCATTCCCACGGCTACGACCTCACTGTCGTCGTTCTGCCCCCATGAGCTGTTGAGGAGCACCTAAAGAATGCAGCAGTCCTTGTGCCGCTCTCCATCGATGTCACACCTGATTTTAACGGCTAAAACCAGATGTGGCTTATGTGTGCCTAGGATGTTCAACACACATAAGGACTTCACAGGTGAAGTGTGAGCACATGACCCAAGATCCTCAACATCTTCACTCACTGAGCAGTAGCACACATGTCGCATTGCATAGGGAGAATAGCAAGTGTGAGCACATAACGCACTCAGCAAGTGTGGGAAAGATAATGATATGTAGGCTTATAGCAAGAATTAGCTAACACATGGTCTATTTACGTAAATGCGAGTATTGAAAAGATATTTGGACTCAAAAGAATTAAACAATTATGAATTGAATGTAACCCATATAGTCCAATATTCAGCATACAAGTATCCCCACCTTGCAAACCATAACCGTCTAGTATTCCCTATACTATAACCAAAATCATAACCACAACCCATTAATCATGTGAGGATCCAAGTCTGTCATAACCGTGAGCATAGCTGTTATAACAATTTTTACACTCTGCAGAGGTTGTACAACTTTTCCACGAGTCGTGATTTCATCACCTGCAAGCAGATGCTGAAGTCTCCATATTGTAATGCCGGCCAAGCACCATATACACGCCAGTGATGTGTTGCCAGGAGATCACTACGAAGCCTTTACAAAGAATCCTCCCAGTATGTGTCACCAACACTCCAGGTTTCACCGCTAGGTGCTACCACCTAGAAGCCCCCTCTTGTGCCATGTGGTTTATGAGAATTACCTTCCCTCATCCACACCTCCCATCTGGCCCACACAATACTGGAAGAACCCTAATTAATCGGCTAAGCTTATCCACATCAGTCTCATGTTTGTACGGAACTTCTCAGGTTGTCACTCCATGAACCGGTCCTTACTTAGGTTACTTGAGCAAACACTAAATCAACATCATAACCATGACCACTATCACCAATATCCCTATGCTCAAGGCCTAAGGTTCCATGTTGCTAGACCATTAACAATTTAACCACCATTGTTGCATATGTTCATTAGTCAAGCTTATGACACTTCCAGTATCCCAAAGCATGGCTAAGTAATCTACCCAACAAAAACACCTAACCATAAACCATCTAGGTTCTAAGGATGAGAAGGAAAAATCTAGTGAAAACCTTAACATAGGTGACTACCCATCATATTGATAGATACTATATACAATTTTATAAAACAAAACATTTAAAAACATAGGTTCAAGATGATCAAGGACACTTGCCTTTTACCCAATGCTGCTTAGTGTTGTCAAAATCTTGGTCTTGAAGTCCCTCGAACTGCTCCGGAACGTTATCAACTAATCGCGAGAACTACCGACAAACAACACAAAAGAAAATACTAAGAACAACATACCAAACATCATCAAAACAATTTAAAAATACTATGGTTGTATAGGAATGATTTTTAGAAACATTTATACACAAGAATCGCCTAAATCAGAGTTAAGATGAAAAGAGAACAGCTTTCGAGATATAGATTAGACTGAAAAGGAAATGCTGATTTTCCGAAACTATTTTCCTATGGGAAAGGCTTTATTGCACAATCAATGTGTCAGGTTTGACAACATTATTGCGCAAGATTCAAGAAGTGTAGGGAAGAATAGGCTTTGCTGACTAGGCTAAGGAGAATGATGTGGCGCTGACTTGGCATGCTATGCAAGTACCATCTTGGATTAAAGAAGGGATACGCGGGATCTAGTCTTGACCACCTATGATGGATCAAAAAGGCCAAAGGTTGCGCTTCTAGGTTAAGAATACTATTGGTGACTCTATGTAGCGGTGGTGGTTCGGGTTTTATCGGAGATGGCGATCAAACACGTGGCCACTGACATCGATGTCGGGCTTCAGTGGTGTTTCAGTGAAACGAGGGAAGCATAGCATAGAACGCGGAAATACTAACTTAGTGGTATGGTTGGTTTTGGAAGGGGTCATCCGAGGTAGCGGCAAAATAGCAATGACTGCTGCTACATTTGGTGGTGATCGTGAACAGATACAGCAACGAAGATGCTCGTGTTCTAGGAGATTGGCTATGAAATTTGAGAAACCGTTTGAACAGAGATTTTCATATATCCTAGGAAGACAATACTACAGCATGGGTTTTGGTAGATCATCCACTGAGAGGAAGAACGATCAGCAGAGATGAGACGAGTGATGGCTGCGACGTGCTGTGGTTGGCAATGACGTCCTGGTCGTGTCGCTGCACAAACGGGGATGGTCTCCTAGGGTCACGTAGAACACTCAATGGGACATGCATGACATGGTTGGTGCATCCATATGGCTTTTGGATTGACGGGGAACGCGAATGCAAATCCGGTGCGCGCGTAGAATGAATCCAGAAATCGTACAGCGGGCATGTCGACCTTGATTCTGATGGTTTGGCTTCTCTACTAGCTGACCTGGTTGGTAAGGGAGTGGGGAACATCATGGGACATGCACCGGTGAAAGTGCTTGGTGATTTGACCTCTGGTCGGTCAGGAACGTAAATGCCAATAGGCTATAGCATGGCTGTCCGCGATGGCGACGACCGTGGAGGCGTAGATCGGGCTTTGGCCGAGGCTAAGGCTTGGCTAGGGACTTATTATGATGCTAAAACAGTAGTAAGGGAGAAGAAGAAGGGGTCCTCACATTTCTTTGGTGGTTGAGGAAGGAGGATTCACGGAGAAGACGATGAGGTAGCGCATCACGGGCGGCAGCGATGGCAGCTCCGGTGAATGGCGGCGCACGGACAGGGCAGAAGTGACTTCTAGGGTTTGGTGGCCTGTAATAGGGGTAGAAGTGGGCATGTAAGTCATATCTATAGGGCTTGGGGCGGCTAGTTGAGGTGGAGTCCAAGCCGAACACGAATTGGATTTGAGTTCGAATCAGTTATAGTTTCCTTTTTCGCAGCTCTTTATTTCGAGGATGATATCTCCATTATCCGGACTCTAAATTGGATGTTTCTTGACTCTAAATTGTAGTAATGGAAAAGATCTACAACATTGGTATTCACTGGAACTTCTGAAACCACCATCTTGTTTTCCAAAAATTCACCACAAAGTAAACTGTTTAAACTCGGACTTATTTGCGCAGCACTGATTTCGGTGGCCATAACTCCTACCTCCATTATCCAAAAGAGGACTTCCAGAGGTTCAAATCAAAGCTGTCGACGAGAACTAGAGCTTTGGTATTTTCAAGATTTACATTTCAGGCCATCTTGAACTCCGAAACTTCATGGGAAGATGAGGCTGTCTAGGACTCCGCGAAAATTTATAGATTTCGTGGATCTTTTATTGAGCCATCTATAAGACTTGGCTACGAGTTTGGACTTGAGCAAGATTGAGATCAAAGACACTTTAGGTATATCCAGGGTTTAAAAAAGAAACTTTTGCAGAGAAATTTGAATAGAGTGAGAATTTGAATTGAGTTTGGAGTGAATTTAAGAGAAACGAAAAATGAGGTTGAACAAGAATAGAAGTAGATAAGGAATTTGAATTTGGATTTGGGTAGAATTTGAGAAAGAGGAGAGATTGGCTTTATATAATGATTTGGATATTATTTGAATTGAACTGGAGAAGGATCAGGTATAATCAAGGATTGAATAGGTGATGAGTTCAAGATTTTTGAATTTCAACCATTAAGATCCTTAACTTATTCACTATTGACTTTTGTAAAAACTTTTTTAAAATCTTGTTTCACACAAAACACCAAAGAGAAAGAAAAGGAAAAAGAATCTAATGCATTTACTTGGCTCCTAACAAAACTCAGCATACAAGACATAAGAAATAATAACGTATAATGATTGATTGTTAATGAAAATAGGTTTTAAACCTATACTACTGGTGAAGCTATTCAATAATCCTGGAAAATTTTAAAAAATTGTAAATTCTGAAAATCAGGGTGTAACAATTGACCAGAAGCCCGACGAGAGCCCGCTCACGTTGGTAGCCGAGCAGCTCCGTTGCATCGCCGCCCGCCGTGCAACTTATCGTCGGCCTTGAGCTTGGTGAGAATCCCTGTCCCCTTGCGTATCCTTCTAGCTGGCATATAGCCATCCCTATGACTTCTTTTCGCATAGTCACATGCGGTCGTGAGTTTTCCTCACCGCCATCATAATTCCTTGCCACCGGTGACCCTTAGCCCTCTCTGAGCTGGTTTTCACGCCGTGTTAGTCGCGTGGGCCTAGCCATAGGTTTGCAGGTGGCCCAGAGGACACTAGAGCGGGGGAGATGCTACCAAGTTTTCGCGCCGCTGCTCAGACATAGTCCGGCCGATGTCTGGTGCCACTCCGGCCCCAGCCCACCACCGATAAACCCCCAAATGAACTTGCCATGACGTGTAGAATCCTGACGACCATCCATTGTAAAGCCCCCCCCCCCCATAATCACTCGCCATCAATCTCCCCTTCGTCGCTCTGCTCAGGACGGTGTGCCAACTCGCACGTGCATTTGTGGTCATGTCGTTGTCACGCCTACGCAGCCTAGTTGAGCCGACCAACCCTAGTGGGCTAGCCCAGCTCTATAGCCCTTGAGCTAGTGGGCTCGAACTGAGTAGTGCCAGTACTGTGCAAACCAAGCCCAGCCTGACCCATCCATGCACAGACGAGGCTCAATCCCAGCCCATTTTAGCCCAACCAAGATACTGTTGCGCAGGAAGTGTCTGGAGAGAGGAGGATCCTGACTACAACGAAGACCTTGAAGAAAACTTCAGAGAAGGAAAGTCCTATCTACTTGATCATATTGAATCTATGTTTTTAAATAATCTACATGGTCAACTAAAAATTGAACTTATTATCTCATGTACTATGTATTTTGCTCTTCAACTACTTATACAAGTTAATCCCACTACATAAAAAAGGACAAAGAAGACACACATAAGTGACGGGTCATTACACGACTCGTCACTTATGTCGCCTCAGGTTAGGACTGGGTATTTACCTATCACAGATAATAGATAATAGGTGACAGATCATAATATTACCCGTCACCTATAACATTAGTGACGGGTAATGACTAAACCCATCACTTATGACTTGGCAAAGGTGTCGAGTCTCCCTGGGCCAGTCATAAGTAACGAATCGTAATATGACCTATCACTTATAACAAATAATAAGTGATGAGTATTATTATCACCTGTCGCTTATTACTTAGATCTGTTTTAAGATCTCACTAGCCACTGTACGGGTGAACATTTACTCAACAGTTCCGTCCGCACAGTGCTGACGATTTTCACCGGACCCACTAGAGATTTTCTAATATCTTGTTGATTGGAAGTTTGAATTGGTGCTAGGTCCTTCAAGGCATGCATCTCCCCCTTTCCTCCTCCTTTCCTCCTCCTCTAATCCCTATTTGGTTAATTTGTTGTGCTTTGAGTTGTAATTAGCCATTTTGCATCTTTATCCAAAATCTTAGTACAAGTGAGTTGTATTTATGTTAGATTTCATACTAGGTTTGCCCGATCTATACATGATTGCTGCTCAATCTATTTTTGTGAGGACTTCTTATATTTCCATGATGATGTATATGATATATGTTCAGTTTTGCTCTTTTAATGTTATTTGTGGATTTTTAATATTTATGCACTTATTATATATATATGAACTCTAATTCGGCTACCTATGATAGTTAATCACTAAATTTCCATGGTGTGGCCCAATCATGATGATTCTTAGGATAGAAAGATTGCAATGACCAGAACTTCTTGATTCGGCTTATCTGTTTGTGTTTCTCGGCCACCTCTTTTGAGAGATGACATCTTAAGGTGCAAGTTTACAGTAACATAAGCAGTTTGTAGTAACCTTGATTCCTTTTTGTTCCTTTTGATCTTATACTAAATTTTCTGTTCAGCAATACCACCAACAACCACCAGGTAACGCCTGCGGATTCTACGTTGCGTGGAACATGCTCCTCACGCTCAGCATGAAGGATCTCAAATCCCCAGATTTAAGTTCAATACGAGATGATTTGTAACTAAATTTAGTAATTAGTTTAATTCTATGGTAACATGAAATTGGTTACATGTCAATTATGCTAGGGATTTGACTCTCTTTTTTTCGACAATGATGCACTCCAGAGATTCAACGATTGATCGCCGAGTTCATGGTGTCTGAAGTCATTATCCCACATGACGAGTTCCACTACAGAATCCCTAGTTTGTGATGCCTTGTGCAATATGAGTTAATCAGAACTTTGTAATATTTGTGATTCTGTAATGAATAGATTGAAACTTTGTAACCTTTGTGATTCTACGATGAAGTGATTTCTTATATAAGTGTGTTTGTCGCTAAGAATTTGGATGTGTTGCTGTTGTTTGCAGGGAAAAGACGACTGCTAAATCATGGCTACGCTCCAGGATGCAGCCAGAAAGTAGGCCAATCTTGTAGGACAACATAAAAATAAGTGACAGGTAACATATTTACTCGTTACTTATGTTAAATATAAGTGATTGGTAACTTAGGTTACCCGTCACTTATGTATTCCCACCTAGCACATGTGTGGCAGACTGGTAACTTAGGTCACCCGTCACTTATATTGGTACATGAGTGACGGGTGAAGAGTTTATCCGTCACTTATGTCTACCACCAAAGCACATGCGAGACGCTCAATGGTGGCGGGTCAAGGTTATGACCGGTCACCGATGACCTCATTGGTGACAGGTCCTTACCCGTCATCAATGACTAGTCATCAGTGTCGCATTTGGGGTGACGGGTACGGGACCCATCACCCATGATGGGTATGACCCATCACGCATGTCTATTTTTCATGTAGTGTCCTATCAAACAATTTTCATGGCTTAATTGTTACAATAAGAATACATATAACCCTATGATTACATGTTGGTATCTATATTAATAATAGATGACGACTTGATATCTAGCATGCTTAGGATTGAATACATCTCCTCGGACTCATCAATTTTAAAACACCTCTCCTCGGAGATAAGATTTACTGTTATCCATGATAACTTATAAACCATGAATCCGTGATGGTTGTGAAATCATTGATGTCATGTGGGATGTGGAGGGTGATATGTAAAAATAGGTGAAAACTGTTTTAGTGGAGGCAGGTGGAGTAATACTCGGGACGAGGATGCTCTTGGGGGCTTGAGTTACATATGTGGTATTTATTGTCAGAAGATACCTGCCCAGGCCATTTAAGGACTGAGTCATTGCACCATCATGCTTAGCCACCCCCGTGCAACCATGCATCCTGAATGGGCAGGACTTGACTTCTCCTTCACTGGATTGAGTTGGGTATCATACTAGGAGGCTAAGAGTAGTGAGCAGTCAAGTGACCATCTGTCTATCTATTTGAAGGTTGCTAGAACCGGCCTAGGCTTAAAAAGAGGGCTGGCCTTGAGTACATGGCCTTTGGTACTTCAGGGTAAATCTCATAGAAAAGCCCAGCAGGAAAGGTGATTGGAGTGTCTTGGTATGATTTGCTCCTCTGCTTGTAATGGTTGGAGGCTGAGCATATCGTGTGGGTACAGTGTACAACCTCTGTAGAGTGTAAATCTATTCATCTTTGCTCCTGTTTCAACGATCCTTGCGCTGTTAGATTCATTTTTCTGAGCTGTATATTTATAGATAGGTTTGTCTTGTTGTTCTTCTATTTTGTGTTCTGTTCTTAATGGTGCGATTAAACATCAACGCCTTGGATCAAACTGAGGAACATCAAGACCAAGAGTTAGAGTACACTGAGCAGTAGCAAGCAGAAGGCATGTGTCCTTGATCATTCTGAACCTATGTTTTTTTAAATATTTTGTTTTACAAAATTGTATGCAATGTCAACTAGATGGGTAGTCACCTATGTTAGGGTTTACCTAGTTATTACTTTACATCCCTTGAAGCTTAAGTGGTAGTTAGTGTGAGCCTTTTGGGTAGATTTTCTTAGCCATGCTGTTAGTATGTTGGGAAGAGTCATATGCCTGACTGATGTACATATAACAATGATGGTTAATATGATGATGAATTTGGTATAGCAACATGTAACCTTAGGTCTTGAGCAAAGAGTGTTGGTGATGGTCATGGTTATGTTGGTAGGTTAGTCTTTGCTCAAGTAACCTATGTAAGGACTGGTTCGTGGAGCGACAACCTAAAAAGTAACGTACCTACCACGAGACTAACTCTTGGCATACTAGTTAGAGTTCTATCCAATGTGTGTTATGTCAGCACAAAAGGGGGCTTTTGGGTAGAGGGATGCGTCCGCTTTCGTAAACCATGGTGGTGAAACCTAGTGGGAAAATACATACTGGATTAGGCTCTAGTTATTGGTAATGTCTCGTAGTGATCTCCTAGTGGCACACCATTGACGTGTGTTAAGTGTTTCGCTAACACGACAACATGGAAATCACGACTCATAGGGAAAGCTGGACAACCTCTGCATAATGTAAAAAACTATTATAACAGTCGTGCTCGCGATTATCGGAGACATAGATCTTCATATGATTAAATGATTATGGTTTTGGTTATAGTACACAGAGTACTAGATGGTTATGATTTTGGTGATGGTTAGTTGGTTATGGTTTGCAATGTGGTTATCCTCGGTTAATGATGGTTGGGTCATTCGCGTTACAATCACTTAATAACTGTTTAATGATGCATTTGAACTACATTAATGCTTTCTTTACTCATATTTATGCAAATACACCATGTGTTAAGCCTATTTTTTTTAAAGCATTTATATCATGATTTTCCCTCACTTGCTGAGTACTTCATGTACTCACCCTTGCTATCTCCTACAATACATATGTTGCTCAGTGGAAGACATTCAAAACTTTCAAGATGATGATCTGGTGCACTAGGAGCATGTGTTCCGGTCGGTGCCTGTGGAGTTGCTTGATCACCGATGCTTTCGTTCCATTGTCGCTGTTTAGTTGCTATCTTTTAGATAATAGAGTTGTTTAGGTGAAGTTTTTGTCAAGAGTTAAATGGTTGTAAGTTAAAGTATTACTTTTGTTACTTCACCTGTGATGTCATTATGTGTGTTAAACTTCCTGGGCAC
Source organism: Phragmites australis (assembly GCF_958298935.1). Classification (NCBI taxonomy): domain Eukaryota; kingdom Viridiplantae; phylum Streptophyta; class Magnoliopsida; order Poales; family Poaceae; genus Phragmites; species Phragmites australis. The sequence continues at coordinate 16,723,860 of NC_084929.1, forward strand.
ACATAAGCTGTACTTAGTTTTGTCCGTTAAAATTAGGTGTGACAGAGGTGATATCGGAGGCATACTAATTATAGGACCGCAAGCCTAGTTAAAGTGGTCATCAATAAGGTTTCCCCTAGTTCTTCTGAAATCATAGAAGCTTTTCTTAGTTCTTTTCTCATCTCTTGCTATCTTTTAGGCTATCTCTTATATCTTATCTTCTCCTTTATAGATGTTTCGGCAACTGCTCACTGCTCCCAAGTCAATTGGAGGCCGTCTGCTCGTTCTTCAACATGTTCCAATCAAAAAGAATATTCATGATCCCACTTTCCGCATCATGGATCTCATTCCAGATGTCTACGAGAGTGATGGTCTTCATTCGGACACCTTCCTAGCGTGCTATGAGGAACACTTTCTGGACTTGGACATACAAAGAAGGCAATCTACAGGGGAGTTAAGAAGCAACGAACTAGATATGTGGAATGGAAGGTAGAAGTCACCATCTACAACTATGAGCGAAGCCATGATGAAGGTCTGGATGTTGGTCGAGTTGTGGGCATTCATTCAGCAATACCCCCAAGAGCAACCTTCACCGCTGGTATTCGAGATGTAGCATGCCAAGCCATATCTCGCATCCAAGATCAATACAATAGCAAGATGGTCAACTCTCCATATGCATCCCGCATCCAAGATCAATACTATAGCAAGATGGTCAACTCTCCATATGCTTACTACCCTCGGAGAACTCCAGGAAGTGATGAACCATTCATGAAGCACACCTTTGAAGAAAGCTCCAAGCTACATGAGCAAGTGGTGCTCACTATGGCCTTGGAAGATGAGTTGGACTGCGCCCTATCAGAGCTTGTAGATGTTCATCGTCACCTCGATTTTGTCACTTCACTTCACAAGGATGAACAACGCACCAACCAAGAAGAACCTGCAAAAGATGAAGAAGCCCTATCTATCCACTCACCCCCGCACAAGAGAATCTGCCTCAAACGCCCCCACCATAGATGGAGAAGGATCAGTCGAGTCTTTCTTAGGATCCCACACTAGAGAGGAGTCCCAGTAGTATAGTCTTTTAGTAAAATTGTCTTAGAGTTGTTAGAATCAAGTGCCGATGTAATCATTAAGGATAACAATGATAGTGTGAGAATTGTTATGGTGCTAAGTGTGTGATTTGGATCTTCTGTATGAGTGTCTATGTGATTATGGAATGCTTTGTCACCTTATCCATAGTTGCATCTTTAATATCTATATAATATAATATAGTTGGGTTCCCTTAGTTAAATCCTTTCCAGTCTTGCTTATCTACTCCTATCTTTCTTTTCAACCCTAATCAGATGATTAACACAAGAACGAACACCGGTACTAATGAGGATGACAACAACAATCAGAATCCACCTCGCCTCCCCCAATGACCTTAGAAGAACAGATAGCCATGCAAACTCATATCTTATAATCTTTAGCTCAAACTATGGTGCAGATGCAGTAGCAGCAGCCAATTCATTTTCCTCAACCCCATCAACCATCAAGACTTTGAGAATTCAAGAGAACTCATCCCCCACTCTTTAGTCATGCAGTGGAGCCTATGGATGCAGATGATTGGCAGAAGGACATAGAAAGGAATCTACAAGTTGCAGAGTGCTCTAATAGAGAGATGGTTCTCTATGCTTCGCACCAACTCACTGGTCAAGCTTTGAACTGGTGGGAAGCATACTGTGGCACATATGATAACCCAATAGATATCACGTGGATGGAATTAAAATCCAATTCCGCACTCATCATGTGTCTTTGGGTGATGCCCGTCTGAAGAAGAAAGAATTCATGAGCTTAAAGCAAGGACCAATAACTGTGAGGGAGTATGTAACCAAGTTTACTCAGCTGTCTAGGTATGCACCGAGTGAAGTGGACATAGATGAGAAGAAACAAGAACACTTCCTAGAGGATCTAAATGATGCTATTGAGTATGCCCTATTACCGCAAGAGTTCACCATTTCCATGCTATGGTGAACAAAACTTTAGTAGTTGAACACAAGTGTTATCAGCTGGATGAGAAGAAAAGAAAGATGTCATTTCAAGGATAAGGAAGCAATGCACATCCCCATGTGGCAACTCATGCACCTCAGTAAGGTCCTATGTTCCGTCCCAACCATTAGTACAGGACTCAGCCTCAAGGACCTGTTCAGCACCCCAACTTTCACACACCCCGTCTGCTCCACCAGCTACTCCTCAAGTTAAGCATAGCCTTGCTACTCTTGGCCCTAGCAAAGGATGTTTCTACTGTGGAGAGGAAGGACACTATCTAAGTACCTTAAGAAGATGCAAATTCAGGCAAACCCCAAGAACACTCCAAAGATAGCTCAAGTCCAAGCTCAGCCACGCAATGGAAATTAGACCCTCGTTCAGAACAACGGTGGATAGCAAAACTTCGTCTGTGGGAAGATCAACCATGTCACAATTGAGGAAGCTTAGGATGGTCAGGACGTGGTATAAGGTATTGTGAGGAATGGTGATGTCCTAAGAGTCGGGGGGTGAATTAGGACACTTAGAAACCTAAAACAAATTAGCTCTAAAAACTTCACAAGATAAACGTTATCAATTTCTATCTAAATTTTTCTAGGTTTATCTAGTGTGTCTACTCTACCGCTCAAGAGTCATGCAACCTACTCTAGCAAGGTAAATTGCAAGTATGTAAATGAGGAAACGTATATAAAGTAGAGAGACAAACTCGGTACAAGGGATTTTTATCCCATGGTATCGATGACATGAATACCACCCCTTATCCACGTTGGAGCTCTACAAAGGATATGCTCCTGGTCGCCAAGTCTCTTCCGGTCACGACTCTTGAGCTACCAAGCCAATAAGATAAGGTCTCAAGCACAATGAGCCACCAAGCCTCCAAAGCAAGGTCTCACCACTAGCCTCTCTTCCGGTCACTTCCCGCCGTGATCACTTTGGAGCTTGAGCCACCAAGACAAGGGTCTCCGTGTCCTCATACACGTGTATTACCACTGCTCCCCACCAAGTCAAAGGGTCAACAAGCTTGAGCCACCAAGGCCCAAGGTGCTGACGAGTCACCAAGACTCCAAGGTGTTGACGTACCACTCGGTACAGGCTAGGATCACTTCTTGATCCCGTTTTCAAGCTGCAGAACCTATCTAAAACTCACTCTATATAAGAACACTTTCTAATCTTATGCTTAATTGCCTTGGATGATCACTTTAAGAACTTTGGTGGCTTGGAGATCTTCTCAAGTGTATATGAGCTTCCTCTAGACTCCAGCAGCATGCCACAAGTCGAATGGCTGAGTGGAGGGGTATTTATAGTCTCAAACCTGCCAACTAGAAATTTTTCCAACAGCTTAGAAAAGCTGTTAGCACTGAATGATTCGGTGATAATAGTAGTACTAAGACCAGATCATTCGGTGAGTATAAACTCAGAAACTAGCCGTTAGAACTCCACTCACAGCCTCAGTGAACACTGGACACTCCGATGTGCCTTCAAATCTATCACCGGACCTTCCGGTGAGTTATCTTGAGCCATTTGAGCCTTTGCAGCCTCTTTGTGTAAAATCCTCTGGTGCATTCATCCGGTGTTCATTCCATTCACACCGGACCATCCGTTGAGTTGAATCTTCTCTTCTTTTCCCTGGAAATGCTCTGGTGCTACTATCTCTGTGATCACTGGACTATCCAGTGAGTTGATCTTCGTTCTTCAGCACTTGTAGTCACCTCAACAAGAAATGCTTTGGTGCTATACTCCGGTGTGCACAAACCCAGCACTGGACCTTTCGGTGGGTTCATCTTCAGTCTTCTGCACTCGTATTATTCTCTGTAAGAAATGCTTTGGTGTTACCCTGTGTAGATCACCAGACTATCCAGTGAGGTCCTTAGTCTTCTCCCCCTTTGTCAGAAATACTTCGGTGAGTTTAACACATGGAGCACCAGACTATCCGGTGAGGGTATCAACCTCTTTGCACAGTGCTCCGGTGAGTGCAAACTCTTCTGCACTGGACCTTCCGATGAGATTAATTCTCCTGGTACTTCTCCAATTCAATCAAACTTTTTCTCGGCTGTGGTAGCTTCTTATTGTATTGCATCCATGAGACCGACTAACATATATTCTTGACAAACATGTTAGTCCCAATGACTATGTTGTCATTAATCACCAAAATTACAATCATGGCCTAATATGGCCATTTTCACTACAATCTCCCCTTTTTGGTGATTGATGACAACACAACTAAAGCAAGTGGCAAATAATAAATGATATCAATTGTAAAGATCACAAAGTCATACCACATTGCTTAGATGCATGTTCTTACCATTTAGTCCCCCTTTGTTGTGGCTCCCCCTTTTTCATTACCACTATCTCCCTTGATCGATCTATGCAAGAGCTTCTCCCTCTTTGTAAGCCTAGGTGCCTCATGTTGCTTATTGTATCTTCTTCTTCTCCCCCTTTGTCAACTTTGACATTCCTAGACATCTTGTATCTCGCTTCTTACTTTGGTCATCAAACTTCTCCCCCTTTATCAACAATCTCAAAAAGGGCTACAAATATATGTTGAACTTGAGGAAAAGCATTAGGGCACATGGAAGAGAGCTTCATAAATAATGAACCAATGAAATGATACCAATTGAAAAAATATACCAATTGTAAGGATGGGATACCAATTGTAAGGATATGAGGCATGTATATCAATTGAAAAAAGACAAACAAGAATCATAATTCATGAAACTCACATAATATAATCTAAACTCCCCCTTCTTGTGTGCATACATATAATGAGACCCTGATGAGCCCATGGCTCCTTCGGATATGATCAATACCACCAATAATCTTCAAATCATACAAGGTCTAATTACAAGAGCACGTGCATGAAAATTAGACCACCAGGTGAACTCATTCCTTGCTATTCGTGTTTCCTTGGATGGATTACAACTAAATTCTTGTGATGTTTTATTGCATAGGAATGTGGGAGAAGCACCACAACCTTACTTGGACATCACTCCTCGAAGGCCAAGTCTACGTGGACTCAAGACTGAGCTCTAGTCATGGTTGTGGTCGAAGTCGTGGTCGTGGTCGAAGTTGTGATCGCGATCGAAGTCGAGTTTCAAGACAGCATGTTAGTAAAATGGGCATAACTCTCTCATACGAAGTCCGTTTTAGGCAATCTTATACATTCTAGAAAGCTTACGATCAGCCCTTTTCAATGGATATGAGCTCTACCAAATATTGCATATAGTTTAGTTAGAGTCAAAGGAATAAGGTGTTGCATCACTGTTTCGAACCCTGCCGGCTTTTGTAATCGTGTTGGAGTCGGAGTCCAGGTTGTGCACACCTCTCTCCACGGTTGCACAACCCTAGCTCGACCTACTGATGCCCCCCTATATATACATAGTAGCTATCATAGTTTAGGCTTAGATTTAGATTAGATTATTCTGTTTAATACAGTTTCGCCGTTTATTGGTTTGTTGAACCCCAAACTCGAGTGCTTCATTGGTAATTAGCAATATTTAGATTGCATCTACTTGTTCTTATTTGTGTTCTCGATTCGCTTGCAGGAAAAGCCTTCTTGACGAGGTAAACCACATCTTGGCATGGTTGATAACCATGAAGTAGTGGTGTAGTGGTTGTGAGGGTTCTTGATTTGTTTTGATCGGAGCCTTTAGATCATCAATGTCGAAACTCCACTAATTGACTTATCATATTACCTTCGGAAGATCGGGCAAACGCGCATCAGACCCACTTGTGAATACCACTTGTAGGAATGTAGCAATATATACACTTTTAGACAATAAGTAGCGGTAGGAAGTTTAAGTCATATCATGCATGAAGGTAGATTAAATATTGAAATGAATTGACAATGATATGAATTGAAGCATTGCATACCTCCGGGGACATGTCGATTTCTCCATGAGACTACAAAAGTTATATCTAGCAACAAATGTTAGTCTCAAAATCACAATCCATAGGATATACTCTCCCTAAATATGTACATACAAGTGTTAAATACTTGTGAGACATATGCACTTGTTATTAATAACAATGAGAAGTGTACCCTATAGATTGGTTTATGACACATAAAAGATACCAATTGTGAAACTAGTGCCATGTAAGGGACCTACAACTAATAAACAATGTAGGTTGCTCATGGGTTAGAGATAAACATAAGCAACCTATCATATGAAAACTAGGCATTGCAATAAATTGAAATATGTCACACCCTGATTTTCATATTTCGCAAATTTCTAAACAATATCAAGATTTGATTATAGGTTGAATAATTAGGATAGGAAAAATCCTACTTTCTAAATTCAAAATCAAATTTGATTAAGGATATTAATTGCTTAAATGCATTCATGCTAAATAATAGGCGTCTAGGGTTTTATTTGAGTTGTTTAGTTTTCTTTGGATTTTATTTTATCTCATTTGGATTTCATTTGAATTCTTTTGAGCTAAATTTTATTTCCAAAATACCAAAATTTTTTCATAAGAACAAAATATTTTTATTGGCTTCTAAATGTTTTCAAAAGCTTGTTGGAATTTTCTAATTTTTGGCTCTATTTGGTATTTATTTGAATTGTATTTGGTTCTTTTCTGAAATTCCTAAAACCCCTAAATCCTAACCGGACCCAATTCTAAACATAATCCTTTCTAGCCCAACCCAACTGGTCGGCTTGTCCCTCTCTACCTCCACCCTCTCCCTTCATCCTGGGCAATGCCTCACCCCAGCCCGCGCTGCACCCCACCTTCCTCTATGCCGCTCGCACATGCACGCACTAGCCCACGCCGCTCGCCCTTCTGCCTCCGTTGTCGAACAAGCCCTGTGTCGTTTCCACCTTCGCTTTGCGCCATCTCCGTCTCCGACTGGGTCTCGCCATCGCCGCCATGTCCGAGATGGAATCCACCACCACCCTGGAGTCCAGATCCTCCCTGATCCCTCCTCACGAATCGAGCAAATCCCCGTCGCCCCTCGGTGCTTCCCATTGAGCAAATCCACCGAATCCCGAGCCCAAGTTGCCGAATCCCTAGTGCCGCTATCACTATAGCTGCCACCTCAGTTGCCCTCGCTGCCACACCGCTCTAGCGCTACTTTGCCCCAACCGAGCTACTTGAAAGCTTCACCGATGCTCATAGATCCCATAGGAGTCCTCATCTTCACTTCCTGGCTGCCGGAGCCATCTTCACGTCGAGCTTTCATGCGTCTCTGCCAACTCCGCCGTCACCGAGCCTCTTCAAAGCTGAGCCACCCATGGTAATCCCCAACTTAGATCGTCGTTGCCTCCTCTTCATGTTCCACCGCTCGCCATAACTCGCTGTGAACTGGAGCCCCCCGTCCGACGTGTTTTCTGTCCATGCTCCGCTATGTTTTGCTCACTGCGACCCTTTGCCACCGTGTTGTTCCCCTCTGACCTTCCATATTCCCCTGAGCTGTCTGATCTAAGATGTAGACCATGATTAGATCCTTCTGATACCCCTTCATACACCAATAGTAACTCAACACGTGTCACTCCATAAATCTAGTCGGCTCAGTTTGGCACATCATCGTCCACGTGAGCATCTTCCCATGTTTCATCCTTCTCACCATGCTACATCAGCCAATCAGCCTTGTCAGCTATCTAGTCAACAATTCATCTTTTCAAGTACAAAAATAATTCCAAAATTCCAGGAAATTAGATAATTTTGCAGAAAAACCTCAGAAACTTCAAAGCTTCATATCTTTCTCATTTTAGCTCCAATTTGAGTGATTCTTGCACTCAAATTTTTATAATATCATGATCTATCTAACATGCTAGTTTTAGGTGTTAATGATCATAGCTTTATAGTAATTTTTCCTTATTTACATCTAGATCCCTACAACCGTATCATTCCTTGTAAGAACTCCAGTCAATTCTTTTTTTTTTGTCTAGCCCAATCAAAGATCCTAGAATTTCATTATATTCCAATTGTTTTTACAATTTGGAGTTTATTTGGTGTTTATTTGATGTTGCTTTTGTTTGTCGGTAGAATTCATAATTAGTCGATAACGCTTTGGATCTGTTCGAGGGATTTCAAGACCAAGATTTTGACAGCACTGAGCAACATCAAGGAGAAGGCTAGTGTCCTTGATCATCTTGAACCTATGCTTTAAATGTTTTGTTTTACAAAATTGCATGCAATATCTGTCAACTTTATGGGTATCCACCTATGTTAGGGTTCACCTAGTTCTTCCTTTACATTCCTTAGCCATGCTGTTAGAATATTGGGAAGTGTCATATACATGATTAATGGACATATACAACTATGATGATAAACATGACGTAGCAACATGGAACTTATGGCTTGGGCAAAGAGATGGCTTTGACAATGTTGGTACTTGTGGTGGGCTTGTGGATACATTCCAAGCATAATGATAGGTTCTGAATGTCCTTAACATTTGTCAGTTTCTAGATGTCCTTTAACATTTGATGGTTATTACCCTGTTGGATAGTCTTTTCCCAAGTCTAAAACAAGTAAAACATTTGAACTTGATTAAGGACTGGTTTGTGGAGCAACAACCCAATAAATGTCGTTCAAACATGAGGCCAATATGGGTAAGGCTTAGCATATCAATTTGACACATGGCTGGCATTCGTTGGAGTACTAGGACCTAATTGATAGACCACACTTCTTTGCTTGAACCTTCACTTCAATTTGTCCCGGCTGCGGTGGCTTTTTAATGTATTGCATCCAGACCTACTAACATATATTCTTGAAAAACATGTTAGTCCCAATGACTATGTTGTCATTAATCACCAAAATTACAATCATGTCCTAATAGGGCCATTTTTGCTTCAGGTATGTTTCTTGTCAACTCCTAGCCCACATCAATTTTATTTGATTCTGGAGCTTTGCATTCCTTCATAACTACTCAGTATGTTGCAAAGCATGGTTTGCCTATGAAAACACAATATATGTGTCCTAGGATGAAACTTAAAATAAGGGGGTAGACTTTCCAGTAAATCTTATAGTCTTGGAATCTAATGGCATAGTTGTTATCCATGGAACTAATTGGTTCGCCAAGTTCGATGGAGTTATAGAGTGTGCCAGAAGGGTAGTTCATCTAACAAATGGAGATAGAACCAAAGTTGAGTTCGTAGCAACTAACCCAACAGCAGAAGAATATTCTCTCAATTCACTTGAAGGTACACCCATCGAACAGATCAGAGTTGTTCATGAGTTTCCTGATGTCTTCCCCGATGAATTATCAGGTATGCCATCAGATTGAGATATTGAGTTTGTTATTGAATTGGTACCCAGTACATCCCCTATAGCTAAAAGGTCATATAGAATGTCCGCTAACGACTTAGTTAAGTTAAAGAAGCAAATTCAATAGCAGTTAGGATAAGAAGGATGGTACTCGAAGGATGTGTGTAGACTCTGAGTGCCAGGTTTTATTAGACCAAGTGCATCACCTTGGGGAGCCCTAGTTCTTTTTTGGATAAGAAGGATGGTACTCGAAGGATGTGTGTAGACTACAGAGTACTCAATGATTGGCTATTAAGAACAAATATCTATTACTCCGGATTGAGGATTTGTTCGATCAGATGAGAGGAGCCATTGTGTTCTCTAAGATTTATCTAAGGTCTGGATATTATCAGTTAAAGATTCAGTCATCAGATGTGCCCAAGACTGCCTTTAGTACAAGATATGAATTATATGAGTATACTATCATATCTTTTAGATTAACCAATGTACCAGCTTACTTCATGAATCTTATGAACAAGGTGTTTATGGACTACTTGGATAAGTTTGTGGTGGTGTTCATTGATGATATTTTGATTTTCTCCAAGAGTGAGGAAGAACACGAAGAACATTTAAGAATAGTGCTACAAACACTCAGAGAGCATCAGTTGTATGCCAAGCTTAGCAAGTGTGTGTTTTGGTTGGATCAAATCGCTTTCCTTGGTCATATCATAACAGTCGGTGGTGTAGCAGTAGATCCAAGCAAAATGAAGGATGCGTTGAATTGGTTACCACCTACAAATGTGTTAGAGATCAAAAGTTTCCTTGGTTTAGCAGGATATTATCGCTGCTTCATAGAAGGATTCTCCAAGATAGCTCAACCTCTTACCTTGTTGCTATAGGAAAATGCGGTTATTAAATGAAGCCCGGCTTGTCAAGCAAGTTTTGAAGAATTAAAGAAGAGATTGACTACAACCCCAGTGCTTGTTCTGCCAGGCATTAGCAAGAACTTTGATATCTACTGTAATGCTTCGAGACAAGGACTTGGATATGTTCCTATACAAGAAGGTCAAGTCGTAGCCTATGCATCAAGGCAGTTAAGAAAACATGAAGAGCATTATCCTACTCATGATTTAGAATTAGCATTTGTGGTTCATGCATTGAAGATTTGGAGACATTATCATTGGAAAACGGTGTGAGATATATACGGATAACAAGAGCTTGAAGTATATATTCACCCAACCAGATTTAAACCTCCATGAACATTGATGGTTAGAGTTAATCAAGGATTATGACGTTGGAATCCATTATCACCCAGGAAAGCTAACGTAGTAGCAGATGCATTGAGTCGGAAGAGTTATTGTAACTTGATGATGGTTCAAGAAAGTCAACCTGAGTTATGGAAAGAATTTGAGAAGCTCAACCTTGGATTTTTGTCAGATATGGAAGCAACTACCATGGAAGTTGATTGCACACTTGAACAAGATATTCGTAAGGGTCAACTTGAAGATAAAAAACTAAAAGAGATTAGGCAGCTTATCAGGGATGATAAAGCACCAGGCTTTACAAAGGATAGTCAAGGTACTATGTGGTTCAAGAAGAGAATTTGTGTGCCAAATCAAAAGGCCATTAAAGGGTTGATTCTAAGAGAAGCTCATGATTCAGTGTATTCCATTCATCCCGAAAGCACGAAGATGTATCAAGATCTCTTGGTGGTATAGAATGAAGAGAGATGTAGTAGATTATGAAGCTTTGTGTGATACTTGCCAGAAGGTCAAAGCAGAACATTAGAGACTGGTAGGATTGCTACAACCCTTGAAGATACCTAAATGGAAATGAGAGAAAATTGGTCTGGATTTCATTGTTGGATTACCCCGTACACAAAGAGAATATGATTCAATATGGGTTATAGTTGATCGCGTGACTAAAGTCGCTCACTTTATCCTGATAAAGACTACACATAGTGGTGCCAGACTAGCAGAGTTGTATATATCAAGAATAGTGTGTTTGCATGGTGTGCTGAAGAAGATTATCTTAGATAGAGGAACTCAATTTACTTCCAAGTTTTGGCAGAAGCTACATGAGTCTATGGACACAAAGCTGAATTTTAGTTCCACATATCATCCCCAAATAGATGGTCAGGCTGAAAGAGAAAATCAAATACTTGAGGATGTTAAGAGCTTGTGCTCTAAAGTATGGCAAAAGTTGGGATAAGAATTTACCATATGCAGAGTTCTCTTACAACAACAGTTATCAGGGAAGTCTTCAAATGTCTCCGTTTGAAGCTTTGTATGAGAGGAAGTGTAGAACACCGTTGTTCTAGAATGAGACTGGTGAGGGTCAAGTTTTTGGTCTAGAAGTTCTACGAGATGCATAAAAGTTAGTATAGATAATTTGGGAGAATATGAGGATTGCTCAATCAAGACAGAAAAGTTATGTGGATAACAAATGTAGAGAATGAACTTTTGAAGTTTTTGATTATGTCTATCTCAAGGTTCACCCATTAGAGGTCTTCGAAGATTCAAGGTTAAGGGAAAGTTATCACCAAGATTCATTGGACCTTTCAAGATACTGGATAAAAGAGGAGAAGTAGCTTATCAGTTGGAGTTACCGCCTCAGTTGTCAGATGTTTATGATGTTTTCCATGTTACCAATGAAAGAATTAAATGTTCAACAAGATTTTTCCTATACAGAGTATCCGGTGAAGATCATTGAGAGATCAGAAAGAGTTACCAGAACCAAAGTAATACTAATGTGCAAGGTACAATGGAGTTACCACTTAGAAGATGAAGCGACATGGGAAAGAGAAGAATATCTAAACACATAATTTCCTCATCTATTTTACGATCTATCCGAATCTCGAGGGAGAGATTCATTCCAAGGGGGTAGGTTTGTAACACCCTAGTTTTCAATTTCACAATCTCCTTAAATTATCTAGAATTTAATTAGGGTTTATATAAATAGAATAGGGTAAAACATATTTTCTAAAATTAATATAATTTGACATAGGATATATTTTCTTGAAGTGCATTTAAGCTGTTATTAAGCATGTATAGTTTTATTGGTTTTTGTCTCTTTTATTTGGAATTGTTTTGCTCTAGTTTGGAAAAGGATAGAACTAGAATAGGAAATGATAAAGAGGAAAAAGGAAAAGACCTAAAATTTACCCGGACCATTTTCCCTCCCTTTTTCCAAGCCCGCCCCTCTCTTCCACACCAAGCCTATTCCCTTTCCCGTTCTACCGGCCCTACCTGAGCTGCCCTTCCTCCACCCATTTGGGCCTCATCTCACCTCACTCGGCCCAGCTTCGCAGCCGCCCGTGCCTTTTTGCATTCTGCCTAATGCCTCCGATCACACCAACATTGACCTACCTTTGCCCGTGATGCTAATGGGAGGGACTCGCCTGTCGGATCCCTCTCCAACCCAGAGACAGCCACACCGCTGAGCCAAATGACACCGCTGTGAAATTCCGTGCCTAATTCATGGTGGAGACCTTCTAGAAGCTCTAGTTGGATTTGTGTACATGATCCCCGTGTCAGGTTGCCACCTTATCCCCAAGATAATTACTTTTAAACAAAAAGTTCTAGCTGGATTTGTGTCTGCCACCGCCCTACACCCTATCCAAGCTCGCCTGGCCTTCCCGTGCCTCCCCGCCTATATTATGTGCCCCTTTTCTCTCCCCGAGGCACCACGCAACTTTTCCCCAACTTCCCCTTGAGAAACTATGTCGTAGTGCCCTCTATATATAACTCTACCGCCCAAAGTCGCTACCGCTCGACGCCAAGTTTCTCTAGTGGCCTGCCGCCTCTGCAGACACCTTGCCCGAGTGTCCTGAGCTCTCGCACCTTGTGGCAATCACAACAACATGGAAATCATGACTCGTGGGGAAAGTTTGACAACCTCTGCAGAGTGTAAGCAAACTGTTATAACAACTGTACCACAGTTATGGGAGACTTTGATCCTCACATCATTAGATGATTATGGTTTTAGTTATAGTACAGGGAGTACTAGATGGTTATAGTTTTGGTGACGAATAGTTGGTTATTTTTTGCAAGGTGGTTATCCTCGGTTAATGATGGTTGGGTCATTCGAGTTACAATAACTTAATAACTATTTAATGCCATTGAATTACATTACTGTTTTCTTTACTCACATTTATGAAAATACACCATGTGTAAGCCTATTGTTGAAATCCTTCATATCATTATTTTCTCACACTTGCTGAGTACTCCATGTACTCACCCTTGTGATCTCCGACAATACATATGTTGCTTAGTGGAAGACTTTTAAGACTTTCAAGGCGACGATGGTATAATAAGAGCGTGTCTTCCGGTCAGTGCCTATGGAGTTGCTTGGTCGCTGATACTTTTGTTCCACTGCCACCGTTTAGTTGCTGTCTTTTATTTAATAGAGTTGTTTAGGTGAAGTTTTTTTTGTGAGTTAAACGGTTATAATTTAAAGTATTGCTTTTGTTACTTCACTTGTGATGTCCTTATGTGTGTTAAACTTCGTGGGTGCACATAAGCCACACTTGGTTTTATCCGTTAAAACTGAGTGTGACATCTCAGCTCTCCTTTCCTCTCTTATCTACAGAGAACAAGTGGAGTCATCTAGGTACTCATCTCACCTTCGGCAACAATGCCAAGGGGCTCTCGTCTTTGTTGCTCCTGAGGGTGGATCTAAAACCAGAAGTGCAACAGGATCCAGAGGGAGAGCCGCTATGGGCCAAGGTAGAGGCAGAGGTAGGGTTGTCGACTCCCATGTCAGCAGGGAACCAATGGAGCAGGAAGTCCAGCAAAGCTATCACCATAGTCAAGGAACCACACTGCCCCCACCATCGGAGAATGTGGTGGCGGTGATGGCTAACGAAACCCGTCTACTAGAGGCCATAGCACAAGTAGGAATAAACAACTAAGGATATGGTATAGGATATCAGAACAAGATGTTAAAGTTCATGAGGATCAAACCTCCAACTTTTGATAGCACTAAATACCCCTTAAGGTTGATGATTGGCTTAGGGCCGTCACCAGAAAGCTCAAATACATCAACAGTCTTATCTGATTCTTGATGGGGGGAAATGCCCCAGCCCATAGGCATTATCATGAAGTCACAAACTGGTGCCAATTCGGAGCCCTAAGGATCTAGGCTCCCCACTGAGATTACAACCTCCGAAGGTCATAAGAGCTCATTAGGCTGCTCCTTCTCTAAGCAGGGGAGGTAGCTAGTCTCCGGAGGAAATATCAGCAAAGAAAGAACACCCCCTTTAGTCATCTGATATAAAGTGACTAGCAGTTAATACCAGTTCAAGTGGAGGCTATCCTTACACCTAGAATAGTGCGGCGCTATACCGCAATTGATGACCGACTCAACAATTAATGCCAGTGCAAGTAGAGGCTATCCTTACGGTCATTTGCACCACTGTATTTGCCATAATAGATAATATATTCTAGGTAGGGGTAAAAGTACTTTTACCAGAGCTCAGACTATGCTCAGGCTATGTAAGTTCGACCAGTCTTGGGTCCTACAGTATGGTGGTAACTTGTACCATTATTTCTCTAGGGGCATACTTATACATTTATGCCCTGAATGGCACAATAAATATAGACCCCTGGCCACCAGACCAGAGAAGACACAAAAAAATCCTTTCGTGATCAATACACAAGGTGTTCCTTCCCCTCCACTTCTTCTCTAAGCTTAAGCTATTCGTGTGTATGTGCTCTCGCCGTGCTTGTTCGTTGAAGACATTTTCATCCTCCAACAGTGGTGCCATCTGTGGGGATCTAAATATAGAAGTAGAAAGAGAGGTAGACACCACCAAAGATCACCAAGACGCTAGCCCTAGCAGCCGTTAGCATTGCCACACCCATGAAGATATATGCATGGCAGCTACGACCAAGCACAACATGTGCCCCCGCCAGCTTCGCTGTTGAGCGGAATGGTGACGCTCCGGCCAACGATGACCCAATAGCTTGAGTTGGCATGGAGGTCTAGGCTGGCATGGAGGCCTTCCAACAGTGGCGCTGCGAAGACCTTGCAACACCATGGGAGGTTACAGTCGAGACTATAGCCACACAGGCTGCTCTCCAATGGTTCTATGTGCTTAAACCCAAGGGTATTTATGCCTGGGTCTAGCTCCGAGGCACCTCCTCTGACAACACCCGGGACACCCAAGCCGTACCAACACTTTCAGAGAGTCTGGCTGCCCGGCATCCTCCTCAACCCCCTCTCGCAGAAGAGGATTCCAATGGGGACTAGGACTACGGGGCGCGCAGACCCCGCTAATGCCATCAACATAGCAATCATGATGTTAACCATGTGAAAGAGGCTCTGAGTCCATCCCAGTTGAGAAGGCGTTGTCATGACTACTCTAGCTCTAAAACCTGGTTCGCCCGACACTCTCAGCGGCCTCCCCAGATAGAAAAGGGCTCCGGGAAAACCACATGCTCTGGTGCGCACAACCCCTACTGATGCCCTTGATGTCGACCACAAGCTCCAGTACCATCATAAGTGTACGGGTGTATCCTGCAAGGGCCCAGACATGGTCACAATACACATGATTGTTGGACCCTAATAACTTTTCAAGAGGAGTACCTCAAAAGGCAAGCAAGACAATTGGCAAGGGAGGAAGCTGGCAACGGGCAACACAGGGGTCGTAGGATTGGAGTGGGCCCCCGGGCAAGTCTCCGGGCCTTGGACCCTGCTCTGTCACTGCCAACTCCTCCCTTGATGATACAGTACCCCAGTGATGAGGGTTGAGCTGCCCCGATATACCTGACCATAATGGAGCTCTACGTGCTGCGGACACAAGGGTGGCCCACCTTAGGCTCCGGACGGTCGGAGCTCTCGGTGGGCCTACCCTATCAGGCTCAGTACGGCTAGAATTGGTCGGGGAAAGGATGCTAGGCCCCGGTGAGAAGGCCCTGGGTGCTCCAAAGGTCTGCAAGACCAAAAAACTCCAACGGATGACTCAGGCCAAAGGGGCCAACCCTTCCCCCACCTCGGAGCTGCGAGGGCTTCCAGGCCCCCAACCTTGCTGTGGAGACCTTATTTTGGCAAAGGTACGCCTATGACCACCTAGCAATAGTTTGCCTAGCCGGTATCTAGCCTAATTTTTGTAAGTCTCTACGACAGATAGCTACTAGGTAGAAACAATAGACCTCAAGTTATATCTCTATTTCCACAATAGATAGTAAAGCTTAAGTCATGTTCCAGTCCACAATAGATAGAGAAACTTAAGTTATATCTTAGTTTGCCATGTGCTGAGAATAACCGTCCGACCTAGTCATCACTTGTGTCATAGCTAGCCTTTCGTAGACAACAATAGACTATCAAACTTAAGCTATATCCCTGTTTAAAGAGTAGGTAGTAAAGACTTAGTTTAAGTTATGCCTTTGCATAAATAGTACATAGCAATGAAAGCCTACACACCTACAGGCGCAGAATGCCTAGGTCACCTGGAAGGCATATTATGCCTGGATCCTGTGGAAGGCATTGCATAGCCTTGGTAATGTAGATGCCACGCACCAGAGGGACACTTTCGGTAGAAGAGATGTCACGCACCCGAGGGACATCCTCTGTGGCGCACACACCCATGCACTGTAGGCATAGCATGCCTAGGTCACTTGGAAGGCATCAAGCCTAGGTCACCTAGAAGGCATTTCATAGCCTAGGTAGGTAGTGGAGCCTACACACCTGTAGGCGCAGCATGCCTAGGCACCTGGAAGGCATTGTATAGACTCGGTAGTTTGGATGCCACGCACTAGAGAGACATCCTCGGTAGCATGGATCACCTAGAAGGCAACAAGAATTCAGTTTTGCTCACAACCAACTCAACAAAACACCCCTAGAGAATCACACGCACTGGCTGCTAGGAGTCGCAGGATGTGAGGGGGCCAGGGAAGGGAGACAGCCAAAGTATTGGTGTGACCAAAAATGTAAGACAAAAGGTGAAGTCAGTACAATACAGTTTCATCTATACATGTTCATATATCATACATAAACAACATACCAAATATTAAGTAAAAGTCCACTTTGCGTGGCATGGAAGCTGGTATAGACTCTTCCGCTGCCTGCTGGCTGGTCATGGCTAAGGGCCGAGGGCATCATGGACCACCTCCCCTGGACCAGCCATCGGTTTCACCTTTGGCAAACGCTGTGGGGCTCTGGATTGCCCTGCCTCTAAAGCTTGACCGCGGCTAAGGGCTGAGGGGGTCGCGGATCGCCTCTCCCAAATGAGTTATCAGCTTCACCTCTGGCAAACACTGCAGGGCTCTGGATGGCTCTGCCTCTAGCGCCTGATCGTGACTAAGGGTCGAGGGGGTCGTGGACTACCTCCCCTGGCCTAGCCATCGGATTCACCTACCTTAACTCCTTCGGCACACCACCGTGCGGCTCTGTGTGGCCCTTCCACCATAGCCCGTCTACTGAGTTCTGAGTGATTACTTTGAGTCAGAAATCTAGAACAAATTTAGACGAGAGTTTGAACCGACATCGAATAGAAGAAAGGGTATATCATGCTAA
Organism: Phragmites australis; assembly: GCF_958298935.1. NCBI lineage: Eukaryota > Viridiplantae > Streptophyta > Magnoliopsida > Poales > Poaceae > Phragmites > Phragmites australis. The sequence continues at coordinate 16,741,569 of NC_084929.1, forward strand.
AAGCGCACAAAGACATGTTTGGCCACATATTCGGAGAATCGCCATACACTTTGATCTGAGAAAAAACACTGAGTGGTTCAAAGGATTTAGTTATATTACTAAAAAAATTGCACATCCAAAGAAAACTTAAAAAGAGGAGCATTGACATACAGGAAACAAATCTTGAGAGAGCAAACTAGAGAGAGAAAGAGTACAAGGTGACAAAAGAAAACTCTAGAGCCCTAACAGCAGCCGCACATGAAGTGGCATATGCGCTTCATCTAAGGCCTACCACTACGGAGGCTGATGCAATAGCCAGCCCCCAAGCTATCAAAAGATGAGGAAGAGGACGATGAGACCTCCTTAATAGCCCTCTTTCTCTCCTCCTTGGCCTCTTTTTCCATCTAGGCCGCCCCTTTCTTCACTTCCGCCTTCTCCTCCTCATCGATCTCCTTCATCAAGAGATCCTAGTCGACCTCCCCTTCATCACTGGAGATATCGATGGTCTCAACGGGAGCGACCACTCTTAGTGGAGGTTGAGCTAGAACAGTGGGAGGTGTCCCCCTTTGCAAGAATTGAAGCACGATTATCGTTAGTTCCAACCTTGCGAGCAGTGGCTCTATCCTTGCAAGCATGCTTGTAAAATCGCTTGCCTCCAGAGGTGCCACGGCAGGCAGATCTAAGGCAAGCATCGAAGGTGATGAACTAGTCGAGGCCATCATCATTTTCATCAATGAGGAGGAAGAACCCACCATGCTCAAGACAAAGAGAAGCGCTCCCTCACACAATAGTGAGGGATCAGATGGGTGAACCCCAGCTTTTATAGCCAAACCAATCAGTCACCCACACCCAGGGAAGAAAACTAAAATATCCATAGGTGTTGCTTCGTGGCACTTCCAATTACTCCCCCCGGGGTCTGTGGCTACATCCTGGTGGATCTCCGTATGCGTGGCAACTTCCTACAGTGACACCCTAGCCTTTTGTGCACATATCTCGTCACATTTATGGCTCAGGCCTCCTTTCGGTGCATGCAAGGGCCGCGGGCACGAAATCCCCGGTGAATCTACACGTTAGCCGGTTAGCTGCACCACTGTCACTTCATGTCCTTAAATACTTGGGCCAAGAAAAAGATGAGAATACCTTGCTTCCACATGCAATCTTTACTGTAACGATTCAAGTGGCGAAAGGACTCACGATCAGGGGTGCTGAAGAGATCACTCCGGCCCCCACATGGGCTCCGGAGCGCGTGCCTCTATCACAACCTCGACAGCCTTTGGCTCCAACGATAGCCATGCCTCCAGCCTCCACATAGGTTTTGGAGCCCAGGGGAAAATAAGTAATTCCCTCTTGACAATATCGTCTCCGTTGGAGCCTTGCCACCATCACTCGCGGTCACTACAGAGAGACTCCCCAATGGTGAAGGGTTGTTCAAGAGATCTTGACAATGAGGTTGGGCTGAAGCTAATTCATTCTAAACATCTGCTCACCCCTCTGAACCTCGGGGTCAACAGATCAGGGGGTACTATTGAGGGAAATGCCCCAGTCCATAGGCATTACCAGGAAGTTGCTGGCTGGTGTCACTCTGGAGCCTTAAGGCTCTGGGCTCCCTAACGAGATTACAACCTTCGAAGGCTGTAAGGGCTCATCAGGCCACTCCTTCTCTATGCAGGGGAGGCATCTAGCCTCTGGAGGGAATATCAACAAAGAAAGGACACCCGCTGCAGTCATCTGACACGAAGTGGCCAGCAGTTAATGCCAATGCAAGTGTTGGCTATCTTGACACCTGGGACCGTGCCGCGCCATGCCGCAATTGACGATCGGCTTAGCATCGCACCCTTACGGTTGCTTGCACCAATGTATTTGCCATAATAGATAATATCTTCTAGGTAGGGGTAAAAGTATTTTTACCAGGGCTTAGCTATGTAAGTTCGACCGGTCTTGGGCCCTGTAGTATGGCAGTAACTTGTATCGTTAATTCTATAGGGGCATACCTATATGTTTATACCATAAATGGCACTATAAATACAGATCCCTAGCCACCAAACTAAAGGAGACACAAAAAATCCTTTAACAATCAATACACAAGATATTCCTTCCCCTCCACTTCTTCTCCAAGCTTGAGCCAGTCATTTGAATGTGCTCTCACTATGCTTGTTGGTGTAAGACACTTTCTTCCTCCAACAATTCTAGAGCTTCACATTCATTTATTTCTTCAAACTTTGCTGCACTTAATAAGTTCCCAACTGTGGTTCTTAAGAATCCTAAGCTGATTCAATCCCCTGCGGGAAGTTAAACTCCATTTAAGTGTTGTAGAGTTCTTAGCAAACCAAGTTATTCTGAATTCAAATTGAATAGATATCATACTGGGAATGGATTGGTTTACCAAGCACGAAGGCAATATAGCTTCTGCTAGTAGAAGAGTTACCCTGGTCAATCATAAAGGAATCAAGGTAGAGTTTGAGCCTAAAGGAGCCAAATCTAACCTAATGGTATGCAACTTAACTGCCCAGTAAATAGAGGATGTGACAATAATATGTGAATACCCCGATGTATTTCCAGAGGAATTACCTGTTATGCCACTACACCGTGACATAGAGTTCGTTATTAATCTCTTACCCGAAATAGCCCCGATTGCCAAGAGACCTTACAGGATGGTAGTTAATGAACTGGTGTGATTGAAAGAGCAGATTAGAGAATTACAAGAAAGTGATTTCATCAGACCTAGTTCTTCACCCTGGACAACACCAGTTCTGTTTATAGAGAAGAAAGATGGGAGTCAAAGGATGTGTGTTGATTATTGTTCCTTGAATGAGATGACCATCAATAACAAGTACCCACTACCCCAGATTGGTGATCTGTTCAATCAGTTAAGTAGGGCCAAGTATTTCTCTAAGATAGATTTGAGATCTTAATACTACCAATTAAAGATCAGGAAAAGTGACATCTAGAATACCAACTTTGTAACAAATATGGATTGTATGATGTTATGGTCATGTCATTTGGATTAACAAATGCCCTGGCATACTTTATGAATCTGATGAACACGGTGTTGATGGAAGAACAAGATCGATTTGTGATAGTGTTTATTGATCATATTCTCATCTACTCAAGCAGTGCTGAAGAGCACGAACAACATCTGAGGGTGGTTATGAAAAGGCTAAGAGCACAGCTGTTGTACGCCAAATTCAGAAAGTGTGGGTTTTGGCTTCAAGCAGTGGCATTTCTTGGACATGTTTTAACAACAGAAGGGATATTGGTGGAACCTTCAAAGGTTGAGGTAGTAGTTGGCTAGATTGAACCAATCAATATCTTAGAAATCAGGAGCTCCCTTGGATTGGCAGGTTACTACCACAAGTTTATTGAGGGATTTTAAAGTTAGCTAATCCAATGACCAAGCTTCTCTAGAAAGATGCCAAGTTTGAATGGGATGAAGCCTATGAAGAGAGTTTCCAAGAGCTCAAGAAGAGACTAACTACCATCCCAGTGTTAAAATTGCCCGATATCTAGAAAGATTCCGTGGTCTATTTTGATGCCTCACGCCAAGGTGTAGATTGTGTATTGATGCAAGAAGGCAAAATTGTAGCTTATGCATACATGCAACTGAAGCCGTATGAAGAAAATTACACAACCCATGACCTGGAGTTAGATTTAGTTGTGCATGCACTTAAGATATGGAGACAATATCTTCTTGGAAATAAGTGCGAGATCTATACAGATCACAAGAGCCTAAAATATATTTTGACTCAATCAGAGTTAAACCTGAGCCAACAAAGATGGTTAGAGTGATAAAGGATTACAATCTAAGTATCTAATATCACCCAGGAAAAGCTAATGTGGTGGCTAACGCCTTGAGCAGGAAAGCTTATTGCAATAATTTACAAGTGCCCAAGTTAAGGCCAGAACTGAATATGCACATAACCCAAGGACATGTACACACTATAGTGGTACATCCAACACCGGAGGGTAAAATTTGTCATGCTTAGTCAGAAGATGAGAAGATTCTAGAAATCAAGAAGAATCTTGGATTAGATAAAGAACCAATGTTCTAGATATATCCATAAGCAACTATATGGTACAAGGATCAGCTATGTGTTCCAGATCGGGAAAACCTAATGGAGTTGATCATGGATGAGGCCCACAACTCCCCTTTTTCTATTCATCCTAGATGTGCCAAAATGTTCGTAGATCTGAGGACCATATACTGGTGGACAACAATGAAGGTTGACATAGCAGAGTTCATTGCTCGGTGTGACACCCTATCAAAGGGCAAGGCAGGGCACCATAAAGACCAGCAAGATTGTTGCAGTCATTGCAGATCCCAACATGAAAGTGGGATGAAATTGGTATGGATTTCATAGTTAGGTTGCCCAGGACTCAGAAGGGTAATGACTCCATATGGGTCATAGTGGACCGTCTGACTAACGTGGCTCACTTCCTACTTGTCAAGACAACAAATAGTGGAGACAAGTTGGTGTACATGTATATTGATAATATGTTGAGGCTACATGGGGTCCCAAGCAGGATCATCTCCAATCAAGGATTCCAGTTTACATCAAGGTTCTGAAAGTGTTTGCATACTGCCCTAGGAACTAAATTGGACTTTAGTTCTGCTTACTACCCACATTCTGATGGTCAAATAGAAAGTGTAAACTAGATCTTAGAAGATCTTCTGAGAGTTTGTGTGATAACTTACTAAAAAGACTGGGAGAAAAGTCTATCATTTGTAGAGTTCTCTTACAACAACAGCTTCCAAGCTTGTATGAAGATGTCACCTTTTGAGGCATTGTATGGAAGGAAATGTAGAACCCCTCTACTATGGTTAGAAGTAGGAGAGCATATTCTCTTCAGACCTACATTGATCAAGGACACAGAAGAACAAGTTACCAAGATTAGGGAGAATCTAAAAGCAGCTTAGAGTAGATAGAAGGGTTATGCTGATAATCGAAGGAGGAGTTTGACCTTGGAAGTTGGAGACTACGTCTACCTCAAGGTATCCCCAATGAGAGGCGCCCGAAGGTTTCAGGTTCATGGAAAATTGGCTTCTAGATATATGGGACCACATGAAGTACTGAGAACGGTTAGAGCAGTGGCTTATAAGCTAGCTCTTCCGAGAGAAATGTCCGATGTACACAATGTATTCCATGTTTCACAATTAAAGAAGTGTTTGAGGGTTCCAGAGGAACAAGTTCCCTTAGAAGTCATGGATCTACACAGGACCTTCACTATGAAGAGAGACCCATCTGGATTTTGGACATGGCAACTCGTCAAACCCAAAGGAGATCAGTCAGGTTTTGCCGAGTACAGTGGAGTAATCACATAGAAGCAGAAGCTACATGGGAACACGAAGAGAATCTGATGAAAGAGTTTCCCCACTTCTTCAACAAGCTTTCCGAATCTTGAGTTCAAGATTTCGTTTAAGTGTGGTAGGTTTTTAACATTCTAAGTTTTAGCATACTAATTAATTACAAATTTCACTCCAAATTAAAACTTTTTGTGGTTAATTTGGACAACTAAAATAAAGAAAAAAAAATACATATTCAAATATACTAAGTTTATTAGGTATTCCAAGATGCATTAGAATTATTTCCAAAATGCACTAGAGTTATCTCTTAAATAATCCCTGTATTAAATTAGTTCACAAGCATTGGTTTTTGGTTTTTATAGTTCTTTGTGTGGAGATTAGAAATTGAATGTCTCTCAATTTCAAATCTATTCTTAGATTCTATTCAGCTCAAATCCAAATTGAATTAAAATCTTTTTTATTTGAAACACCTTCCAAATCTAGAGCTTTACACCCATTTCATAAATTCAAATAATCTCAATTGAATTTAAACCCAATCCCTTTTTTCCTTTTCTTTTTCCTTCTTCCCAGGCCCAATCTCTCTCCCTCTCTCCTTTCACCGGCCCAGCCAACTGGTTAACCTAAGCCGGCCTGGCATCTTCCCCCTCTCATGCGCCTGGGCGGCAAGTGCGCTGCCGGTCCAGCCTCCCTTGCATGCGATAGCCGTCCATGTGTCGCCCATCTCGCGGTCACCCACTCGCGCCCTCTCCTTCCTCCTTCAGCGCGATGCTGTGCCGCTCGCCACTGTGATAGCCGCCTCCACCCCAGGAAATATCAGATCACCACATTGAATGCCCAGCCACTTGCCCACATCCTCACTCTCTCCCGCACACAACCCAAGCATCTATTGCCCACAACTTCCATGGCCCATGCACGTGGCCAACATAGTGCCACCATGCCACCGGAAATATCCCCACCGGCTACCATCCTATTCCTTCGGGACAGTGCAGTGTGCCTAACACTTTTCTGTGTGGCCTCTCCCTCTATAAATAGAGCGCCCCAGCCTCACTCTCTTTTTCTCCATTTCGCCATCACTATAGTGCTGCCTCCGCTACCATTCCCGCTGCTATGACCTCACCATCATCATTCTACCCCCGTGAGCTGCCGAGGAGCACCTTGAGAACGCCGTCGTCCCTGTACCGCTCTCCATTGACCAAAAGCCCAACAGGTGCCCGTCCATGCCAGTAGCGGAGCTGCTCCATCGCCACTACTACGTCGCATCATCGGTCGCTGTCCAGCTTCTCGTCAGCCTTGAGCTCGGTCAGCATCCCCGTCCTCTCGTGTATCCTCTTCACTATCGTATAGCCATCCCCATAACTTCTTTTCATGTAGCCACGTGTGGCCATGAGTTTTCCTCACCATCACTGTAATTCCTCACCGCTAGTGATCCTTAGCCTTCTCCTGAGCTAGCCTTCGCACCGTGTTAGTTGCGTGAACCTAGTTTCCACATCACCACATAGACATACTCCAGCCACTGTCTGGCATCGCTCCAACCCTGGCCCGCCACCGATAAGCCCCTAGACAAAGTCGTCATCATGTGTAGAAGCCTGACAACCATCCATTATCGTAAAACCCTAGCAAGTGATTCCGGTGAACCCTCCGGTGCCACTCTGCCATAATCACTCGCCGTCGATCCCCGCTTCACCGCTCTACTCACGCCGACGTGCTCGTGCAGACGCACGCGCGTTGCCAAGCTGTTCTCTCTCCTACGTGGCCCAGCTGAGCTAGCTAGCCCTGGCCGCCCACAAGCCACTCCCCAGTGGGCCGGCCTAGTTCTGCAGCCCATGAGATAGCAAGCCCGAACTGAGCAGGTGCAGTACTGTGTAGATCAAGCCTGGTTCGGCCCATCCAATCCTAGTCCGGCCCATCAAAGCCCAGACCAGACCCAATCCGAGCTCATTTCAGCACAACCAAGTGTTGTTCAGGTGGGTCCCAGTAGGTTACTATTCATGTCGGCCCTAGTTACTATTTAGTGGGTCCACCCACAGGCCCCACTCATGAATAGTGTCATTTCATATTTTCATGATTAATTTTAGATTAAATCTTTCGGGAGTCATAACTTCTTCGTTCTGACTCCAATTTCGGCAATTCTTTCACTAAAATTCATCTAAATTCCTGATCTATCTGTCCATCATAGTGTGACATCCATTAGGGCTCATTTGGCTTTTCGTTTGATGTTATTTAATTCTTCCCTAGTATAGTCCATTGATGATCATAGTCACAATTGCAGAACCGCCAAAATTATGTGAGTGCTACGTACTAAGCGTCAAGAGTGAGGAGGATCCTGACTATAACCAAGACCTTGAAGAAAACTTTGGAGATGGCAAGCCCTATCTATTTGATTATATTGAACCTATGTTTTAAAATAATCTACAAGATCAACTAAAAACTTAACTTATTATTGCATGTACTATGTATTCTGCTTTTCAACTGCTTATACTAGTTAATCCTATCAAACAATTGCCATGCCTTAATCGTTATCATCAGAATAGATATCACCCTAGGATTACCTGTTGTTATCTATATTAATAACAAATGATGCCTTGATATCTAGTATGCTTAGGATTCAATATGTCACATCACTTTTAAAACCTCTCCTCGGAGATAAAATTTATTGTTATCCATGATAACTCATAAACCATGAATCCTTGATGGTTGTGAATTCCGTGATGGTTGTGAAATCCTTGATGTCATGCGGGATGTGGAGGGTGATGTATAAAAATGGGTGAAAACTATTTGACAGGGGGCAGGCGGAGTAGTACTCTAGACTAGGATGCTCCTTGGGGACTGAGTTACCTCTATGGTATTCATTGCCAGAAGATACCTGCACCAGCCATTTAAGGGCCAAGTGACTGTGCCATCATGCTTAGCCACCCCCATGCAACCATGCATCTTGAATGGGCAGGACTTGACTTCTCCTTCACCGGACTGAGTTAGGAATCATACTAGGAGGCTAAGAGTAGTGAGCCATCAAGTGACCATCTGTCTATCTATTTGAAGGTTGCTAGAACCGTCCTAGGCTTAAAAAGGGGGTTAGCCTTCAGTACATGGCCTCTGGTACTTGGGAGTAAATCTCATAGAAAAGCCCGACAGGAAAGGTGATTGGAGTGTCTCGGTATGATTTGCTCCTCTGCTTGTAACGGTTGGAGGCTGAGTATATTGTGTGGGTACAGTGTACAAACTCTATAGAGTGTAAATCTATTCTAAATGTTGTGTCCACGGTCATGGACCACTTAGAGGCATAATATAGCTAATTAACCGTTCAAAACTAATGAAAGAGAATGACGTCCTATTTCACTTGTCTTCACTAACTAAGGACCACTTGCCCAAAAAGGCGATCATTCTTAAGCCACTAAGAAGGAGACGAGTCAAGGATCAAGATTAAACATGTTATGAACAAAAGGAGGTATGACAAAACCTAAGACAAGGTGAGGAATAAGGTAGAGCAAACGCTTGGGACCTAAAAGTAACTTTTGGTGGGTTGCTTTAGTGAAGTTAAAACATTTTACTAACCCATATTCTAAGCACTTTTAGGCTACTTCATTAAACCAAGCTCTGATGACATGTTGTGGGAAACCGTCCAAATAATATTCTAATTAATCATTAAGTCAATCATTTACAAAATCATGACTATAATATTAACCAAAATACCGTCCTAGTGGTCTTGGCATGTGTTTTGTGCCCAACATCGGAACACGCGTCTTTCATCATAGGTCATCACAACAAATCTTAAGAAAGAGCGAGCAAAGAAATTATATTACAAGTATTTAAGTTATTACAATTTAAAACAAAAAAGAACTAGGAGGATAAGAACAGATCATCCTAACCAAAACTAGAAACTGCGCAATGGAAGAAATAACATCTATAAACAACAAAAGATGGATAGTGCCATTAGCCCTGAGACACCACTCCAAAACACCGTCACTCGAGTAGTTTGCACTACTCATTCCCGCCACCTACATGGTGGGCGTGAAGTAGCCAAACACTACCTTCTCCTCATCGGTAGCACATGAAAGAGCAGCGTGAGTATGAAGGTACTCGCAAGACTTAATCCATAATGGGTATATATAAATAACCCAACTCCAAGGATTATGCATTTGGATATTAGCAAGGATCGGCCGTAAGGTTAAGTGAATACATATGCGAAAGCAACTTTGACACAATATGTGAGCATCTACACTCAGCCAAAGATACCCTTGTATCATGTATCCATCAACATGAACATATGTGTAACAATAATAATTCATCACCAAACATCTCTATCCATTTCCCATATACCATACCACATAATTTCACATTCGTGACTCTACGACCGATGTGGATGGATAGAAGCATGCTCATAATCGAGAGCGTGGCAATTCGAATTGATTTTACACCATGCAGGGCGTACATCTTTACCCACACAACTTGAGGACCATTCAGCTTGAGTGACCACACATGCCCACACAAAGGGGTACTCGTGTCAACCTTTCTCATACCCAGAACTACCCATTTGCACATGCCCCTATGGAACTTGGGTTACCATGAGCATGCCCCGGACACCTTCGTCTCCCCACCACCTTGCTTCTCCTTTTCCTTTTCGTAACCATATCTAGATGATGACCATGGTTGTCGGAACAAATGGCCTTCATAGTTGGGAAGTTCCATTGGGTGTGAACTGCGGTGAAAAGGATGCTGCCGACAATAGACTCCCAACAGTCTAACCACCATGTAGCAGTCTGACTAATGGTGACCACAGTCTAACTGCCAGAGCATAAAAAATGTTGTGAGTTGTGAGTGAGGCTATGTTTTCTCATATGTTGCACTACACTTTTGATCATGCATTCTTCTTATATTATGATGCTCTAGTGTGCATCATTTGCCTTGGTTTGATCGATGCTATTTCCATCAAGTCGGAGTTTGACCTTTTGCCATTTTTCTTTTGTCATCTCTAATAGGATGAGAACTCACCGAAGTCTGGGAGATCTTCCTGAGCGTTCCAATGAGAATAACCCCGTACTGCCTCCATCACCTGGTACGGCGGATGACTTAATGCAAAGTGAGCAAAATTGTCAAGCTCAAATGGCTCTCCTCATGGCTCTCGTGCACAATACGACCCCTCAAGGAGGAGGTGGAGCCGGACATTGAGATGACTTCTCAGATTTCCATTGAACTCAGCTGCCCACCTTCACGCATGCTGAGGATCTTCTCAACGCTGACCATTGACTTCACACCATCGAGTAGAAGCTCACTCTCCTTCGGTGCGAGGACCACGAGAAGGCTCTCTTTGCCACCCATCAACTTAAGGGTGTCGTTGGTGCATGGTGGACCAACACCTCGCCATGCACACCACCAATCACCGTGTGTCTTGGGCCGAGTTCTGCCAAGCCTTTCATGAGTATCACATTCACAAAGGGATAATGGAAATCAGGAGGTGAGAATTTCTTGATCTCAAGGAGGGAGGCAAGTCTGTCATTGAGTCTATGCAAACATTCAATCACATGGCTCAATATGGACTGGAAGAGGTTAATACCAATGAGAGGAAGCAATATCAATTTTTAAATGGTCTCTCTTCCAAGATGCAAGATCGCTTATCGGTGCATGAGTTCACCGACTTCAACAAGTTGGTGAGCACCTCCCTCACGGTTGAGTTCAAGATGAGGAATCACCAAGAAGAGAAGAAGCGCAAGAGGGTCCTATTGCCTTCCGTGGGTGGGAACTCTCAATGTCCATGGACGGAGAGTCAACCGCCTCCATCTCACATGATGGCTTTGACTGCTCCATGACCAATGTGGATAGTGTGGCATCTGTATTCCTCAATGCATGTACAACCCCCAAGACCTGCAATATCTCAGGGGAGTATGATAGGTGGCCCCGGAGGCCCATGCTATAACTATGGGCGTATCGGCCACTTCATGCGGGATTGCTGATTCCTGAAGTCGATAGCTGTTGTGATTGCTTCAAGGCCGCCACTGCCGGTGCAACCCCCTAAGCAAGCCTCTCAAGCTATGCAAGTCCCCAAGCATGGTCAAGTCAACTACTTCACTGCTGAGGAAGCTCACGAGGGTGCCAACATATTGATAGGTATGTTGCTTGTGAATTCTAATTCTGTTATTGTCCCTACTGTTGTTCTTTTTGGTTCCAAAGCTTCTCACTCTTTTATAACAAGGAGTTATACTTGGCGTCACGAGCTAATGATTAGCACTGCTCGTGCACCCTATCTTGTAGAGACACATGGAGCCAACATTTTTACCAATCAATATGTGTCCAAGGCATCGATTATTATGAATGAGGTATCCTTTTTGGCAAATCTACTAGTAATTGATGCCAGCAATATAGATGTCATTTCGGGAATGAATTGGCTTGAAAAGAATAAGGCCATCATTGATTTTGCTCATAAGACTATTACTCTTGATGATCTATCCGACAACCAAGTCCATCTGAAGCTTAAAGAAGTTGTTCCTTGTCTATATCCTGTGAAGGTTGTCACCACCACAGATCTCTTGAATATCCCTGTGGTTTGCAAGTTTTCTAGCGTCTTCCCAGAAGAATTGCCAGGAATGCCACTTGATCGAGCAGTGGATTCTCTATTGAGCTTTTGCTCCGTATGGTCCCAATTTAAAAGAGGTCTTATCGGATGCCTCCAAATGAATTGGCAGAGTTGAAGAAACAGATTTAGGAGTTACTCTCAAAGGGTTTCATTTGTCCAAGCTCCTCACACTACAAAAAAATGGCCTTCTATGACAAAGCCAAAACATCATTGTAGGTCTAATTTTTTTCATAAAATTCCTTTTGTGATGAAAAATGAGCATCATGAGAGTCATCATATATCTACCATCGCTAAATGTACCTTGTGACATTTTCTCGCACTCTCGTCACAAAATGTCCAAACTTTTTATGACGATCAGTAGGATGTCATAACACACTGACGTTTTATGACATCTAATCCGTGTCACAAAATGGTAAGTCAACTTGTCACTAATACCAATAGTCATCATAAAAAAGTGGGTTCGGACCATGGTTGTAGTGGTTTTTGTTAGGAAACAATATATGTCATAATACATGTGTACATTTTATGACGCGTCCATATGTCACATAAAATATCCTATTGTGTCACAAAAGGGCACCAGTAACCATGGTTAAGGTATATATATGATGATACTTGTGATGTCATAAGAAGTGTTAACATTTTAAGACGGTTGTTCTGTCACGAATAGTAGCTCTATTTCGTCACTGAATCATATCCTGGTAAGCATGGATAGTGTGTTTTATGACAGAAGCTCTCATCACTGATGTTCGTATGTTTGGTGACAATGTGCCTTATGTGACGTGATAGAAAATGGTGCACAAGAAGCATAAATTTATTGCATGATGTTGTCATAGAAGATTTTGAATCAAAGTGCACACAACACACTGCCATACAGGTAGCAACATTAACAGAGCTCACTGCCATACAGGTTGCAACACCAATCTCACATAATAAACCTTAACATTAGGATATGCCTGACATATTGTACTCAATCAGGAATGGTACAATAGAACACAAGTTTGTAGCTTGTACTGGAACCTCTTGTCTTATCTTCCCTTCAGGCACAAGAATTTTCAATTTGCTTCCTCTTTTTTTCATCCTCTCTAGCCCATGACCCATGGTCTTCTTACGAACCTCTTTAGGCATGGTGGGAGCTGCATATATCAAGAAGAAAAGTGTTATGTCTATGGTACATGTTCTAGTCACAAAAGGGAAAATGTGATTGCATGGATATTGGCATTGTGTACCTACAGTATCCACTGTAGCACTTCAATGTGAGCAATTTTGTGCTGTCTCAAGAGGATAACATCAAGAAATGTATTTTCTTCACTAGTGTTAGCAACATCAAGCAATGCATTATCTTCACCAGTGTTTTCCTGAGTGATCTCATTGCTCTGTCAGGAACTCCATCCTCCCGGTGAGTTGTCATAAGGATCGACGGGTTCCTTCCGACATCATCCAAAGTGCGCAACTCAGGTTCCATGGACCTTGTGCACCTTGCAGGGTTGAGCTGCAATTGGGAGGCATTTGACCTTTTGAACCTTCCAAGGCTGAGCTGCGATTGGGAGGCGACTGACCTTGTCCATCTGGCAGCTGGGGTCTGCTGCAATTGGCTAGCAGCCTGCTGCAATTGGCCAGCAGTCTACTGCAATTGGCTAGGAGTTGACCTTGTCAATCTTAGGGGCTAGCAGTCAGCTGCAATTGGCCAGCAGTCTACTGCAATTGTCTAATAGTTGACCTTGTCAATCTTGGTGGGCTAGCCGACATAGGGTTTGAGGTGGCCTTTTGCTTCTTTGGTTGAGGTCTATTTCTTGGAGCCATAGGAGTTGTCTGCAAAACACAAGAATATAGAAATTAAATAATGAACTATATGAGTACAGAAACAAGAGTAAACAAATGTGCATGTAGAAGTTATATGTACAAACTAAATGAGGTTGAATGTCCTTATAATGCAAGGCTCAATGACCCTAGCCTATTGTACGAAAGGGTTAGCACCTTAACTTGTACTAATTCTTCTTCCTCAAGGTCAGTGTCATCTTCCTCGCTTTCATTAGCGGAATCGCGGCTTGGTTCATATTCAGCTTCAGATTCTTCTTTGTCAGGAACAACACTCTTGTTGATGCTAGTGGAGAACAAGCTATTAACATTCTTTGCTAACGTAGGCAGACCAAAAGACTGTTGTACAACTTCATTGTTTCGTACGTTATCACTCCTTTCTTCTCGTACATCGAAAGAGACATTGCTTTAAATATTTTTTATGATAGAATGTAGATACAGAACAAAAAAATGTAATCATGACCCCATCACAAGCTTGTTGATGCAATATAGGAACACAAAAGTACCATGGCAAATTTGGAATCAGACAGAATAATGTGAACTAAGATACTGACATATTAGATAGGATTTGCTCAAAAACTTTTGATGAAACAGAGCTTATCACTCGTAATCAGAGCACTGGTCACTCGTATTAGGCATCGCAAAATCAAGGAGTCATTCTGCAGAACATGATATATTGGAATGTAGTGTCTTGGCAACCGACATGGTTTTTCTGTGAGAAGATAAGGGTTTGGGAGGAATCACCTGCGGATTTGGGAGGAGGACGTGTTGTTCTTGGGGGATGGTGGGGAGGAGGGCGCGACTGTCACGAATGTCAAGGTGACGCCATCAATGCAAAGAGCGGTAGCTTTCGGGTCGATGAAGGCGCAACAGCCGGCGGTAGAGCGGCAGGGCAGATGGGTGAGTGGAGGGTGCATGGGAGAGGATGTGGCCAGGTGAGAGCAGTGCGGAGAGTGAGATGGCGGAGGCGGATAAGATGGGGATCGATTTTGGGGGAGAGGAGACAAGGGGATTTGGGGGGGAGGGGGTCCACATTGTCATTGGCAGTGTGTGTCGCGGAAGATGAAAACGATGCGCGGGAGATGAAAATGAGAGCGGGAGTGTGTGGCGTGGAAGAAAAATTGGTTCTAATAGATAAAATTGGTTATATTTAATAAAATAAATATCAAAAATTGATTTTTTTAACATAATTGCACTTTCCATGTTTATCGGGTAAAAATTATGACGAAGGGTGGGTAGAAAAGAACCATCATTTCTGAATTTTTTCGAGATTTGTTCGTCTCAACAATCAGGGTTCACCAATAACTGGTATGGTTATAAGAATGGGTCATGCTATCCTTCACTCAACTTAAAATGCGTTCGTCCATTTTCGAGCTCCTCCACAGCTGGCACCTTGCAGGGCCGACCGCCTCCCCAAAGCCCACTTTCGAAGTCCAACAGCACAAAAACCAACCCAAGCCCCCTTTCGAAGTAGAAATGAGGGATAATTTGTCGTGGATAAGCAGCATTTCAGGCTACATTTTATCCATTTCTTGGATGAGATAGATGCATTTCTGAGCACAAGCATTTCTTATTTTCAATTGGTAAAGCAGATTCACAATTCATTCCCTCTTTAGAAAGAGACATATCAAGACAAGAATGAGTTGAATTTGATTCCCTAGAAACCTTTGACGAACCAGCTGGTAGAGAGTTAGTAACGAACGAGATAGGAACTATGAACTTAGGTCTTGATCCTCCATAGAATACAGTTAGTAGGGATGAAAACGGAACGGTAAAATCCCGAACCGTAATCGACATGTTTCTGATCTAAATTATCGGTTCCTGACCATAATCGACATGTTTCCATTCCGATGGTTTCATTTTTGAAGTTTCCATATCTCCAATATCATAATCGTTTCTGACATTATCATTTTCGATTTTGATTCCGAGAACAAATGTGAAAGTGAAAGTGATTTAGGACATTTTTTGATCATTTCTAACCGTTTTCATCCCTAACAGTTAGTTGTATCACGGAAGATAGTTAGTTAAATCTGGATGGGACAACAAGCGTTCATGATATCCTGGTGAATCTCCTAGGATGGGTGAACCTCAAGACGATATAGTGATGCCGTTTATCCAACTTCGGTGTCGGAGAGCCAAAACAAGACATATTTACTATGACTACAGCCAAAACAATACATGAAGTTATTGAGGGAAGTATCGGATGGTGATCACTAATAGCCGATAAATGGAGCTTCTTGTTTCAAGTCATCGACATAGGTCAATTAGATGTGTCGGACAAATTTTTTACCTATTTACATGAAGTTATTTATCTGGATTTTAATACATTTGGAATTTGTGCAAATCATGTTTGACAGACCGGTGGGCCTTCTTAGCATATGGCCGATCTTATCATTTATTAGAAGTTATTTTCCCGTGCACCGTCTGCCCAATTCCCCCTTTTTCTCGTGCCCTGTCTGCCTAGCCGTGCGCCATCCTCCAGCCCCTCGTTGCGTCGTCGTTTTTCATGACGGAAACCGATCTTATCATTTTCTCGTGCGCCGTCTGCCCAGTTTCCCCTTTGTCCCATGCACTGTCCGCTAAGCCGTGCTCTATCCCCCAGCCGTGCGCCATCCTCTAGCCCCTCCTTGCACCGCCGTTTTTCTTCTTCCCCTTTGCAATCTCCCCTACACTACTGCTGCTGTCCATCCTGTGCTCGCTCTCGTAGTGCACTGCCTCATCTGCAGCTGGTGCTTGTATCCCAGTTCCTAGTGATCCGAGGGTCTTCATCAACCACGTACAACACGAGTTCAAGGGCGCCGCCGGAGATGGGATCAACCACCAGGCTTCTTTGATCCAATGCCCACGTTGGGGATGATCTCCCGCCCCTCCCCCCCCCCCCTCTTCGAAGGATAGCTCGAAGTCTGCTGGAAGGTCCACCTGCTTGTCACTACATGTTCGTTTCAGGAACTGCAGGTGAAGGTTGTGAAGATCGTGAAGCACCATCGGTCGAAGGATGTAGGCGTGCATGCAGTCCCAGCTTCCCGTGTCAGTGAAGACGGTGGCGAGCCTTCGGTCGAAAGTCGAAGTTCGTGCCAGCGGTTCTGATTGACCGCAGCGGGCGAAGGTAGCAGCTAGTCTTCGCTCTTAAGCCGAAAGCCATCCCGGGGCGACAGAATGGAGAAGACTTCGGCGGATTTTTGAAGCCAAAGATCACGACTGGATAGCGGGGCCCGCTTGGGGCGCCTAGGGCAGAGTTGTGATTATATAATTATGCTTAATTGTACCATAATGCCTCGGGATATTGCAAGAATGTCACAGGTAAGGGGGTACAAACTGTAAACCACGCCTGGAGTGGTCGAGTACGGGCTATAAATAGGGCCATACTGTACCCGAGAGGGGCATCGAAATAGTTCTACCCCAAGCACGTGTCACCCCGAGGACCCTTCGTCATTTCCATTAGCGAAGGTCCACCTTGTCTGGGATTTCGGTCCCAACAATTGGTGCCGTCTGCGGGGATCGGACCCATCGACGCCATGCCACCTAAGAAGAAGACAAAGCCAATCGGTACAGTGGAGGCATTATCGGAACCTTCAGCTGCGGCCGGGCTTTGGTCGAAAGACCCCCTTCGACGCTGCCAGGGTCGAGCAATGCTTCGGCCGGTGAAGCTTTGGGCAGACGCGAGCAATGCTACGGCGTTGAAGTAGCGCCACCATGAGGCAATGATGACAGACACGGAGAAGCCGTCCAGATAAATGTGGAGCTGGTGCGGGTCACGAAAACAATCGATCACGCACACTTCGAGCCTTCGACAAAAGAAGGGGGGAAGGTGCGAGACGAAGAGTGGGAAGACCTCGATGACTTCGCAGAATATGAAAATGAAGACTTAACACAGGAGGAAAGGACAGCCAGGCTAGAGGCCGAAGAGCTAGAAAGGCAGATTGTGCAGAAGAAGCGCATGTTAGATAGCCTGGCAGCGAGCCAAAAAGCCGCAGAATATCACAGACGGGCAGAGGAAGCTAGGAAAACATTGGAAAAAATGCAAGAGGAAATCGATATGCTACACCGAGTGGAAGGAATGTCTCGCCAAGTGACGCCGCCAGGAGACACAGCACAAACTTCACAGGACCTTCAGCGGCGGTCATCCACGGGAGACCCAGAATTTCCGCTAGCCATGGATTTGCAGAACTAGCCGTGGCCACCGGGCTTCAAGATGCCCAGAGTAGTAATGTTTGACGGGGAGTTAGACACAAGGGAATTCGTAATGAGCTTTGAAGCAGCTGTCGAGTCTGCCGGAGGAGATGGTGCAACATTGGCGAAGGCCTTCATATTGGCCATAAAAGGGATAGCAAGATCTTGGTACTCCGTGTTGCCCCCGGGATCCATATACTCATGGGATTCAGACAATTTTGCGAAGGTCTTGGGATCAAAGTCCTTTTCGCATCTGTATACCACCCACAGTCTAATGGAGCCATCGAAAGAGCAAACGACATCGTCTTCGCTAGTGTCGTGAAGCGCCTATAGGGCCTGGCAAAAGGGAAATGGGTCGAAGAGTTGCCCAAAGTCTTATGGTCTATAAGAACAACGGTAGCAAGACCAACCGGTTTCACACCGTTTCGCCTCCTCTTCGGAGAGGAGGCAAAGACCCCATAGGAATGCAAGAACAAATCATTTAGGGTCGTAAACGAACCAGAGCAAGGCGAAGAGTCAATGTCAAAGGATGCCCTCGAGGAAGTGAGATTGCAGGCCGCTGAAAATCTGGGCAGATATAAATAGGAGACAAGAAAGTGGAGAGACAAGAAGATATCTGAAAAGAACTTTGTCACCAGAGATTTGGTGCTACGAAGACTCGGTAATGCCTCACCAGTGGGAAAACTACAGAGCAAATGGGATGGTCCCTTCTTAGTCAAAAGGTCGTTAAGACCCGGCTCATATCACTTGGCTAATATGGAGGGCGAGGAGCTTCTGCATACATCGAATGCGGACAACCTTCGCAAGTTATACGCCTAACAGCGATGGTGGCCAAAACGAAGCTTATGTAATTTTTCTTTATGCAATTTTCTTTTCATGTAATCAAATTGTATGAGAACTGCACTCTTTTCCTCATAGGGGAACCCCTTCGTTAGGGCGTGAGGTTTTAAACGAAGCAGGAACCCTTGTAAACATCGATATAGTAGAAGTACCCCCAGAAAATATCGCTTGTTCAGAGTATAGATAACTTGTCGTTGAAGTGCGCCAGCCTCAGATCAGGGTGGGACACCAATCGGCGAGTGAAGGGCCGCAAATAGACGGCACAACTAGAGGTGTGAAGTGTCAACAAAAAACGATGTACACTTTCGACCTTAAGAAAAAAATATATAAAAAGAAGTCAAAGTGTCGCTCGACCTAAGAGAAGGCGACACACTTCGAGCTAAAAAGTCAGGGGCTAAGATTGCCTACCCCCGCACCAAAGGAAAAACAAACCTTTGGAAGAAAAGTCGAAGTGTCGCTCGACCTAAGAGAAGGAAATGCACTTCGAGCTAAAAAGTCAGGGGCTAAGAGTGCCTGCCCCTGCACCGAAGGAAAAACAAACCTTCGGAAGAAAGCCGAAGTGTCACTCGTCCTAAGAGAAGGGACACACGTCAAGCTAAAAAGTCTGGGGCTAAGAGTGCCTGCCCCTGCACCAAAGGAAAAACAAACCTTCGGAAGAAAAGCTAAAGTGTCGCTTGACCTAAGAGAAGGAGACGCACTTCGACCTAAAAAGTCGGGGGCTAAGAGTGTCTGCCCCCGCACCGAATGAAAAACGAACCTTCAAACAAAAAAAAAATGCCCTAGGAGCACCCGCTCTCGGACAAAAACAATAAATTTCTATCAGCCGAAAAAGCACTTCTCTGGCAGTCGCAGGTAGCTGTGGTGAAAAATCGGGGAAACGACGCTACCCAATCTTAAAAATTCATCGCTGCTGAAGCGACGCCCTAGATAAATAATTGAGAATATCATTCGTCGAAGAAGACTTTGCTCTAGTAAGCGACAAAGCGTTCCTAACATCCGAAA
The DNA here is from genome assembly GCF_958298935.1 of Phragmites australis. Classification (NCBI taxonomy): domain Eukaryota; kingdom Viridiplantae; phylum Streptophyta; class Magnoliopsida; order Poales; family Poaceae; genus Phragmites; species Phragmites australis. The sequence goes on from NC_084929.1 coordinate 16,761,245, forward strand.
ATATTTCAAAACACCAATATGTCACTTCAAGCACGGTGCCACCGAAGTAAGTGCCCAAAAAAGCAAAGTAATAGTAATTGTAAAAGCAACGTTCATTCCGCAAAGCGGTCAACATCAGGATCAATAAAATCCTTATACCATCGACTAAAAGAAAATTGAAAGGCTATGCCTTCACTTGCATGAAAATGCATGGTTTGGTCCAAAGGGGACCGAACATGAGTCGAAGCCGATGGAGACGCTCGAAGGGCATCTTTGCCTCCGATGTGTTCAACTAGTTGCGAAGAGGGTCTGCGGCGATAGCAAAGCTGCGGCTGGAGAAGTGGGAGCCCATCATCGTCTTCGGGCTCAATCTTCATCTCAATGAGCATAGGCGGACGCTCGACGTCTCCGCGCGCGGTACGTCGCAAGTTGTGCTCAGCTCGGCGCTTAACTAACGTCAAGGGCTAAAAGATTTCCAAAATGCTTTAGTCCTAGTATTCATGGCATCGTACGCCTTACACTTCGCATGCCAGTACCGCTCAAACTCAACATCCGGATGACGGCGGCGAAACGATTCCCAGCAAGACCAAGACACAAAAAAATTGTCCCTCATCATGGTAACGGGGACAACCTCTTCGGCTACCTGTGCAGTGTCCGAAGGGAGGACCTGCGCAGGGAGCGCAACAAGTCAAGAACATTTTGTAACAAATATAATATTATATATTACATTGTCAATGTATAATACACCGCCCCATCATATAAGGAAAACTCAATAAACAAAATGACGCTTCGCGCTGAGTCATCCCACCTTCCCGGTTTCTTCGGCCGTCATGGTTGTAGCTTTAGACGAGGAATCATCCCTCGCCTTTGCATGCAAAAGAAATATTTCTTAAAAGAGTGCACGACCAAGAAGACAACAAAACCATTGATATGAAGCAACGTACTCGCTGGCGGTTGATCTCCGCCTCTCGAAGGGCGAGCTCGCGACCGTGCCTGCACCAATAATTGGTGGTAAACAATTGGGCAGTGGTCTCCGATGCCCTCATAACAGCCGAAGTGGACATGTACGTCGGGTACCGGAAGGTAGACTTTTGAAGCGCAGTATGATGGTCGCAGCTCGTCATTTCAATCGACTGGACAAGGCTCCGAGTGGAAACCATCGCGTAGAAGTCACCATATAGCTGAGCGGCTGGGAGAAGGCTCCCGTTGGTTTCATTAATCCAACTTATAAGACCACCCAGCCCAACAATGTTGAGTGTTGGGGGTGTCACCGAGGCAATAATACCTTCGAAGGTACTGCTGATAGCTTCGCATGCAGCGATAGCCTTCGGCTCAAGCGCGTTTAAAGCATCTTCAGAAAGAGCCTTTGCCTCGCTCAACTCTCCTTACAGCCGCCGTGTCTTAGCGCTCTCTGTGGCGCAAAGCGCTTGCAGGTCACACACTTGCGCTTCAGAGGATTGCAAGTTTTGGCGTAAGCATTTGACTTCCTCTTCGGCCACTTGTTTCTCCGAGCGAAGGGCGCTGAGTTCCTTCTCAAGTTGCTCCAAGCGCGACACAGCTTCCTTTGCTCGGCGCGAAAATTCACACTTCTGTCCTTCGGCTTTTTTAGCACGCTTCTGCAGCATATCAATCTGCGCGTCTACACTTCGGTCGCGGGCTTCAGAATTCTCTACCTGTTTGCCCTGAGCCCGCGATATAAGCAAAGCCTGGGACGTTGCACGGATATGAGCGATTATTATAAGGAGAAAATAATAATGATGATAATAATGGAACATACTGGTATACCTTCATAATCGCCACATCAGAAGCATCGAAAAGTTCACCGATGGGCTTCTAGGCGAGCGAAATTTCAAGCTTGGGGAGGACAAAGGTACTAAAAATTTTCTTCACGTCATTGACCTCCCCGGTGCTTGGTTCGAAGGAGGAAACCTTGAACGCCTCGGGCACTATGGCCTTTGCGTCAAGTATCTCGCCATGGCCCATCAACCCTTTTCCGCCATGGTGGGGCGCGCTTGGAGTTGACGCCTCAGTCCCGGAGGAGGAGCTCGAAGGCGACGAGGGCGAAGAGTAGGCTACCACTTCAACATTATCGGCTCCTTCGATCTCGGTTTCCCGGGTAGTAGCCTCAATGATGGTTCTCGTCTCCGCTAACTCCTCCTCATCATCGCTTAAAATTAGTGTGGGAAGGTTCACGCAATAGCAAAACCCCGACTTCGGAGGACAGGGATCCTGGGTGCCTTCTGGAGTCTCTCACCTTGGCACATCGCGTGGTGCAGCTGAACCCTATGGAGATTCTTCTTCGCGGACAACATCGGAGGTAACTTCGCGTGGCCTTTTCCGAAGGGCAAGCTTCTTCTTTTTTCGGCCTCCTTGCAGCAATCGCTCGGGCTGTTTTCTTTTCTTTAGGGTGCCCATGGGAACCTCTTCGCTGGCGTCTTTTGCAGGGGAGCCCTCTCGGGGACCCTGCAACAATGCGCTAGCCTTCGGCCTTTCCTAGTATGAAAGGCCCCTATATTTCAAGACTCGATTGAGTCTTCGAACAAGTCCTTGTTTGGCACATAACTAGGTTTCGCCCGGTGTAAATTTCCCAACAAGCATTGTAGCTTTGGCCTTGACTTCGGGCACCGACAAATCTGGTAAAGATCAAGACACGTAAGCAAGTGTCACACCCGGTTTTAACGGACAAAACCAGATGCGGCATATGTGTGCCCAGGATGTTCAACAAACATAAGGACGTCACAGGTGAAGTAACAAAAGCCATACTTTTATTAAATAAACGTTAAACTCTTACAGCAATTGACATATATTATCTTCTATGAAGATATCTGCAGCAGAACAGAAGCACTGGTGCGCAACAACACCGCATGTAACCGACCGGGAGACACGCGCCTAGAATATTACAACCTCGTCTTGATAGTCTTCAACATCTTCACTCACTGAGCAGCAGCATACATGTCGCATAGTATAGGGAAAATAGCAAGTGTGAGCACATGATGCGCTTAGCAAGTGTGGGAAAAATAATGATATGCAGGCTTATATCAAGAATAGGCTAACACATGGTATATTAGCGTAAATACGAGTAATGAAAACATATTTGGACTCAAAAGCATTAAGCAATTATTAAGTGAAGGTAACCAATACAGTCTAACACCTAGTATCCAAGGCTCCACACCTTGCACACCATAACCGTCCAGTACTCCCTGTACTATAACCAAAACCACAACCATCTAGTACTCTCTGTACTCAAAACCACCACCCACTGATCATGTCAGGATCCAAGTCTCTCATATCCGTGAGCACGGCGGTTATAACAGTTTTACACTCTACAGATGTTGTCCATCTTTCCCCACGAGTCAGTGAATTCCATGTTGACGCGTTGCGTAAACACTTAACACACGCTAGTGGTGTGCCGCCAAGAATCACTGTATGACACTTCCCATTAACCAGAGACTAACCCAGTATGTGTCTGCCCACTAGGTCTCACCGCCAGGCTTTACGCGAGTTCAACTCCTACCCAGAAGCCCCCTTTTGCGCTGACACAACAACACACACTGGATAGACTCTAATCAGTATGTCACGTTTAGCCATATCAACCTCGTGGTTGGTACGTTACTTTTTGGGTTGTCGCTCCACGAACCGGTTCTTACTTAGGTTACTTGAGCAATTACTAAACCAACATCATAACCATGATAACCATCAAAATCACTTTGCTCAAGGCCTAAGGTTCCATGTTCCTAGACCATTAACACATTAACAACCATTGTTGCATATGTCCATTAGTCAAGATTATGACACTTCTCAACATCCCAAAAGCATGTCTAAGCAATCTACCCATAAAAGATACCTAACCATAAACCATCTAGGTTCCAAGGGATGATAAGGGAAAATCTAGGGAAAATCCTAACATAGGTGACTACCCATCATATTGACAGACATTGCATGCAATTTTCTAAAACAAAACATTTAAAACATAGGTTAAAGATGATCAAGGATACTTGCCTTTTACCCATTGCTGCTCAGTGTTGTCGAAATCTTGGTCTTGAAGTCCCTCAAACTGCTCCGAAACGTTATCGACTAATCGCGAGAACTACAGACAAACAACACAAAGCAAACACTAAGAACAACATACCAAACATCATCAAAACACTTTAAAAATACTATAGTTGGATAGGGATGATTTTAGAAACATTTAGATGCAAGAATCGCCTAAATCGGAGTTAAGATGAAAAGAGAACAGCTTTTGGGAGATGGATTAGACTAAAAAGGAAATGTTGATTTTCCGAAACTATCTTCCTATGGGAAAGGCTTTATTGCACAATCACTGTGTCAGGCTTGACAACATTATTGCACAAGATTCAAGAAGTGTAGGGTAGACCAGACTTCGCTGACTAGGCTAAGGAGAATGATAGAGCGCTGACTTGGCATGCTATGCAAGTAACATCTTGGATTAAAGAAGTGATACATTGAGATCTAGTATCGACCACCTATGATGGATCAAAATGGCCGAATGTTGCGCTTCTAGGTTAAGGATACTATTGGTGACTCTATGTAGTGGTGGTGGTTTGGGTTTCGTCGGAGATGGCGATCGGGCATGTGACCACAAACATCAGTGGTGTTTTAGTGAAATGAGGGAAGCATAGCGTAGAACACGGAATGACTAACTCAGCGGTATGGTTGGTTTTGGAAGGGGTCATCCGAGGTAGCAGCAAAACAGCGATGACTGCTTCTAGGTTTTGTGGTGACCGCGAACAAATTCAGGAATGAAGACGCTCGCGTTCCAGGAGATTGGCTATGAAATTTGAGAATCTGTTTGAATAGAGTTGTTCATATATCCCGGGAACACAATTCTATGGCATAATTTTGGGTAGATCATCCCATAAGAGGAAGAACGATCAGCAGAGATGAGACGGGTGATGGCTGCGATGTACTATTGTTGGCAATAGCGTCCTGGTCGTGTCGCTGCACAAACGGGGATGGGCTCCTGGGGTCATGTAGAAGACACATTGGGACACACCATGACGCATTTGGTGCATCGATATGGCTTTCGAATTGATAGGGAATGCGAATGCAATTCCGGTGCGCACAGAACGCGTCCAGAATCTGGACAGCGGGTATGTCAACCTTGATTTCGATAGTTTGGCTGCTCTATTGGCCGAACTTGTTGGTGATGGCGTGGGGAACATCTTGGGACATGCACCAGTGAAAGGGCTTAGTGATTTGACCTCTGGTCGGTCGGGAACGTCGATGCCAATCGGCTACAGCGCGGCTGTTCCACGGCTGTCCGCGACGGCGACGACCGTGGCGGCGTAGATCGGGCTTTGGCCGGGGCTAGAGTTTGGCTAGGGACTTAGTATATGCTAAAACAGTATTAAAGGAGGAGAATAAGGAGTCCTCACCTTACTTTGATGGTCGAGGAAGGAGGATTCGGGGAGAAGACGACGAGGTAGCGCATCACGAGCGGCGGCGACGGTGGCTCCGGCGAACGGCGGCGCATGTACAGGACAGCTGTGACTTCTAGGGTTTGGTGGCATAGAATAGGGGTAGGAGAGGGCGTGCACCTCATATATATAGGGCTCGGGGCGGCTGGTTGAGGTGGAGTTCAAGCCGAACACGAATCGGGTTCGAGTTCGAGTCGGTTACGGTTTCCTTTTTCGTAGCTCTCTATTCCGAGGATGATATCTCTATCGTCCAGACGATAAATTGGATGTTTCTTGATTCTAAATTGTAGTACTCGAAAAGATCTACAACTTTGGTAGTCATTGGAACTTCTGAAAACGTCAGTTTGATTTCCGAAAATACAGCACAAGATAAACTGTTTGAACTCGGACTTATCTGCGCAGCGCTGATTTCGGGGGCCATAACTCCTAGCTTCATTATCCAAAAGAGGACTTCCATAGGTTCAAATGGAAGCTCTCAACGAAACCTACAACTTTGGTATTGTCAAGATTTGCATGTGATGCCGTTTTGAACTCCGAAAAATCACGCGAAGATGAGGCTGTCTAGGACTCTACGAAAATTTACAGATTTCGTGGGTCCTTTGTTGGGCCATCTAGAAGACTTGGCTAAGGGTTTGTACTTGAGCAAGATTGAGGCCAAAGACACTTTAGATATATCTAGGGTTTAGAAAAGAAACTTTTGCAAAGAAATTTTAATAGGGTTTGAATTTTAATTGAGTTTGGAGTGGTTTAAGAGAAGCGAAAAATGAGGTTGAACAAGAATATGAGTAGATAAGGAATTTTAATTTGGATTTGGGTAAAATTTAAGAAAGAGGAGAGATTGACTTTAAACAATGATTTGGATAAAATTTGAATTGAACTAGAGAAGGAACAGGTATGATCAATGATTGAATAGATGGTGAATTCAAAGATTTTGAATTTCAACCATTAAAATCCTTAACTTATTCACTATTGAGTTTTGTAAAAACCTTTTCAAAATCTCTTTCACACAAAACACCAAAGAGAAAGAAAAGAAAAAGAACTCTAATGCATTTACTTGGCTCCTAACAAAACTTAACATGCAATGCACACAAAATAATAACCTATCTTGATTGATTGATTAAGAAAATAGGTTTTAATCTTATTCTACTGGTGCAGCTATTCAATAATTTTGCGAAATTTTAGAAATTTGAAAAATTTGAAAATCACGGTGTTACAGCAAGTGCTAGCGTAGTTAATATATATATATATTAAAGGTAGAAAAATATATACCCGTGAAACCGTGCATGGAAGGATGAGGACGGTAAAGCCCCTCGGGCCCTTTCTCCCCAAACTCCGGGATACTTCAATACTCGCTATGGGGCCACACCCCAATAGCTATAAATTCCTCTACCAGGTCACGGGTGGATAGATACTTCGCACACCTGGCGAAGGCTTCGAGAGCTGTTTGCTGGGATGCTTTCAAGCGCACGTCTGGAGCACGGTTTCCCTTAACTTCCTCACATTTTGAGACAAGAAACTCTTCGGGATCTACTTTGTGGTAGAACCACCACTGCGTCCAGTCGTTCGGCCATTTGTTCTTGTATATGACGATGGGCGTGGATAACCCAGTGCGGTACGCGAAGTTGAAACACCCATAATGCGCCTCGCTCTGGACGCCCCGGGCGAAGACTGGTTTTGGCTGGTGATGAAGGCGATAAGCAGCAGCGAAGGCCCTCGCTGATGCCTTCGCTCCCTCTGACCGAGCGGCCCATGCAAAAAGCCCCATCCTCACTATAGCATTGGGCGTGAGCTGGTGAAGATAAACTTTGAACAACTTCAGCACTTTAACAACTATGTCATCGCATGGCAAGCGAAGACCTGCTCTAAAATAATGAACGAATACAACTGCTTCGTCGTCAGAAGGCTCCGGTGTCTCCTGATTGCCAGGGAGCCGAACTTCGGATACATCATTGATCAATCCCTCCTTCATGAGGCTGGCCAACACTTTGTCGTCCACCTTAGACTGCCCAATCCAGTATGTCTTCGGGCGAGAAGACCTGGCCTTCGGTGCCATTGGGATGAATAGAGAAGCCTTGAATAGGGAAGGACTCAGAGAGTTGTAGGGGGCTTTGTCCGAGAAGGACTCAAAGAGCTGTAAGGGGCTTCGTTCGAGAAGAACTCAGAGGGCTGTAAGAGGCTTCGTACGAGAGCGAAAGCTTGAGCAGAGACGCGCGGTAAAAAACAAGTGACTGTGGGGCGGTATTTATAGCAAAGGGGCCAACGGTTAAAACGAGGCGCATCGGAACTTGAATCGATGAGGAAAATGACGCTTCGGTATACATCGAAGGCATTAAATGCTTGTCAACGATACAGTTACCCAGAGGCCACATGGTCATACTGTAAAAAATTAATAATAATAAGGCAATTTGAACAAAGTGCATCCGCCCTAGTAGACTTCGCCAGGCCGAAGGGGACGGCGTTGAGATGCATCTTAAAGACTACAGGTTCGGCCCATCGAAGATAAACCTTACCCGTAGGGGGCTGCTGTTGGGGATGATCTCCCACCCCCCTCTTCGGAGGATAGCTCGAAGTCTGCTGGAAGGTCCACCTGCTTGTCACTACATGTTCATTTCAGGAACTGCAGGTGAAGGTTGCGAAGATCGCGAAGCACCACCAGTCGAAGGATGTAGGCATGCCCATAGTCCTGGCTTCTCGTGTCAGCAAAGACGGTGGCGAGCCTTCGGCCGAAAACCGAAGTCCGTGCCAGCGGTTCTGATTGACCGCAGTGAGCGGAGGTAGTAGCTGGTCTTCGCTCTGAAGCCGAAGGCCATCCCGAGGCGATGGAATGGAGAAGACTTCGATGGATTTTCGGAGCCGAAGATCACGACTGGATAGCGGGGCCCGCTTTGGTTGCCTAGGGTAGAGTTGTGATTATGTAAATATGCTTAATTGTACCATAATGCCCTAGGATATTTCAAGAATGTAGCAGGTAAGGGGATAGGAGTTGTAAACCACGCTTGGAGTGGTCGAGTATGGGCTATAAATAGGGCCATACTGTACCCGAGAGGGGCATCGAAATAGTTCTACCCCAAGCATGTGTCACCCCGAGGACTCTTCGGCATTTCCGTAAGCGAAGGTCCACCTTGTCTGGGACTTCGGTCCCAACACCCAACTTTCAAGAACTAGAACATGATAGGGCTAACATGTACAACTGGTGAGAACAAGGGGAAGATATTCTTCAAGTGCCCTACTAATAACCGTGAAGTGAATAGTGCTCCCAATTTTGTGTTCTTGCTTTAGGGTTCTTCAATTTCTGAAACTGTCATTTGATTTACATATTGTAGATGCCAAACAGATGCACCTTTTTCAAGTGAAGCAACGTACAGAACAATTGTGTTGAACAAGGCCAAGCTGGTGGCGGAATCTGCCTCTTGTGGAGATGAATTGGTACCTGACCAGCTTGAAGCAACAGGTGGCTTGAAGGAATGAGTGGAAGCATTGGAGAAGGTTATGTTTGAGGTGAAAAACATGACACAGGAAGTGAAGAATGCAATAACCTGTAGTGCATTTCAGCTAGGTGGATGGGGAAAAGTTATACGGATCTTGGGTTTGATTAACGTTGTTCTTGTAGTGTTGTCCATCTTAGTGCAACTTCTTAAGTAAATGTCTGGGGCCGAACAATTGAACATTTGCAGGATTTTGCACTGTCTCTGATCATCTGTGAGTAGAAGAAGTATTTTTTGGTCACCTAGTTGTAGGCTAGCAGTAGAAGTATGTCATATTTCAGTGGTTCTTGCATATACTCAGTGCACATAAGCACTTAGCAACAATGACAATGTAGTAGTGTGACAAGAAATTGTAACAAGTTCAAATGTGGTTCACATATGTATCAAAACAAGGCTCTTTGTCTAATATTATTGAAGCAATGTGATGACAGCAGACCCCTGTTTAGAAATGAATTGTTTGTTTTGCTTGTAATATGCAACAATGTCAGGATAGGTATTGCAATTTTCAGAAACATTGAGAAGCAGAAATAAAAACGATCTAAATATAGCCATGTTGTGAATATGCAATTGGGCATTGAGCATTGATCAAAACCAGAGAAATAGAGATAAAGTTGCAAAATATAGGAGTACATGTTAAAGTTACAAAGTTCTACTAATATAATCTGAGGCATTGGCCTCATCAGTATTACAATACTCCATTAATGTGTCATCTTCATCTTCACTATCAGTTTCGTTGCCATGAGTTGGTGCTTCACGGTTGCATATCTTGTAAACAATCTGAGAATCAATATTAGTTGTAGTCTCATCAGCACGGTGCAACAAATCCAAATCAGGATTAATGCCTACCAGAACACAAGCTTCTGATGAAGAAATATCTACTTGATATGCCACTTCAGACCGCACATGTAGTTCATTTTTGTTACTCTGACTTTCCTTAGATTCTATCATGTCATATATTTTCATGCGATCAAAATCCTACACAACTCGCCAACCTTTGCCAAATTTTGTATCTTCCAAGTAAAATACCTGTGATGCTTGTGTGGCGAGAATGAATGGATCATTCTTGTACCAACAACATCCAACATTAATGCTTTTCAAGTAACCATCATCTTTCATACGGTTATTCTTTCCCTCTAGATTGAACCACTCACATCGTAATAAAATCACACATCTAGCTCCATTCCTTTTTACAATATAAGTCAACTCTATAATTTCTGTTAGGATCCCATAGAAGTCGATAGTTTCATTATTGTGAGTACCTTCAGTCTTAATGCCACAATTTTGAGTTTTCCTATTCGCCTCATGTGTGACAATGTGGTATCAAACACCATTTATCACACATGCAGAGTATGATCTCACGTGCTTATCAGGACCACATGCGAGTGCATAAAGGTCATCATCAACATCTCCTATCCCTCCATGATGTAACCTGCAAATCTGTAGGTAAGTAATGCAAACTATCAATTATGATATTTTATTAAAATCAGAATCATACTGAGACTTGTACTTACATGGTTCTGAAACCACGTTGGAAATTCTTTCTCCATTCTTTGCTCAATGTTATCTGCATTTTCTTGCTCTAGTGCATCTCTAAACATCCTATGAAACTCATAACATATGTGAGTTTGTAATGGGAGTGACATTGAATAACTTTGCAAATTTATGCAAATTGGGACTTACACTTTGTATTGATCAACCTCAGGACAATTATTAAGCACAAACCAAACCATTGATTCATATTCACTATCCATGTATTTCAGTTTTGAAGCTCCCAGTACATTAGTACCATGTGCAAAAACTGATAAATCATCGGCCAAGATATTTTCTCGCCCATCTTTGTTCCTTTCTTCCCTGCTGAATTTTGTTTGAATGTCACTGAAAAACCTATAGCAATGTAACAAACACTCGTATGCAGTATATGCTTCTGCAACGGATGCTTCTGGTCTTGCTTTATTACGCATAATTCTCTTGAAGGTGCACAACAGTCGTTCGATGGGATACATCCATCCATATTGAACCGGGCCCCTTAGAATGGCCTCATCAGGTAAATGCACAATTAGATGAACCATGAGATCAAAGAATGCAGGAGGAAAAAATTTCTCTAGGTTGCACAAGATTAGTACGATTTCATCCTTTAACTGATGCACAACATCAACTTTTAGTGCCCTAGCACATAGTTGTCTAAAAAAGGCTCCCAAATCAGCTATTGCCTCATATACATCTTCTCGCACCAATCCTCGCAGGCCAGCTGGTAAAATACGCTGAAGGAGTATATGGGAGTCATGTGTTTTCAGCCCGTGCACTTTACATCCATCAAGATCCACACATCTTGATATGTTAGAGCATATTCAAAATATAGCATGCTTTTAGCTTGGAGTAGGAATTACCTTCTTCCTGCATATGCAACTCTCTCCTTATACCTTGATCTTCCAAATCAAGTCTAGCACTAATTGTGTCCTTTGACTTACCCTCAATGTCAAGAAGGGTCCCAACGATGTTATCGCATATGTTCTTTTCTATATGCATAACATCTAGGTTGTGTTCTAACATAAGTTTCCACCAATATGGTAAATCATACAAGCTAACCTTAGTATTCTAGGTTGGTTCATCCTTGTTTGTGCGTTTTCTCTTCTTATTTGCAGGATGCTTACCTGGAACATCTTGAACTTTCTCCAACCTCTTCAACACTTCATCAGCAGAAAATTTTCTTGGTTTATCCCTGTTTTCAATCTTCCCATTGAAAGCTTTATTTTTCCTCCATGGATGGTTACGCGGTAGAAATCAACGGTGGCCAACATACCCAATTTTGTTTCTCAACCCTTCCGAGAACGGATCCTTGTCACAGTGCACACATGTGAAGTAACCCTTTGTGCTCTCCCTGTCATAGTGCCTAGTGCAAAATAATCATGAACTCCCCTAATAATCACTGCACGCAGTGAAAATTGTTCTTTACCATATGCATCATAAGTAGGAACTCCATTCAAAAGATGAATCAAGTCTTGTATCAAAGGTTGCATGTATACATGAAACTCTTTTCCTAGTACTTTTGGTCCTGGAATAAGTAAAGCCAACATATAATTGGATTGCTCCATGCACATCTATGGTGAAAAATTATATGGTACTACTTTCACTGGCCACATGTTATACGCATTGCTCATGTTACCAAACGGTTGAAACCATCTGTAGCAATGCCTAGTCTTAAGTTGCGAGGATCTTGTGCAAATGACTCAAAGGTCCTATCAAAATCTTTCCAGCCTTCTACATCCGCAGGATGTCTCATTTCATTTTCAATGGGCACCCTCTTCTCCTTGTGCCATCGTACAAGCTCAACGCTATCCTTTGACACAAAAAGCCTTTGCAGTCTTGGAATTATTGGGAAATACCGAAGCACCTTGTGGGGAACTCTCTTTTTCCTCTTATTGTTGTCTTTCCACCTTGACTCACCACATACTGGACATTGGATATCATTTGCATGCTCCTTCCAGAATCATGCACAATCATATCTGCAAACATGAATTGACTTATACCCAAACCCAACTTGTCAGAGTATAGTCTTGGTTTCATTGAAGGACTTTGGTAGAGCGGTACCATTAGGCAATACCGGTGAAAGCAACTGAAGGAATGCATTGAAACCTAAGTTTGTAATACAATTATATACCTTTATATGAAGCAGTTTAATTAGGAAAGACAACCTTGAGAATTCTGTACAGCCTAGATAAAGTTCCTGCTTTGCTTCTTCCATCAATTTTGCATAGATGTTTCCACTAGTGCCATTGTTTGCAATTGTGTACAGATCCTCAATTAAACCTTGAACTCCACCACCATTCTCTTCTATGTCGTCTTCACCACCTCCAATCCCAAGACCCTCACCATACAACCACTGCTGATCTTCATGATAGCCATGGCCATCATCATTGCCATCACATTCCTCATCACTAGCTGATTCTCTATGGTGTATCCACCGAGTGTAGGTCCTTGACATACCAGAAATATTAATGTGATCCTCCACTTCATCTTGTGATAGCAATTTCTGATTAAGGCATCGGCAGCAAGAGCATTTTATTTCTTCATTTCCATTGAAATGTGCTCTGACATGTTGCATAAATTGATCCACACCAGCCAAAAAATGGAGCAGTAAATGGCAAACTATTATAAATCCAGCTCCTATCCATTTCATCCTAGGGGAAAATGAGTTCAGAGCTAGATATTTAACCAACAACAACTTGAATGTATTTTTTAGGAATTTCATTGACCACCCTGTGGGTGGCTTGCAGCTATAGCTAGTTCAAATCAATTTATTAACCGAGCAAGCAATGTAGCCATGATTTCTGAAATGAGAAAATCCACAAGGCATAGCTTTAAACACACCAATTTTCATAGTTCATGCAAATCTTAATGGACTATCAAATCATCTACACATGGAACGCACAAACGAACTAACCTCCAATGTCCAATCCCTCAACCGTGCGTCTTCCCTTTCCTACAACCAACAAATTGGGAGGTTAAGAGGAGCAAAGAGCATCAAATATTGGACCTGCTGCAAGCCCACACGAGTTAGAGACAATAGGGGTGCCACCGCGCGAACAACCAAGGATGAATTTCCGCTAGAGGAATAGCTAAGAATTAGTAACAACAAACAAACTGTCCTCATAAAAAACACGACTACTGGGTCAATGCATCTGCCATCTGTGATGACCAAGGTCATCATAATAAACCAAACAGTATATGACACCTACACAATCATCACAAAAACTATAACTAGCGTCATAAAATCGCCTCCCACAGATTGACACCAGGATAGTGGATTTTATGACGAACGTTCATCACCTTATGTGACACTTTTTAAGTTTTCATCATATATAGTTACGACGAGTCCAATATTGTGATGACGGAGTTTCCACTATCATAAAATGGTACAATACATGACAAAAATTGTTGTTGTCAGAAGGATTTTTGTCACAAAATAACGATTTTCCTGTAGTGTCACCTTGGGGATGCCCAGCACTCTTTATGAATAGAAAGGATGGTACTTTACAGATGTGTGTTGATTATCGTCTGTCGGATGAGGTCACTATCAAGAACAAATATCCACTTCCTCAAATTGATATTTTGAGGCGGTCACTGTCAATTGACCAGTGCCTGGGTTTTCTCAAAAATTGATTTGAGGTTAGGCTACAACCAAATAAAGATTTGACCAGAGGATATTCTAAAGATGGCTTTCTCCACTCATTATGGGCTCTACGAGTTCATAGTTATGTCTTTCGGCCATACCAATGCACCAGGATTCTTCATGTATTTGATGAACACGGTCTTCATGGAGGAACATGACAAGTTTGTCATGGTTTTCATCAATGATATTCTCATCTACTCCAAGACCGAAGAAGAGCATGCTGATCATCTTCGGGTTGTTCTTGGCCAACTTTGAGATCACCGTCTCTATGGAAAGTTCAGCAAATGCGAGTTGTGGCTTAAGGAAGTCGCTTTACTGGGTCATTTCTTATCTAAAGACGATGTTGCAATGACTCGAGCAAAGTACAAGAGTTTCTTAACTAGGCTCAACCCTAGAATGTCACTGACATCCACAATTTTCTCAGACTCACGGGTTATTACCACCAGTTCATCAAGAACTTCTCCAAGATTTTCATGCCCATGACCGAGAAATTGAAGCAAGGAAGTGTATTCCAGTGATCAACTGAATGTGAGTCAGCTTTCCAAACTTTGAAGAACCTGCTCACGACCGCTCCTGTTCTTGCTCCACCTGAAGTGGACAAGGGTTTCGACGTTTATTGTGATGCTTCCCGCGTAGGCCTCGCATGTGTCCTCATGCAAGAAGGCTAAATTGTTCTATATGCTTCATGCCAATTGAAGCGGCACCAAGAAAATTATTCAACTCATGACTTAGAGCTTGTGGCAGTTATGCATGCTCTGAAAATTTGATGCCACTACCTATTGTGTAATCTTTGCCATATCTATACGGATCATAAGAGTCTAAAATATATGTTCACTCATTTTGATCTGAACATGAGACAGAGAAGATGGATCAAGTGGATTAAGGATTATAAGTTGGAAGTTCATTATCACACTGGCAAGGCGAAAGTTGTCTCTGATGCACTAAGTCAAGAGGCTCAATGCAATTATCTCTTGCTCCAGCCTAGAGTCACCACACTTTGTGATGATTTCTAAAGGCTTGGACTCGAAATGGTTTCGAAGAATTTCTTGCAAACTTGGAAATCAAATCCACCGTCCTGGATCAAATCAAAGAACCTCAAATGGATGACAAGGGCATTGCTCTAATTTGAGATAAAATGAAGGAAGGCAATCTTACCTATTTTCCTGAAGATAATCAAGGTACTTTGTGGTTTGGGAAGTGGCTAGTGCTTCTGATGGTTGATGTGTTGAGGAAGAAGATTCTGGTTGAGGACCATGATTCATTGTTGTCTATTCACCCAGGGAGTATGAAGATGTACCAAGACCTCAAGCTAAGATTTTGGTGGACCCGTATGAAGCGTGAAATCGCTCGTTATGTCGCTGAATACGATATCTGCCGGGGGGTAAAGTTTGAACAGCTCAGGCCGACCGGTATGCTTCAGCCCTTGCCTATTCCCTCCTTGAAGTGGGAGGAGATCGGTATAGATTTCATTACCAGATTATCCAAGATCTCTCAAGTGTATGACTCAATTTGGATCATTATGGACCGGTTGACCAAGTCAGCACATTTTCTCCCGATGAAGACTTGATATAGTGCTAAGGACTATGTAGAGCTATACCTCACTCAAATATTTGCCTTCATCCCATTCCAAAGAAAATCATCTTCAATCGAGGCACTCAGTTCACCTCACATTTCTGGAAGAGCCTTCATGAGGCCATGGGAACCGAGCTCTTTCATAGCACTGCCTTCCATCCTCAGACCGATGGTCAAACAGAGAGGGTAAATCAAATACTTGAGGACATGCTGCGAGCTTGTGTTCTCACCTATGGGAAGAAGTGGGAGATTTGCTTGTCATTTGCAGAGTTCTCCTATAACAATAGCTATCAATCGAGCATTGAGATGTCTCCATTCAAAGCTCTCTATGGCCAAAGATATCAAACACCGTTAAATTGTTCTGAGTCTGGTGAAAGAGCTTTTCTAGGTCCGAATTTGGTCAAACAAGCAGAAGAACATGTTTTGATAATTCGCAAGTGTCTCATCATGGCTCAATCACCCTAGAAGCACTCTGCTAGTCTCCTAGAGCATTTTGGTACCATTCACGGTAGAAAGCCTCGCTGAAGCCTTCACCGGCAACCTTACAAAGGTGCTGCTAGCAGGGATCCAGCTGTCTGATAGCCACTCAGATTGGTCAGACCACCATCCACCAGTCTGACTGCCACTGTGCCTGCAGTCTAGTCACCAAGGCCCCATACTCTCTGCACACCAACAGTCCGACCACCACAATAACTTAGGTCTGACCGCGAGCTGCTGAAAACTTGATGAACTTAGGTTAGCTTATCCAAGGTTTGAACCTTCGAAACCCTAATCATTTGGCGATCTTTTGCAAATATTGTTGAAACATGACACTCTATAATTATGCAACCATGCATCATATGCACACTTTTCCATCATTTATTTATTTATGCAGTGCATTCTTGACTAATTTAGAGAGTGACAAACCGATGGTTCGAGTGAGCGAAGGCGACGCCGAACTTTCGGAGTTATGTGAGTGCTGCGCAGGTAGCGTCAGGCAAGCGCCAAAGCATCAAGGCAAGCAACTAAGCATACTCTACCTACTACCTTGGATCATATAATGCGTAATTTGATAAATTATATTTTATGTATGTTTCCATGATTGGCGATTCGATGTCGGGCTTATATGAGTAGTACCAATGTTGATTGCATTACTTCTACCTTGAATTGTTGATGCTCCTCATCCTTGTAACCTGGGTTAACAATGTTGATCTCTAACTCCAAAGGGTAATCGAAATTCTTATCAATTCATAGGTTTTCGGTAGAAGTCGAGTGATGATTCAACCATTGTTTGTGACCTTAGGGCTTACTTATTGATTCACAATGGTAATGACATTGGGATGTTTGAGTTGTGAGGATGAGGCGAGATGTGGGTGGTGCTAGGGGTAGGTCGGGAGAGGAACCCGGATACCATAGACCACTTGTATCATTTAAGCATCATCCGTCGGTGCTATTTGCTTTAGCACTTTCCGTACGGACCACATGTCGATCTAATGGTATGATAAGCCGACTATCAGACGCCGTGATGACGCTTGCCTTGCGGCCCTATGACGTGTAAGAGAAAAAGAAAAGGAGAAGAAAGGTTCGAGACACGCTCACGATAAACCCGGTGCCATAGGGGCATGTGAAAATGGGTAGTTCTGGGTATGACAAAGGTTGATACGAGTATCCCTTGTGTGGGCTTGTATGGTAACTCAAGCCGAATGATCCTCAAGTCGTGTGGGTAAATATGTACCCCTGTATGGTGTAAAATCAATTTGAATTGTCACGCTCTCGGTTATTAGCATGCTTCTGTCTATCCATATCGGTTGTAGAGTCACGAATGTGGAATGACACGGTATGGTATATGGGAAATGGATAGAGATGTTCGGTGATGAATTATTATTGGTTCTAGTTACACATATGTTCATGCTGATGGATACATGATAGAAGGGTATATTTGGTTAAGTTTAGATGCTCACATATTTTTTCAAAGTTGTTTTTGCATATGAATTCACTTGACCTTATGGATGATCCTTGCTAATATCCAAATGTATAATCCTTGGAGTCGGATTATTTATATGTACCCATTATGGATTAAGTCTTGCGAGTACTTTCGTACTCATGCTACTCTTTCAGGTGCTACCGACGAGGAGGAGGTAGTGTTTGGCTACTTCACGCCCGCCATGTAGGTGGCGGGAATGAGTAGTGCAAACTACTCGAGTGATGGTGTAATGGGGTGGCGTCTTAGGGCAAATAGCGCTACCCATCTTTTGTTGTTCATAGATGTTATTTCTTCCACTATGTAGTTTCTAGTTTTGGTTAGGATGAACTGTTCTTATCCTCCTAGTTCCTTTTTGTTGTAAATTGTAATAACTCAAATGCTTGTAATATAATTTTTTTGCTCGCTCTTTCTTAAGCTTTGTTGTGATGACCTATGTTGAAAGGCATGTGTTCTGATCTTGGAGACAAAACATATGCTAAGACTACTGGGATGGTATTATGTTTAATTGTTATAGTCGTGATAATGTAAATGATCGACTTAATGATTAATTAGAATACTATTTCTATCATTCCCCAAGCGTTCGTGTGAGGTGAGCAGGCTCGACTGCTATCACACCATGTGGTGAACGCTACGCACACGGGGTGGGCACGCAGACATGTGGGCTAGGTTTTTGTGGGCCGATGTGTTGAGCTTGTGTGTAGAATAATTATTCTACATCTCAGGTTTAAAATAGCACTTTATATATATATATATAGTTTTGGGTGTGGAAGACCCAAAGTAAACCACTGAAATAAGTGTATGAGAATATTAAGTAGAAGAATATAATAGTATATTGAGCAGAGAATATCTCAGAAACCATCTTTGTTGCTGACTAGCCTAGAAAACATATCGAATCGTCAGTCATGCAGGCTAGGCTACAGGATGTGTAGCTACACGATACATGTGAAGCTACAAAGAGGCGTGTGAAGTCACAGGATGCTTGTAAGGCTAATAAATAAACGTTCTCCCTCAACTATAAAAGTACGAGAGCCAGAAGAAAGGGGCACCGAGAAGCAAGAGAGAAAAGCAAGAGCAATCCAGTTCTAGCTAGCCTTCGAGAGCCTTCCCACTTTAGTGAGTTGGCTTTTGTGAACCATATGTAAGCTTTGTGAGTTGGCTCCTATAAACATTTTTGTAAGGTAATTTCTCTGTTCATGGGGCTTTTCTGAAAGGAAAAACTATATGTAAACTGGTTTGTGAAAATAAAATAGTTTCCCTTTAACGATCCCTCTATCTTCTTAGTCTAGTACAATTATATGAAGAAATTAGGTGCCAGAAGACAAGGCAGAACCTTGTCCAAAGATTTAAATTTTTCTGATACTATTTAATATTTGCTTTACATTATTATTCACGATCTTTACAGGTTAGCAAAACTAACAAATCAGTCAGTTACACAACAATTGTAATAAATTTACTCGGTACTGACCATATTTCTCACTGATTTGTTTCAAAAATAGCTAAGCTTTTCCTAGGATCCCTTGGTCATGGTTATGTAGGGTAAATTCTTATCGTCTCCTGAGGCAGTTCCACCCAAAGGGAATACTTAACCTTGGGTACAAGGTTCTATGAGCACAATTCCAGACGCAAAGCTGACATGAGAACCATCAAGGTGGTTTCTCCTATAGGTCCCTAACATAAAAACTCATCCCATATAAACAGACTAAGTAGACCGAGGGATTTTTAAAAGAAAACTACTTTATTTCCACAAATAAGCTTACATGGCTTTCCCTTTCGGAGAACCCCATGGACAAAGAAGTTACCTTACAGAGTTGCTTACAGGAGCCAACTTACAAAGCTTCTAGTAGTAGCAAATATTTTACAAGTAGAATACTACGCACACTAAAGTGGGAAGGGCTCTCTAGAACTGGATTGCTCTTGCTTTGCTCTCTTTCTTCTCAGCGCCCCTTCCTTCTGGCTCTTCTACTCTTTTTATAGTTTCAGGGGAACATTTTATTTATTAGCCTTAAAAGCATCCCGTAACTTCACATGCCCCCTTGTAGCTTCACATGCATCGTGTAGCCATGCATCCTGTAGTCTCGTGAATCATGTGGCCTAGCCTGCCTAGCCTGCATGACTGAAGATTCGATATGTTGTCTTCGCTATCCAGCAACAAAGGTCGCTTATGAGGTATTCTCTGCTCAATGTACTATTATATTCTTATGCTTAATATTCTCATACGCTTATTTAAGTGATTTATTCTGGATCTTCCACACCCGAATATTGGTAATACCTTATCAATTTTTATTTGGATGGTTGACCATGCCAGCAATATCCATTATGTCTTCACCAGACAATGTTGTATCCAATTTTTCATCATATGCCTTTTTCATATCTGCAAATTTATCTTCCATGTCCTTCCTTAATTCTCTTAGAACTTCATCGTTTTTGTCTTTCTTCCATTGTGGAGCTATTTGTTCAAACTTTTCATTTACCTTACAGTCAATATAAGACCAATCTAAAGGATCCACTCCTTTCATTAGACCTTCTTTATATGTAGGTCTTTTCAAACTATCTTCTTCCTTTATATTCACTAGGGGAGAGGTCCCTACTGGTTTCTTGCTTCTTAATTCCTTATTTTTCTAAATGTAATCATTGCCTGCTGGTTCAATATAATAATTTATTCCCAATACTTTCCTGGCCTGAGTCAATGCATGGTCGATATTAACATATTTTTTCCATAACATTCCTCCTCCTAATTTTGCATCTATTTTTTGAGCTACTATTTATTCAAATGATAATTAAATTCCTAGTAGCTTACCTTCAAACACAACATATAAGGATTTTTGTTCAATCACATCAGGATTATCGATTATGGGCAATAATTCATTCATCATATAGAAATATTCAAATAGGCTATTCAATATTGATAGCATGTAACCCTTTTCTTCTCTTTTATTATTGTATTGATACAAAAAATTATCCAAAATGCATTCAATCACTTCTTCTATGATTATGTGGTCTTTTGGCTTGGATTATATGAATTTGGTGGAAATATTCCGAGCTTATTTTCTGCTATAAAGCTGAAGGTCTCCACACCATTAAAATTAATCATTCTCTTCCTTCCTGCAAAATAGAAGATTGAGAAAATAAATCAGGCAAACTATTATCCTTTACAGTCTGTTCTTACTATAAATTCTTTAATATGGTTGTGGTATCTACATATAGCTTCATAGTCTGTTCTTACTGTAAATTCTTTAAACCCTAAATAGATCTAAATGCATTTATTGCATGTACTATGGCTAAAATTTCCCTATTAGTATTATTTATAGTTTTCAATTTATAACTACCTGAAGCCTACATACTTATTTTTCTTCTGTTTTGGGGGAATATTATTAGGTCTTTGTTTCAATATAGCACCCCATCCTAACTAAGAGGTGTCAATTTCAACATTAAAATAATAATTATCTAATGGCAATTCCAAAGGTTTTAATTCTATGACTTTATCTTTTATTATTTTTACCAATGTAATATCTTCAGAATTAAAGTTTGCCAAATTGTCTATGTAGTTTTTGGCATAATTAACAATTTCTAAAAAAAAGTTGTAAAGTCTTTTTATCATTCATAACATTGGAAAATTGTAATATCTTTTTAGCAATATGTTCTTGTAGGTAAATTGTTTCCTCTCCTATCTCATGACCTAAGAAGTTAATTTTTCTTTGCAAATTAGCATTTCCTTTTTAGACAATATCAAGCCATTATATTCTACCTTTCTAAAAATACTTCTAGATAAGAAATATATTCTTTATATGTTTTCGAAAATATTAATAGATCACCAATATATACTAGTATAAATTCTTGGTTTTCATTGAATATATTTTGCACATTTCTTTGAAGCAAAGCGGGTGCGTTCTTTAAATCTTGTGGCATTACAAGCCATTCAAAATGTCCTTGAGGGCATGTAAAGGTTGTCCACTCTATTGATTCATCTACCATTTTGACTTGCCAAAACCCAACTTTTAAATCAAAATTTGAGAACTATTTACTACCTTGTATTCTATTGATCCATTATTTATTTGTTGGGTATATTATAGGCATCCTCTACTGTATTACAAATAAGCCTTTTATAATTGATGACCATTCTTGATTTTCCACTAGCTATTTTAGCATGATTTCTAACTACGAATGCTACTAACCTATGCAGACTTCTGTCTTCTCTTATTGCCCATAGTTCCAACAATTCTTCGATATAAATTTTAAATTCTTCTATACCTTTAGGGGAAGCTTCTATTGGGCATGTCTTAATTATATCAAGGTTTATTATGTTTATTTTATACACAATTGCATTTTTATCCCAATATTTCGTATGTATTTCTCCTATTATTTGGATATCTTCTAGCCTTTGGACAATTTTTTCTATGATTTTTTTAGATTTTATATCTCTATATGAGTTTGGCACAAATGACTGTAAACTAATCCATTCTATGTGCGCTCATTGTATAAAATTCTTCTATATTCTCACTTAGTTCCTCTTCCCTAACTCTTTCAGGAATTATCTGGTTGATATATATATATATATGTGTGTTAAATATTATTTCACGTATAGGTGCCCGTACCAATCTAACCTAGCCAGAGTGACCAAACAGGTCCACGGGTGGGAAAGCAATCCTAAAATCGAAAAATCCTAATTATAAAATAGGAAAACACGAATCATAAAATATGAAATCCATAAAACACACATAATAAAACATAGAAACACAAAAAATAAAATAGGAAAATACCTAGTAAGAAACTAGAAAATACATATTATAAAATAGGAAAACATATATTATAAAACAGGAAAGTCAGAAAATAAAATAGGAAAAAAAACTACTAAGAAACCGAAAACATGGCTTGGCATGATTGGAAAACATATGTCGGCGTTACCGAAAACATATATTGGCATGACCAGAACATATTTGTTGTGCGGCCGAAAAATATATATTACATAGAAGGAAACAAAAAAATCGCACTTGTTGATTCATTTGACAATATTGCACCATATATGGAGTACAGATGCAATAATAACCTACAAGATTTCCTCTCTATATAAGAAAACTAATCACATAATTATGGGAGCAATCCCTAACTAACTAAGGAAATAATCTGCTGCTGATTTGATAGGCTATAATAACCTGCGAGATTTTCTCTCTAAACAAGGAAACTAATCATGTGATAAGGGAAATGATCTCTAGTTAATCAAGGAAATAATCTTCAACTAATTAAGGAAATAATCAGCTAAACAAGAAAATTTCATCCATTAACATGCGTGATTTATTGTTCTGGTAACAATACCAAACAAAAATAAAAAAAAATGTTGCAATATATGATTCTCTGTACTAGAAAAAAATTTAGATTCCAGTGCAAGCACGGCTGAGTAGTGCAAGCACCCACCATGCTGCCATCATTAAGTACATCGAATAGGTCACCGGTGGAGGTTCCACATGTACGTCCGCGCTTGCGCCGATGGATGACGTCTTGGCTCGTCGTTGAATGTTGGGGAGCGAGTGCGACGAGACGGAGAGATTGATGAACATGTCAGAGCCGATAGATGATGTTTTGACTCGTCGTTGAACATTGAAGAGCGAGCACAACAAGACAGAGAGGTTAATGACCCTCTCAAATTGCGCCCTAACGGCAGTGGCTACAAATCCAGATCTAGAGACCTGCAGCGGTTTACAGGGTATTGGAGGGTAGAGAGAAAACAACCACTATTTAGACACTAGTGTGATGGCTTTTTCCAGTTGCGGGGGGGGGGGGGGGGAGGGTAAAAGTTACGGGTTTTTTAGGTTGCGGGAGTAAAATTATTGTTTTTCCCGGTTGCAAGAGTAAACTTCTGGCTTTTTCCGGTAGTGGAGTGGATGGCGCATTGATTTTCAGGTTTCTGGAGTAAGCTTTCAATTTTTCCCTATTGCGGAGTAGATGATGCGTTGAATAGTTATTTAGTGTGTGTATATATATAAGGACGAGCTAATTTGTGGCCGGCTATAGAATAACTTATTCTATTATTCTATACCCACCTATGTTTAGGATAATAGATGTAGAAATTTACGATAATCGGATTGCAGTTTACAACATTACGTTTTACCATATCAATTGATATTTAGATAGATTTAACATCAACTTGTAATATATCAGTTGTCAAGTTATCGTAAATCTCTATTTTACATGTCGTAAATTACGATAACATGCAAGGGTATTTTATAGCTGACCACAAAATAATAGTTCACTATATATATAAGGAACCAATTAGAAATTTGGAACAAAAAATGTTCAATCGATTTCGCTTTCTTTTGATTTTATTAAATTACAATGGCATGTCGGAGGTCATGCGACATTCAAGGAGATGAAGATCTTTGACTTCAGATATCATAATGGATAACCTTGTTGAATTCACTTGCTTCGCCGTGTTCGCGTCTGATCCATTAGCATTGTTTGAACAGTTCTAAGATCAACATATCACACAACACATTATTTTCTAAATCTTCTTGGACGATGTGTGTCAGCTTGAAGTTACTTGTTGCCCAGGGTAGACGACAATAGGCATACTTTGTTAATCGTTTCAAGGAATCACCATCACATCCATGACCTTGATTGTTTGATCGACAACTGTATAATTAAATATTCAGTGCCTGAAAACCACGCATTTTAGAGTACGCGGGATAACAGCTAGAATTCCTGATTGTACACGTGCATCGATGGCACTCATCTATCTGCTCATATGATGTACTATCAAATGTGATCAAGAGAAGAAGGAATCTGGAAACTTGGGAAGCAAAAGTTGGTCTTCAGTTGGACTTCTGGTACTAGGACACAAAAGTATTCAGAGAAATGCAGGGTTCAAACAGGGTCCCAGTTTGTTTTCTGACTTTTTCCTTAGGCTCAGTTCGTCACTCTCTTTCTTTGTATTGTTATTCTCTTATTTATTTTTATTTTTTATGTATTGTTATTCTCTTACGGCCATAAAAACAGTGTGATTTCCATTTGGCATATCACAGGTACAAGGATCTGGCAGAAACAGCAGGGCAAATTAGAAAATCTGTCAAACTCATATATATTGAGAGCAAGAATTAGAACAAGTTTAAAGCCCATAATAAGTTTTGAAACATTTTAGATTTTTATGATATTATGTGCATACGATCCGGTTATGTTTGAGATATGATCTTCATTTATCAACTGCTACACCGATTTATTTAGCTTGACCAGAGAATATTGCAGGTAGAAATGCAGTGAGGCTAACGTTTGCACTAACGTCATCCATTTAACGTGCAATGGAGGCATCTGTCTGCATGTTAGGTCGGCAAAGTTGCTTCAGGCGAACACTTTGCAGGTCTAGTTCTTAGAGAAATGGTGCTACCAACAATTCCTAGCTAACCAATTATTTAACCTACTATGTGCCCATGGAATTTAGTCAAATGTCTCACTTTTTTTTATTCATGTAGTCAAGTCTTGCGCGTTTACTTTGCACACTTATTTTCTAAAAAAAGATTTTGAGGATATATTTATGCTAAATTGTGTTCAGGCTTCTCATTCGCTATTAAATCCTGCTTCAATCAGCCCGAAGGGCAAGTTCAGAAGTACAAATTGGCTTCGCAATAACAATATATATCACGGTAGTCTTTTCTTAACTGACAGTTGCAAATAATGAATCATTCATATTGACTGTCTAGTTCATTCTCGGATAATCTTCTGAGGTGACGAACTCCGGGCTTGTTTTTATTTCCCGCGAAATAAGCACCATGACTATGAGTCAAGACTCATGACTTCTCACACATTTGCTTGATTAATTGGACAATTTATCCTTTGATGCAAAGTTTATTCCGCTACGCGCGTGCTGTCATTATTTCCCTATCTTTTGGTTGTGATTGTACTGCTATTGGAGGGACCAAACATTACAAACTAATACTGTGAAGGTTTGAATTCAAACACCCAATAAAGAGTCTCACTTAAAACATAAAATTCGATTATCTTAAAATATTTTCACTTTCATGTCAGCTCTAGGACTTCATAAGTCTCTGAGACAGCGCCGAGTAAAAAACAGTAGTCTTGATGTGCTCATGCATGCATGTGAGCTTGATTTGGCCTCGTAGAATTCAACTATGTTTGAAACGACCAGTGAAGTCAACAGAAACACCAACGGAAAAAAGACAGTTGGGTCTCCTCTTGTCAACAACATGGATTTTAGTGACAGACATTACAACAGAACCGGTCGTATATGTCGGCTCATCATTGTCGGTACCTAATAGCACTGCTAAGCTGGTTCATAAGTCACACAGGAAGAATCAACCAATATAGCTTATGAACCGCAGTGAAGATGGGCTTCACTGCCGGTCGTTGCCTCAAGCCAGCAGTGATACCCTGCTGTAGTTTCACTGTCGGTTGGTGCCCTCAGCCGGCAGTGATAACTAGACTATCACTCACTGCTAGTTCTAGCCACGAATCAACAATGATAATGGATGACTGCCGATTATCACTACCTGATCAGGTGAGCAGTGACTAGTCGGATGAGCGTAGTGCCTGGTCAGGTGATACTCCTCACATCACAGATGACATGAAAACAAAGTATAGTGTTGAAGATGCTCACTGGTCGGATGAGAAGTGCTTGGTCATTAACATCCAAGCGCCAACCCTACCTCAAGTATATAATGAACTGCCTATGCAATATGCAAACTTCACGAAATTCCAAATTACACTAAATTCTCACTGTACAACTTTATATGAAAAGGTTGGCTGGTCATAGAAAATTATTAAATTTTTTATCCATTTACACGAAGTCTAATGGGAACAAACTTAATATGAAAATTATAGCCCTCGACGAGATCTACAACTTTGTAATTGACAAATTTTTCAGTTAAGATCATTTAGATGTCAAAATAGCTATTCAAGTGTTCGATCAGAAGATGGCAAAAGGATTGATTTTGCTATTATACTCAAGAACGAATGAGAGGTGAGATGGTTAGAGAGGTCACGCGTGCGGAGCTTCTGAGATCGTGAGTTCAAGTCCTGGAACCGCGCACACGCACAAAAAATTGCATGACTTGTGATTGGTCGGGTGCGGGGTGAGGAGTGATTAGTCGGGTGCCTTTGGTTGTGAAAAAAATTATTTTTCGCTTTTTGGAGTAAAAAAATATCGATTCAGGGCTGACTATCACTACCGGTCCAAGGGCCTTCAATGAAGAGGTTATCAGTACCGGTAGTGAAGCCTTGAGCCCGTAGTGATAACCCCATCAGTGCCAGTGCCTGGACCGGCAGTGATAATTAGGGACTATCACTGTCTATTGCCCACTGTCAGCTCCAAAACCGACAATGATGTGAGTTATCAGCCAACAGTGATCTAGTATTCTGTAGTAGTGTGAACTCATGTCTCAAGCATGAGTGGAAACTTATTTTTGAGGGAGTTGAACAAGTTGAATTGTTGAGGTGAGCATAATGGTCTGGTATATTCTGGCTCCTAATGGGCCGGCAATGATGGGGCATCACTAGCAGGTCATAAGCCGTGTGGGAAGAATCAGTCATCATGGCTTATGAATTGCTAGTGATAAGGGTCATCACTATCGGCCGATGGCATGAGACGGTAGTGATGCCCAGTTCCCTCATCACTGTCAACTTAAGCCATTATCCTGCAGTGATAATAGGGCATCACTGCTGGCTGATTATATGAGCCGGCAGAGATATCTCAGCTATATAAAAGTCGCCCTCTCCTTCCCCAAGCTCAAGCACAATAGAGAGGAGCTCTGTTCTTGCTCGGTGGCAGCCATTTTTGGTCACCAAGTTCTTGGTGGCTTCAAAATTTTGAGAAATCCTCATGCCCTAGGTGTTCCAAGGCATGTAACTTCATCTCCAACCTATTTCTTGTTGAATTTATTTGTTAAATTGCTCTAGAT